>NC_071671.1:49870000-50191363 GCF_028554725.1 Zeugodacus cucurbitae
TAAGATAACCACAGAAAACCATTATGGCGAAGAGCGATTTTTAAAAATCATCGGTTTCGCTGATTACAAATTTGACGTTATCAACGACCCTGAAAACTCCCGAGTAATTTGACCGTCCTTCCGTCAGTCAAAATCGGTTCACAACCACGCCTACTTCCCATATACCAAGAAGCAATGAAGATATCGGAATAAAACTCTGTAAACTTACTGCTTTGGAGGTGTGGCATCGCTCAATTAAACCTTGTCCAAATCGTGCTATAACTTTTCAAAGCACAGATATTGCTTATGACCCATATATAAATTTTTACCGAAAATATCGGTAAATACCTCAGATATTTTATGTAAATTCAGATCGAAATTGTGCTTCTGTGCAAAAATGGGTAGAAAAAAATCTTAATACTGTATATATCGGTTAGTATGTGAGATATCTTAGCACAATTAAGTGAGTGTATAGCCTTGGATCTAGTGTAGTTTGGTAGTAAAAATGAGTAAAATCGGTTCAGGAATTACCTCACCCCTCATATACTATATATAATGATTTTCGTTATTCTAGTGAACTTTATGCCGAATATATGGGCCAAATTTATTTTCAATGATACATTCTGTAAGCTCTTAAGATATGTAACCGAGTAAATTAGTCTCGGAACACGAGAAAAAAAATTCTAAAGAAATTTCTTATCCTGGACAAATCAATAGCCTTCAACCGTTCAAATAACTACTGCCTCACAAAATTTGGGAACCCCTATCACTAGTGCACTAGTTACTAGCCGATTATAACGAAATAAACCTTATTGGACATGCATAAAGTTACATTCTAAACGGTCCGTCAAGTATCTACGTGCTTTATACACTTTATAGTTTTATAATCTAACAAAAAATGAAAACAATCTTTTAGTACTTTATAATCACGCTTATCACCGGCGATTGCGCCGGCAATGCTTTGTACCAACAACAAAAGCAAGCACTTGAAATAAAAAAACACTCGATTGTTTGATTTATAACACACTATCACTACAAACTCACCCCGTGCGTATGGCCAATTTGACGAAACCTTTGCGCCTTTTCAATGTAATTATATAACGTCCCGGATGTGAGTCCAAAGCCTCTTGGGCGCCACCCACCAAAATGGCGATGGCATTCGATGTGAAACCATCAAGATTGGCAACATGTTTTGGGTGATTCGAGGCAGTTAGATAATGCATGAGTGACTCCTTGGAGACCGAGACCAAACCCCAGTAACGTAGAACCTCACGTAAAATAGGTGTGTAAAAATGCATATCCAGCGTACCGATTTTTGGACGTATGCCCGGGAATAATTCCATCCATTTACGTATATCGCTGCTCATATTGCAGGAGATGCCGGTGCTAAAGCGAGGGAAGAAGGGAAAGAAAATCGAAATTAAAATGAAGCGAAGCGAAGCAATTATTTAGGGTATGTACTCACCCGATAATTCCATGTGGAAAGCTGGCCAAAATATAATTACGATCGGGACTCAAATCGGCGGTTTTAATCAGCTCTATGGGGAAGTAATCGCGGAAGTTGCGCCATATGCAATTACTACGCAATATCATAAAGCTGTAAGAAGAGTAATTAGGATTGTTAGACTTTCTGTGGAGCTTACTTGAGCTTTTTAAAAGCTCGAAGCATTTTGGAATTTCATAAATAGTAATATCACACTTTGGTAGTCACATACCCATTGCCTTTGATATCACTGAAATTCCTCGAATGATCGAAGTAAACAAAAGTCAAGTATGCCAGAGTCAAGAGCTTCCAAAATAGACTACCATAATACTGAAATGAATAAAAATAATAAAATATGAAATTATAACAGATGAAACAAAAGATTGAGCATAGACTAAGAAAAACGTTCTGAAACCTCTCTTGGATATTTTGTGAGTATATTTCGGGATCCGGCAATGGTTTCATTTCTAAATCGAAAAGCTTTTGGGTTCAATTATACAACAATATAATACTCCCTTGAAACTCCCCCTTGGTCGGTCTGTTGGTCTCGAAGAGTATTTTTAACCTTATTCCGAATAAATCTCGGATCGTGGAAGTACTTGTTATCAGATAATTTTATTGCGACCGAAGCCTTTCCTGTCCGAATTTATGATCTTTTTATCGAAAAACGTTTGGACTATAATACTCCCGAAACTCTCTCTTGGAAGATCTTTGGTCTCAAAGAGTATTTTTAAACTTATTATGAATACATCTCGGGAGCGCGGGAGTAGTTATTATTAGATAATTTTTCTTCAACTTTCTTTTCTATCAACTTTATTTAATTTACGAAAGTAAGCCCACAAATGCTACTCTGGGATCTTTCTCACTGGAATATTTCATCAGTATATTTCGAGATTACGCGATGGGTTTATTTCTTGATCATTAAAAGATCTCGAAAAATTTAAGTCTCCTATGATTTAATCCTGTTAATGCATATGTTGTCTGAACTTGGTTAATTATTTTTGTTACCTGAAAATTTTAAAGAGGCATGAATGAATCTTTAAATCTCAAAAGAGAGTTCCTAATTATTTTGAATTTAAAAAAGCTAAAAGTGAACATTAAAACAATTTGAGTTTTCTCGGCCGTTTTCGATTTGATTTCTAATATTGGACTTTGTTCCCCTCTTACACTACTTTTATTAAACACTTATAATCGTCACTGATATCAATAAAGAACAACTAAGCCAACACTTTTCGGAAGCCTGACAATCATCACAGAAAAAAACAAATTTGAAAGCACTGTGTTCTCTGGAATGGAAAATGCCTTACTTTCCTGACTAAACCCCATAAAATTCCCCTCAAAATACACTTCAAAGTAGTTACTAAATAAAAAAAGCTCAACTCACCAACAACAATGCCGTAATAGTTAACGACAAGAAAGGTAAAATCATAAATATCAGCACATAGAGACCCGCGGCAAGGGTTTGCAGTCGTCGCTTTGGTGGCACATGCACCGGTGCCCACTCAATTTTCATTGTTTTTGTTTTTTATTTATTTATTTATCACACTCTTATGAAATTAATGTTTCGTCGGTTTTCTTAATTAACATATATTTATTATATATTTGCACTTCTATAGACTTTTCACTTCAGATTCCAAAGGCAACGTTCAACTCCACGCAACGTCTCAGTCACAACTGAGGCGACCGTATACTTTCTTAGCACCGCTTATAAGAATGGGTATCTACATATAGTACTGGGGAGTGTAATAAATAATAAAACAAAATAAAACGAGCACACAATCAACCTTATCAAACTAATTTTTTCGGTTAACAGCACTTTCAATAAAATGTTTGTCCTAGTTCAACGACGGCGCGTCAATTAAGCATACGCTTCGACAGTGAAGACTTACTCGCACTGCTGCTGATAAGCGTCGTAGAATATTTAGAACTAATCAAATATTTTTGATTTCATGACCACTAGCTAAGCGCACGCACATATTTGTCTGGCAACTTATAGACGAAGGAGTACGGGGGTAGTTGGATCATTCAGTGAAGTTTATGAGACATTGTAAATGTCGAATGCAACGCTGTTGCTGACAATTACGATCGATTATAGGACAAACTACCATTGACATTTCAACAAAGTTTTAAAACCCGATTGTTTATTATTAATTTTGATTGATAAAAAATGGTAACTTAAAATTTTGTATAGCTCCAAATTAAGAATCCAAAGACCGCGCTAAATCACTCGGAATTTCTATTGAAGAATCTTCAACTATATCTATATATAAAATCTAATGATATACTCACAATTTCAGGAACAGAAAAAGTCAAAAGGTCATAGTACCATTGAAATTGATGGAAATGATAAACAAGTTTAAGAAAACTGAAGTTGAACCCAAGTCAGGAAGACTAGTAGTGCACGAAAGAAAAGCAGAAATAATATGAGTGAAATTATTCTTATCTGTCAAAAAATTACTTTATTTTCAAAAAACCACGCACTTATCAAAATATCCGCGTAACACTTCCACACAAAATGTCTGCTACTATGTCCAAAAATGTCTAAATATAGCTAAATGCATTTCAGTGAGTGTGTCAAGTATAATATTTTACTCATGTTTGTACTATATATAGTATGTATCTATCACTGAGATTTACAAATTATGCTTCGCCCGTCGCTTTGTTCCAAAATAAATACTATCAAGGGTCGATTTCTTTATCTTTGAAAATATATTTCATATTACAGAGGGATTGCTCAATTTAATTATAGATCTGAAAGCTTTGGTTTCCAAGACTTGTAAGTCGTTGACCCAAAATTCTAAAGATAGCTAATAACTATGTTTTTTACCCGTTCTATTGAAAGTTAATGAGATATACATATGTATATTATGAAAATTGGATTTGTTGAACGTATCCAATGAATATCCGTTCAAGAATGATCATTATATAACCCAATAAGTGTAAGCAGTGTTTCTAAAAAAATAATTTAGATAAATATATTTATGTTGCCATCAAATTGAGCTTTTCAAAATACAAAATAAAACAAAGAGATCGCGAGAGAGAATGAAAGATCTATTTAAAGAAACAGAGTAGTTTAAGACAATAACTCATTAATAAACTTTTGGGTTTCTAGATTCAATTTTTCTTTGGGGCTTCGATTCTGTGGGATACTAGAAGACTCATGCATAGAAGAGTTATCTTCCCTATAGTCAAAATCTTCAATAAAAATTTGATGTCTCCTTAAACATTCTATATCATAGGAAAATGATAATTATATGGTTTTCTCCATAAACCTACTTTGTCTTCAAAATGTGATCGTGTCGAACATAACTTTTTCTGACGAATGTAGGGTTTATAGCTGCCTCCGAACATAGTAGATTCTATTAAGAACACCTGTTACGTTTCTTATTCGACAGTAGAACCATAGGCATCTGAAGCTTTGTCATAGGGGGCATTCTCTGGAAAAAAAGCCACATGAAAAAAAAAAGTTCTTTATTTTCTTTGGCAATTATATATCTTATAGTACATGTAAAACCTACAATAAAACATATGGTTTTAGGTCTGTGTAACGCGGGGTTGCCATATTGTAAGGGGCCAAAGTTTTTTGTAAAAAAATGTTCGAACCGCCATAACTTTAAAACTAATGAACAGATTTTAAAACACCATGTGACTTTTTTGTACAGAATTTCTCAAACTTTGAAACTGTATATCGTAAAAATTTTTAAAATTAATATTTCATAGCAAAAAATGAAAAAAAAAAATTTTTTGGAATTTTTAAGAACTTATGCCCCCTTCGATTTTTTTCGAAAATATCTTAAAATGTTCCTTATTTCATCACCTTTTTACCCCCCAAAGGGAATTTTGAGACAGGAATATTTGTATGAGCTAAATAAAAAACCAACTCAGAACATGATGAAAAATCATTGATTTATGCACTATTATTATCAGAATTTAGCGTAACCCAGGATTAACGACGTGGACGTAGCAGACATTTAATCCCTTTTTTGTTTTTTTATTTATTTTTTAATATTTTTTTTAATTGGACGTAGCATACATTTAATCCCTTTTTGTTTTTTTTTTTATTTTTTAATATTTTTTTTAAATTTTTTTGTATTTTTCAAATTTTTAATTTTTTTTTTGTTTTTTATTTAAAATGATCACGTACTTGAATCTAATCTACGTAATAACGGGTGATTTTTTTGAGGTTAGGATTTTCATGCATTAGTATTTGACAGATCACGTGGGATTTCAGACATGGTGTCAAAGAGAAAGATGCTCAGTATGCTTTGACATTTCATCATGAATAGACTTACTAACGAGCAACGCTTGCAAATCATTGAATTTTATTACCAAAATCAGTGTTCGGTTCGAAATGTGAAAATCCGCTTTTTTATCGACAAATTTTGTTCAGCGATGAGGCTCATTTCTGGTTGAATGGCTACGTAAATAAGCAAAATTGCCGCATTTGGGGTGAAGAGCAACCAGAAGCCGTTCAAGAACTGCCCATGCATCCCGAAAAATGCACTGTTTGGTGTGGTTTGTACGCTGGTGGAATCATTGGACCGTATTTTTTCAAAGATGCTGTTGGACGCAACGTTACGGTGAATGGCGATCGCTATCGTTCGATGCTAACAAACTTTTTGTTGCCAAAAATGGAAGAACTGAACTTGGTTGACATGTGGTTTCAACAAGATGGCGCTACATGCCACACAGCTCGCGATTCTATGGCCATTTTGAGGGAAAACTTCGGAGAACAATTCATCTCAAGAAATGGACCCGTAAGTTGGCCACCAAGATCATGCGATTTAACGCCTTTAGACTATTTTTTGTGGGGCTACGTCAAGTCTAAAGTCTACAGAAATAAGCCAGCAACTATTCCAGCTTTGGAAGACAACATTTCCGAAGAAATTCGGGCTATTCCGGCCGAAATGCTCGAAAAAGTTGCCCAAAATTGGACTTTCCGAATGGACCACCTAAGACGCAGCCGCGGTCAACATTTAAATGAAATTATCTTCAAAAAGTAAATGTCATGAACCAATCTAACGTTTCAAATAAAGAACCGATGAGATTTTGCAAATTTTATGCGTTTTTTTTTTTTAAAAAGTTATCAAGCTCTTAAAAAATCACCCTTTAATTAAAAAAAAGCAAAAACTAAAAAATCAAACAAAAAAAATTAAAAATTTGAAAAATACAAAAAAAAAATATTAAAAAATATTAAAAAATAAAAAAACAAAAAGGGATTAAATGTCTGCTACGTCCACGCCGTTAATCCTAAGAAAATAAAGAACTTTTTTTTTCAAGTGGCTTTTTTTCCAGAGAATGCCCCATAGATATTTTTATTTCTTAAAAATATGTTTATTCATTTCTAAGTGCTTGTAAAGCTGATAAGAACCACAAAATGCAATGCGTTATGATATAGGGAAATATGTATCACTTCACAACTTAAGCACTTAGGGGAAACTTATAGCCATTGTTGGAACCAAATATTCAAGCAACACTGTTTACTATTTATTTAAGATAAGCTGATATCTTTGAAAAAATACATATTTATTATCACCATATATATAGTGTCCGACCGATACCAAAATTTTGGCCGATACCGATGCCGATGCCGATTAATCGGCCAGTTGGCAAAGAATCGGCCGATGCCGATGCCGATGCCGATTCTTTCATCAACAACTTTATTTAGAAAATTAGTATAGTAACAAAATAAAAACAAAGACAAATAACACCACAAATAAGTAAACAACTCTATTCATATGTAAATATGAAGTTGTTTATTCATTTAATTAATATTCGAAACTAAATAAATTATTATTATAAGATATATGTTGATAGAACAAATAAGTTATTCGCGTTTTCTCAAAGCGAATCAGCAATCAGCAATATATCTTTTTTCCTTTAAGGTGGTATACCGGTGGGACATTTTCAAAAAATCGATTTTTTATTTTTTGCTTATTCGATAGTTTATAATTTCAAAAATATCCTGTGAAAGCGGTAAGATCGTATCTTGAATAGTTTTTGAATGGCAGCGTTCTAAAGTGCAATCGCTCACAGGTATAAGCCGCTATAGTCGAAACTTTAAACGCGTTTTTCACGAAACGACTTTTCACAAAATTACTGACATCATAACTCAACGAGATATTGACCTATTTAAACTGAATGTTCTTGAATATATTTACTATATAATGACCTACGATCTTTTTGATTTGATGAAAATTGTCAATTTGGCATCTAAAAACGACCATTTTTTACCTAAAAAATCGAAATTTTTTTCAGAACTACTTTTTTTTTGTGTTTCAGTTACTCATTCGGCCGTAATCATGTCAGCAGTTGGGGAACAGTTATGGCACCTCCCAAGACAGCCCATAACTCCTTTATTTTTCAAAATTTTTGAAAATAAAAATCTTAAAATATAGTATAGTTGAAAGTACACCTTATTATGTCCAAAAAACTTCGAAACATTCGATTGAGTACTTTCTTAAAAAAAATTCACTAAAATCGCCTAATTTTTCATGGGTAACACTGGTATAGCCCCCTAAGGTAAAATATGAGCATTAAGGCCAATATTCGAAAATAGTAGGTCTAGTAAAAATAATCCGTTATTTTCAAAGAGAAAGTCGGCAAATGGTGATAGTGACTCAATAGAAACTTCGGAAGGTTGTTTGGGAGGTTCTTTTCCATGTACCTTGTAGTCCAGGTCAGCACCAAGTGATTATTATGAAACTTTTAAAAATATATTAACCAAGTTACGAATGCTTCTATATCCTCAACAACTTTAAACAAAACTGTGCATATTTGACATAAATCGAATGATTCTAGCAGTGCTAAATAAAACCTTTCATTAATGCAAAAATATTGAATTTCTTTATACTAGACTTAAATTATCACCATGATGAATTTTTAGCTTAGTCAAATGTGATTCACTGTGTTTTATATGGTAAACAGAAGAATTAAAATTTTATGCTCTAACGAAATTGAAAAAGAAAAATGTATTTTAGTATAATCCGAAAGAAGTAGAAAGAATCGGCTAAGAATCGGCCAAATATGGCCGATGCCGATGCTTAATTTTGTGGCCGATACTGGCCGATGCCGATACCAAGGCCGATTAATCGGTCGGTCTCTACATATATATGTGTGTGTGACACTATTTTAAAACGCAAATAATTTACTTCAATTTCTACATCGATATTGTGTCATAAAAGTATGTGTATACCATATGCAATGCTTAAGTGCATGTGTATTGAAATCAAGTGATATTAACCATTGAGAAATTTATCACGAAAATTGTGTTTTTGTTGTACTTGAATTTTGCTCTTTATTTCCCTTTCCATATTAATTATACGCTCTGGTGCCCGAGTGAAACAACGACACATTTGGAACCTCACTTTGCAATTGACAGCTTCACGTAGCTGCTGAGAGAGTTTAAATTGCTAATACGAGAGTAGAAATTCGAGAACCTTCTGCTAAAACATCACACTAGTCAAGAAATAGAATAGTTATGACAAGAATGCCCTGACTAAAATCGGGTAGGGTATCAAGTATCGGGTAAAAAGTATCGACCTTACATATTATTTTCGGAAAGTTGGTACAGATGGAGAACTTAGTTAAGTCGGCAAATCAACTTTTTCTCAATGATTTATCGCTTTCACGATTTTCAAGTTTAGGAATCTTTCCTAAAAATATTCGTTTCAATCTGAAAATAATATAATCGACCCACTAGTAGTACCTCCGATGTACGTAGCGTGTTCAAAAAATAACGGAAATTGTAAAATTTAAAATTTCACGCGTTTTGAGAAAGGCTATCCCAAAAATCGAGTTTGAGAAGTTGTTCGACTATTGGAAGAAGTGCTGGCATAAGTGCATGATATCGAATGGGCTATTTTGAAGGCTACGACATTAATTTAGACGAATGAATATATATTTTTTTCAAAAAACGAAAATTCCCGTTATTTTTTGAACACACCACGTATAACAGTCATTATGTAATTTGAAACTAGTTGCTTTCTTTACAGGGTATGTATGTATGTATGCAAATTTATATTTCAAAAACTGTCTGCAACATTTTCAAGATATTCAAAATTTGTTCTAACCATTAATCACAGTGGTGTTTTAAATTTTTTTTTTTTGTTTTTTGCTTTTTTACTTGAAATTAAAAAGTAAATATTTGAAAGCGAATTTCAGCGGCAAATGTGAAGGTTGAACCAGGCTGAATTAAATAAATGTTAATTAAGTGCCTAAGCACAAAGTAATTGAATGGAACGCCTACAATGCAAATGGGTATGCACACTCATTGTTTACACTGAGTCAATATGCGTTGTCAATTGTTATTGTTTCATATAAAAAAAAATAAAAAAAAATAACAACAACACGTGTATTAATTAATGATTTTAGCGGATCACAAGTTTAATTTATTTTTGTTTGGAAAGTTTTTTTCACTTTTGGGCAAATTATTTAACATATACATATACATTATGTATGTATGTATGTGTACTTCCGATTTATTGCTCAATGATTTGTATCACTTTTTCTATATTTAATTTGACACATTTTTTAACTAAACTGAAAGTTAATTTTTTTTTTATTATTGTAGGACTTTCAAAATTTTCAAACAATATTAAATATTATTTTATATATATTTTTTTTATTATATTTATTTTTATATTTTTATGCATTATTTTATGCATTTTTTAATAATTTTCCCGCATACTTTTATTGCCTTTTTATTTTATCCACGTAAATATTTTTATAGAACCAAATGTACATATGTATGTAAGCAAGTAATGTCGTAAAAATACAGAAAATAAATTTCAAACGTTCTCAACTGACACTCGCAACCAGCGGCGATTTGCAACGACTAACCGCTTGTAATGCTTTCAAATGAATTTTTGATTCAACGCCGCAAATAACGAGTAGTTGTTAGCGATGTGCCGAATAGTCATATACGGTGTTATAAAAGGGGTGCTCGATTATATGAGTTAATTAAGAATACAGTAAAAGCTCTTTATTCGCGGGGTATATGTTCCGTAAATATGCCGCGAATACTGAAACCGTGAATACGGGATGGTAATTTATATGGGATTATAGGGGATATGTTCCTAGGTGACAAAGAAAAAAAAAAAAAAAAGTATTTAAAAAAATGATTTAATTCAAGTTTTTGAACATTTCAACTAATTATCTTAAGGCTTAGGCAATGGTTTGAAGAATTTTGTAATTTTTTCTTGCTTAGCAGTTTTCAAAAGCTCCTTCAATTCAGACTGATACACAGCAGTCGCATTAGCAATTTGTCTCTTAAAAATTAAACTTCGTTCCATAGACGGATCAATGTTCTTAAAGAAATCGCAGAGCTTCAGTAAGATTTTTAAAATTGAATGTCACGTTTCCAGCAGGGACCGTAACTCTTATGACTTTTATCAAAAAAATCAAAAAATAAGAGTTATTTTTGATTTTTATATATTTAGATCAAAAATAAAAATTATTTTTGATTTTTATTTTTTTAGATCAAAAAATAAGAATTATTTTTGATTTTTATATTTTTAAATCAATAATAAAAATCAATTCCAATATTTCGCATATAGTTCACCTAAAAATCATGATGGTGTAATCAAAACTTTTCTACGATGTTCCTTTATGTATGATTTTTTTTCATTAAAAATTGTAAAATAACTCTTATTTCCGGTCCCTGGTTTCCAGTGCTTGTTGAAGCCTCTTCTTCAATAGGTTGGGTTCAGTTCCATGTGAGCAATTTCTATATGGAAATATTACCAAAAGTTCAAAAATATTGCGAAAATAGTGGAATATTTAAAATTTTCTTGTAATAAGATCTATTTTACTTTTTTATTAGTCCATTCGACAAGAATATTGGGTTGGATACCTATTGGAATAACTTTATTATTATGTATGTGCTTATAAGATCCGCGAATAAAAAAATGTTTAGTCGCGAATATAGAAATTGGGTCTCATTTTTTTAATCCGCGAATAGTGAAAACGCGAATAAAGGAAGCGCGAATAAGGAGTTAGTTAGCCAAGTTATAGTTAGCCAAGTTCTTAAATATTGACAGATTTGAGAAGACAGTTAAAACTAATGCGCGGTTTCACAGTTCGTACTTAAGTTGTGCCCAAATAAAATCTTAGCTAAGCATTGTTGTTGACTGAGTAATAATTTGCGTTTCACAGTCGATGCTTATTTTCTATAAAATTCTATTATGATTTATGGCAGCACAATGAAAAACATTTGTTTACAAATACCATCTGACAAATTGAAATTATTGTTGATGAAAAATAACTTTGAGACGAATAAATTTAGAATCTGGGAAATGGATGGAAACAATAAAAGGACACCGAATTTCACCGCAAGCGAGTGGGGGCACCTATTGCAACTCGCAGGAAAGCATATAACCGTCATTGAATGCAAGAAATTCCAAAAAAAAAATTTTCAGTAAATAATTTTTATTTTATTTCTTTGACAAATAAGTCAATATTCAAAACAAAAATCAGCTGTTACTTAAGCACTACTTAAGTCTCCCTTTTTCAGTACTTAAGCAGAACTTAAGTATGAACTGTAAAACGGAATATTTCTGTTATATCTTAAGCACAACCTAAGCACTGACTGTGAAACCGGGCATAACAGTTACAAAATATCCTATAATATTTTTACTATAAATAATTCATATCATCGACCGAGTAGAAGATAGTTCTGTGTCAGATTTAGATTGATGAAAATCCACTTTTAGCAAATGATTCAAAAAATATGTATCTATCTCAGTGTGCCAGTGATCTGCTATAAGATTTGTAGTTAGGATTTTGACTGTGATGTAATCATCTTCCACTCAGATTGTTTTTAAATCTGTATATAAAATCACCTTTTCTACTTCAGTATAACCAAAAACTATTTCAAGGATTTTCAAGAGAAGACAATGCTTATTTGAATGCAAGAACACACCATAAAGCTTGAAAGTGTTCGTACAGATGAACTACCTCATTTGGAGATACATTGGTTTTCATTTTGGAAACCAATTTCGTGATTCTAAAATCACCTAGACCGCTTTAAAAGAAATTAGACGATGAGATATCTTAATCCTTTCTATTTGGAACTTGTAGAATACAATTTTTTTCGACGAAATATTGAAACAATAATTTGATCAACTCAAAGAATTCATGACGAGCTCTAGTCTATATTAGATTGAATTTTCGAACTCAGGCCTAAAAGAGTAAGAGAAACCCTTTGATGTTAAGTACCGGAACTAGAAACATCTTGTATGAATCAAAAAAATTCGGTTACAAATTTATTTCCGGTTTCAGCTAAAGTGTCATTACCTCCAAGTGTATTTCCTATAGGTCGAAACTTGCATATATAGATTATGCAATTTTCAATGTATTAAGATTAGTAGAATATTACTGGTAATGATAATAAAATAATTTTTCAATATACCGATAAATGTCAATGGGTCAAATAAGTTTCAGTCCCCATATAAAAGTCACTATTCTGAGTCAAGGTCATATCAAGGTCAACTTTAGTAATCACATAAGAAAGTCTGTATCTTGTAACACTATTCTCAAAATTAGTACTGTACAGTTAAGATCAAGGTCATATAAAGGTTAAAGCTCATTTTCGTTCCCACGATGGTCGGGTGTACGTGAATCCGGTATTTTACTGTTAACTGTGTAGAATTTTTCAAATTTACTTTTTGAATATTTTCTTCCGCAAATTTTTCGAAAATTATCAGTACAACCGTTAGTTCCGCTTTCCGAACGCAAACGTACATCTCCAACGCAAACACAGAGCGAACGAATTTACAACGCTTTGAAGCTTCTGTTCGAAACAATTGCGCGAATTCTTACAAAATTTACATATTTATTTTAAATGCATGTATGTATGTGTGTATATAATGAATAATAAATGTAAATGCGCTTGTAATGCACTCGCTGACACTTTTATTGCCTTTTATTTTGTTTTGTCATTCATTGCTGATAGTATTTTAGTATTTGTACTCAGTGTTTTATTTTTGCAATGTTAAGGCTATGTGTGTGTGTGTGTGTGCATGTGGGTATGTGTCATAACTGACCAGTGATCACTGTTGACCGTGAGTGACGTGTACAGCGCGTCACCGCTTGGCAACTCGCTCGCTGCCGCCTGCCTGACAGCTGATAAAGTGATCGAACAATGAATATATGCATGTGTGATATAGTTTTACAATAGATTTGTACCCCACATTATTCTTTATGCTTAATTTATTTTTGTTTTTATTACAACAACATATGCATAGTTACTTGGCTGCTTCCCCCAATTTTCTGAAACTTAACGGGCGTTTGTTGATTTTTTTTTTCAAATACTTTTATGAGTGTTATCAAACGTCTGGGCACTTGGGAGAAAGCAACGGTCGAAATCAGAGGTCGCTAATAGTGTACCATGAAGTGTCCTCGAAACTACTATAAAGATATTATATAAATTTGAATTTGTAGGTACATATGCCTTGCTATGATTTACCGTTTAAAAAGATAAGTATGCGTGTGAGTACAATTCGAAATATGTGTGTTCACACACTATTTGGACTATGGAATTCTCTTATCGGTCTTTAAATTGTGAACAAATGATTCATAATCTACATTCGAAAGCATATTTAACTAGTTGTGAGTTCCACTTTGTACCCAAAATTGCGTGCATTCAAATAAATAAGTGATTATCATCGCCATTTGTACGCTTAACTACTTTTATGACTGAATTAAAAGGCAATTTCCAATCATCGCATTTTGGAAATTAGCATTTATCGGCTAGACGAAACTAAAATCTACCGATTTTTCTTATATAAAGGGTGTTTTTTTAGAATCGCGTATAGAGATAGCTGTCAAACCAGCTGTCAAAGTCTAATATTTGCATATTTTAAGGCATAAAGCTCGAGTAACCATTATCATACAGAAATGTGGCTGTCAATTAACCATTTATGTAGTACAGAGTCCAGTTAGAAATCTTTTTACGAGTTTACGCCCATTCAAAGATCTTTACTGATACTGATCACCTGGAAACCAATATTAGATACATTATTGCCTTGTTGAATTCGGTTATACTGGGAAAAGTTGTGACCATTTTGAAATAAAGATTCAATAGCTCCAGAACAAGAACCTACTTGAATGAATTTTCCAATTTTTTTATTACTTTTATGTTTTATTTAAAACCATTTTTTACAAATAGCAAATATTCTTCCTCTCCTTTATGACTCTTTTGGATATTATGCCTCAAGTAATTTAAGCTTTGGTGGCTTGGCTTTCACCATTTTTGCGCCCACATCAAAACTATAGAGAAATGAAATCGATAAATTGGTTTAGGAACTTCGGACAAACGAAATATAGATTTCAGTCTATCAACTTCCGAGCGTTTGAGGAGTATAGACGAATCAAGTCGTAAAGGTACTTATCAGAATGGGAGGTGTCTCGCTTTTTTCGACTACTTAGTAGAACTTGGAACGCTATCTAGCTCTACAGAATCGGTCCAGACAGAGCAAAACCCTTTTAAAAAGAAACCTCTTTCGATTAACAACTAATGGGGATTAAAAAATCTTAGAAGTAATTATCGGACTTTATTATTTATTATTGCTGATATTGATATTATCGGAAGCAACAACCGCGCCGTTTGTTGTGCTTTTTCCCGCAGGAAAAATAAGGAAGCGAAGCGAATGGGTCTGGAGGTGAATGAGGATAAGACGAAATATCTCCTGTCATCAAACAAACAGACTGCGCATTCGCGTCTTGTCTCCCACGTCACTGTTGACAGTCATAACTTCGAAGTCGTATATAATTTCGTATACCTGGGAAGCAGCATCAACAACACCAACAATGTCAGCCTCGAAAACCAGCGCAGAATCACTCTTGCTAACAGGTGCTACTCTGGACTGAGTTGGCAATTGAAAAGTAAAGTCCTTTCTCGACAAACCAAAATCAAACTCTACAAGTCCCTCATCATTCCCGTCCTACTTTATGGTGCAGAAGCGTGGACGGTGTCAACATAAGATGAGACGACACTAGGAGTTTTCGAGAGTAAAATTTTGCGCAAGATTTATGGTCCTCAGAACATTGGCAACGGCGAATACCGCAGACGATGGAACGATGAGCTGTACGAATTATACGACGACATTGACGTAGTTCAGTGAATAAAAAGACAGCGGACACGCTGGGCTAGGTCATGTTGTACGAAAGGATGAAAACACTCCGGCTTTGAAAGTGTTTGATGCAGTACCCGCCGGAGGAAGCCGAGGAAGGGGAAGGCCTCCACTCATTTCTATTTCTAGGTTTGCCGATTTCTAGGTTTCCAACGCGTCTTGTATTATAAAAAAATACTTTAATTTCTACATTATCTCTATTGACATTTTCGTAAAGTTAAAAGGGCCATAGTCCTTGACTTCAAGACGTTTAACTGCTCGTCGACCTTAAGAATTTTTCTTCTGGCAATTGTGTATGAAGCTTTAGTTTTCAATGAGAATCGCGCTGCTGTGTATATCGATAGAATTTTATTGAAATGATTTAAGGTCTTGAACAAGTCTTGTAGAAATAAGCCGTTAAATAGCCGAAGCGCAATCGATTTATTGATCTTTTTTTGAAAATTTGCAACTTAGTGGTTGAAGTCTCTTATAAAGCAACACCAAAGCCACTAATTGACTTTGAAGCGCCATGCAAACATTCACCCAACTAATAATTTTATATTGACCTCTGCATTGCCTAGTTCAAATGATATAAACCATAAACATACACACGTACAAACATACTAAATACATTACAATTACACAGTTGCACTGCGATTTGCTTTTAAAACATGTTTTTCAACTTTTTAGTAAGCATTTTACACCATGACTTCTTTACACTTAATCACATACTCGTATGTATATGAGATAATTCTTATAGCTGTTCATACATACATACAAACATGTTTATTACATTTATATTTAATAGCTAAATTACAGCTAAAATGTTCACTAATTAAAGAGCCTTGAAACATGTCTTGATAATTGCATCTTTCAATAAAGGTCGTTGACTTTCATTGTGGTTAAATGTATGTATGTGCATATGTCAATGTTGGATATGGAAATATCAAGATATGGAAATAAATCCCTCTTTTAATTTACTGTTATATGTAATATTACGAAATGTTTTGTGATCAGCGCAGATTCAGTAGTTTTAGTAAGGTTATGTTCAATTACATACAAATCGTTGTTGAGAGAAGAATAGAGGTATCAAAATACGGGAGCGTGGTGAAAACGATATGCTATGAGATTAAAGAGACTCTGAAAACGATCGAAATAAATTTTGAACTTAAATATAAAGATAAGAATGGAGAAATTCAGTCATCTAATGATGTTAAGAACGGCGATTAGATGAATCTGTAATTAGATGACTTTAGAACATTCCTTTAAGATTTCAGGGCATCTACCCGAAAAATTACTGTTTTTTTTATTACAAAAAAATTCAAAATCATCGTAAATTAACTCAACTACCAAATCACTTACGCATTACAATCAACATTACTACTTAATTACCAGTTTGACATTTTCATGATTCTCTAAGTATTCAATTTTATGTGTCTCAAATAATTCCCTTACACCAAAAACGACTTTTTGATGAATTTCATCAACATATTCCGGTTGAGGGTTGTCACTTTGTTGTACTTCAATGGGTTTGCCAACTGTTGTAAATATTATAGAAAGCTTAATAAGTATTTTTAAATATAGTAATTAAATACCAAATAAATTAAATTCAGCATTACTCACCCACTTGTACAATGCGACGCTTAAATGGTATTGGAAAGCCACCACGCCCCTTTACTAGTACTATCGATATACCAAGCAAATATTTTATTATCAATTGCCAATACAAAGCCCATTTCCCGTCATAACGCTCGAAGCTGTCCACCTCACCAAAGGTGAAACACGGAACGATGGCAGCGCTAGGGGAGATGGTAAACAAGAATTTTATATATTGGCCGAAGGATCTTCTATATATAGTTCGGAGTAACAAAAAAAGTATAAATACATTTTTCTAAACAATGGCAACTCTAATAATATCTTTATTTCTAGGTAATTAGCATCAAGTCCACTCCTAAGTATCTTTTTCTTCTCACGTGGTTGGCTCAACTTACGTCTCCAGCTTATCTTTCTGGTTTAAACCCCATCAGAGCCTAGTCTAGACTATCAAACATTAGTCATTTTTGTAGGGGTTTTCCGAAAAGAAAGTCTAAATTGTACTAAAAGAGGTATGTAAGGCATTAAATTTAATGATACTTTTCAGTATTATTCAACTTGTCGGATTTAGTCGGAAGTCGGGTAGACAGGGTTCCCACGAAACTGAAAAGTCGGGTCTATGAAACTGAAATGGACTCAGATTTATATCTGGCCAAGAACAGTTCACTCGACAATATTTCCAAACCAATTTTAAGAAGGTTGCTGGTACTACAATACTTCACAGGGTCGCGTCGGCTCCTTGTCTTGGATACAAAATTCTGCTTTGATTGAAGAATACTATTGAGGTTAATCTATCTCTGGACGAAATCAGCGTTATTACTAATTACATATACTAATTCAAAACTGCCGTGGGAAAGTGGAAGAATTCACGACGAAATAGATAATCGAAACATTGGAACATTGTACCGCTTTTTTTGCATGATTTGTATGATTATGTTGGTGCAAAATAGATTTCTGCTTTTTAAGAAGCAATACCATACTTACCCACTTTTAATAGCCACACGAACGAAGCCTTTACGTCTCAAAAATGTCAACACATATTGGTCCGGACGAGAGTCTAAAGCCTCCTGTGCGCCACCAACCATAATGAAAACACCGTTAGATGTGTAACCATCATCCTGCCAGCGACTGGTCAAATAATGCAACAGCGACCTTTCCGAGACCGAAATAAAACCGCAAAATCGCAAATATTCATGGAAAAATGGCGTCAAAAAGGTGGCATTCAAAATCGTCTGTTTCGGACGAATGCCGGGAAAGAGTGCGAGCCAATTGTCGATGTCAAATGTGATGTTAATGGAGCAGCCATAACTGTTCGTACAAAATGTAATTTATATACAATTTTATTTAAAATATTATATTATTTATTTAAAATATCAACAATCTCCACATTCCATTTGAATACTTACGTAACAACACCGTGTGGAAAATTCGCGAATAAATAATGCCGATTAGCAGGTAAGTCTACAGTTTTCACTAATTCGATTGGAAAATAATGGCGTAGTTGCTTCCAAAACCAATTACTGCGCAGGAATCTGCAACTATATTATGCAAAAATTTTATTTGTATTAATCAAATTTATTTATTTTTTAATCTCACCCGTTTCCTTTGATGTTCCATGAAATGAATTTCGCGCTTGATAAGTGAATATAAAGAATGTAGCAGACTATCAATATCCTCCAAAAGTAGTTGCCATAAAGCTAAAATAATGATTAATAATATTTTACATTTTATAATATCTTCATTAATATTAAATAAAAAATAACTCACAAGCAAGCAAATTGTCACGATCCAGCAACACGGGAATACCATTACGACTAAAAAAAAGTATACTATGGCAGCAAGTAGTCCTATAATTTTCTGAAACCCACATCCTTGCTTTATTTTTGCCATATTTTTAAGATTTCTGCTTTATTCTTAAAATGTACCATTAACTTTTGTGTCACAACGCCAAGTGTTTAAAGCTGCCGACCGTTCATTTGTACGCACTCCAAATGCTAAAATAAATTATATTTATTGTAAAAACTAAAGCTTTAAAATTAATTAAGCCAATTATTGACATGGTTTTTATGCCCCGAGGTGTTGCAGTATACATTTTTTACGAATTTTATATAAATAATATGACATCTAGAACATGGATAAAGAAACTAGTATTTGTAACTAGCATTTTTACTAGTTTAGGCTTCTTGAAAATCAATAGCTCTTAAAGTTGCTCTTAAAACAATTCTGCAGATGTCTCACTAGGAAATAGAGAAGTCATACGGTGGCTGAATCGAATACAAACCGATAAACTCCACACCACTACGTCAATGTCACACGCTCCCGTATACAACAGTATGCTAAATAGATACTTATTCCTTCTAAGTTGTTTGGGTTTATTCAGTTGCTTATCCAACATGTCTTCCGTCCCACAACACAACTTGTATTCTGAATTTGCTGTTGGGCAATTTCATTAGACTACCTTTTTTACACAACCAATATAACAACAACTATTTAGTAAAGATTTCTGAATTTCCAACTGTCGCATTACCAAGTATTTTCCACAAGTTTCCATCTATATCTATCTAAAATAGACCAACTATGTAGTTTAATAATTAGAACATCTAATTACCAGCATTTTCGGCAAATCCTTTTGAATATTGCAGTAGTATATACATTTACTTATCCAAGCTCGGCGCTGATATCTTCGACAAACAACCATCACAAACCAGCGTATCTGTGCTTCAATGTAATTGAGTACTACTAAATCAGAAAATATTCAAATACGGACTTAAAAGTGCTCACTCAATGTCCGGTTAGCGCCAATTCGCCATTTAAAATGTTTTAAGTTTATTATTTCGTCTATTTCCGGCTGACTGAAACCAAAATTTAAAACAAATTGACAGTCATGAACCTTTTGCGTATTCACAATGCATATTTTGTGAACTTTCGTGGAAACGAAAATTTCATTCACTTAAACTTAAAGACTATTAATGTGCCACTTATATAAGCTAAGCAGTATTTCCTCTCAATGCATTCACATGTTTATATTCATAAATAATTCGGCGTTTATTGTATATTCGATTTTAAATACAAATTTAAATCTGTACACTCCGCTATTGTGAATCACAATTTGCTTAAAAGAATGAAGAAGCAGTGTTTATATTCGCATAATTTATTTTATAAATGGAACGGTAACCCTACGAGTTTCGCTCAATTTTGAATTTAACCAGCCGACTGCCATTATTTTGTATTTGTTCTTGCGCCATTTCGATATAAAATAGTTTTACGATTTTATCTTGGTTTACAGTTAATCTTTCAATAATTTCTATATTTTTATAAAAAGGTTGGGGAACTAAAGCGGTTTATAATGTCAAATTCCATATCTGAACATAGTTCGCTTGGTAGCATGTGTGAAGAAGTGCGTCCCTCTTTCCTACGTGCGCGTGATCCATCTGTAGATCGGTGTTTTCGACCGCGTCCTGACCGACAAGTAAGACTTTTCGATGAAATAACAGAGGAAGGCCAAACTGAATATAACAGCGATGCTGATGTTTCATCTTCTTACGAAGACGTCTCCACACCATTAAGTGAAGCCAGCAGTGATCTAAGCGCCGATTCAAACGCTGCTTTAGTATATTTACGTTTAAAACCTGTCACACAATCATCTACATCGTATACAATTTCGCCTGCTGGTAATGTGCTTATCACCGGACCACCTAATGATACATCATCTACCAGCAACAACAAAAATAAGATGGAACAACATTATAGTTTTTCTGCAGTGTTTGACAGCACAGTGAAGCAGGATGAAGTGTATCGTATTTGTATAGCACCACGCATTGAAAATCAGACTGACAGCTTTACAGTGCTAACATACGGCACATCGGGTTCGGGCAAAACATTCACATTACTGGGTAATTTGCGATTTATAAGCTTAACTAACAAAAACAATAAAAAAATATATTTTGTTAAAAATAGGTAACCCCAGTTATCCTGGTATTGTGCCGCGGGCGGTAGAAAATATATTTCGTATGAATGCGTCCAATATTTATCCACAACCTGCAATCAAATTAGAGAAAGGTTGCGCTTGTATATTGGATGATGAGGCACTAGCGCGTGAAGAAAACATGCGTCAGGTATTGTTAGAGTCATGCGCCGGACTAAATGCAGACCATGAGCTGCTGGAGCAAACGATAAAAGCCGAGCATGACTTTCAAACACTGG
This sequence comes from Zeugodacus cucurbitae, assembly GCF_028554725.1. Taxonomy (NCBI): domain Eukaryota; kingdom Metazoa; phylum Arthropoda; class Insecta; order Diptera; family Tephritidae; genus Zeugodacus; species Zeugodacus cucurbitae. The sequence continues at coordinate 49,891,370 of NC_071671.1, forward strand.
TGCAACAAGAAGTGTCCGTTTTTATTTGGATATCTTTTGTCGAAATATACAATGAATTAGTATTTGATTTGTTGGCACCACCAACACAACAGCCAAAAACCAGTCACCATATGGCGCAGCAACAACAACGAAAGGGTTTAAAAATTGTAACGAATGACGGCAAGGTTTTCATACAAGGTCTAACCTCAGTGTATGTGAAATCATGTTCAGAAAGCTTAAAGTTATTGCATTGGGGTTTACAGCATGTTTCTTATGCATCCACGTCTATTAATGCCAACTCGAGTCGCTCGCATTGTATATTCTTTATCGACATAATTAAATATTACAGCTCTGGTGTTGTTGTCGATGTAAGTCTTTGAAATATAGCTGTATTGTTATACTAAGCTGGTTACTTTTTATTTGCAGACTTCTTATAAATTCTGCGATTTAGCTGGTTCTGAACGTTTAAGTAAAACGCGAAACGTTGGTTCGCGCCTCAACGAAGCAAAAGGTATTAATACATCATTGATGACACTAGGCCGTTGCCTGGATGCAGCTAATAACAATAAAAAGTTGAAGTCAAAGGGTCAAGTGATACCAGTGCGCGAATCCAAATTAACTATGCTGTTACAAACTGCATTATTAGGCAAAGAAAAGCTAACGATGATAGTGAATGTCACACCTATGGATACATTTTATGAGGAAAATATGAATGTGCTGCGATTCTCTGCGATAGCTAAGAATATAACATTCAAACAGCCAGCGAAGCCGGTGAATAAATCGCGTTATTCGTTCGTCGTTGAAAAGGCGAAATCAGCAGCTGAAGAGATCATATTGTAAGCCTTTGAAACTAAAATTTTAAATTTTGTTGTATTAACATGTTTTTATATATCGTGCACAGTTTACGCAGTGAAGTGGAGCGCTTAAACTCGGAAATCGAATATCGTTTGCTTGAGCAAGAAAGACTTTTGCGCAAGGAACTGGTTGAATCATTTGAGAAGAAATTGGAAGAGAAGCAGAACGATTACGTTCAAAACTTGAAACGCGAACTACAAATGCAGCAACGTATGCATGATTTAAAGGTATATAATTTTTATTAATTTCCAGTTTATTTAGTGCTAAAATATTATTATTTTTTTTTTCAATTTAGATCGCTTCTCTTAAACGGCAATACGAAAACCAAATTGAAGATCTGCGTGAACAACTCGAAGGTGATGATGAGGAAATAGAAAAGAAACGTCGAACATTGGAATAACAGTAGCCTAATTATGTTCCATTATTTAAATTTATTTGTATAGACTACATTGTTGTATTAGTTGAACTTTATTATACATTTATTGTATTTGACTTTAATATTATTAAAATGTAATTTCGTTTCCTTACTTTTTATACTGGCGCTGTGCCATGCTTTTTGAAATAAATGGAAATTGAAATTTTTTTCTTAAAATACGTTTTTAGCAACAATTGATTTTAATTTATTTTTTCTTCAGTTGTTTAAGTGTCAAACTAAAATGTTTGTTTTGTAATTATGCTGCCGCAATCAACTTTGAATTCGCCTTACTTTTTAAAATTTACCAAGCAACAAAGAAACGAGCAATACAATTTGTTTTCTAATTAAACAAAAATCTTCAAATTAAATATTAAAACTAGTTACCACACTTGTTGATGAATTTTTACACATTATAATGCCGCAACGGATTAAAATATTTCAAAGACTTGCTTTTTAATAAGAAAGTTTGACGTTTATACAAATGTTTTCCATCTTTGATCATGATATGATTTTGAAATTCGAACTGATTCATAAAGTATTCATACATACATTACAACATAGTTTTTATTAAATTGTATTTACGCCTATGAGCTCCTTGCTATGCTTGTGGCAAAGCTTGAGGACCTTTCTCCAAGACTGCCTTAATAGTCTTCATCATAGTTGGTATGAGACCGATATGTCTGTCCACACATGCCACAGTACAATATTCGAATTGATATTGATATTTGGAGAGTTCGGCTTCGCTAGGGTTTAATGGCAGTCTTTCACGCGCGTTCTCGCTGCATTTCTTAAAAGTGTATAAGTTTAAACTATATAAGTTAAACATAAATAAATATTATTAAGGCAATGCACACCATGACACAATTTTGCAAACGTCCTTGAAACTGTCCCAATTCTTGTTGTAAATAATCCTGAGCTTTAGTTAGAGGCACAGCACAACCCTCAATACAAGTCTGCACGGTATCTAAAGTTCCACGTTGGTCGTCACAACACTTAGATGCACACAAATGCATTTCAGACTGCGTGGAATAAAGTGTTCGAGTGATACGTTATTTTTGAAAGCTGCATACTCACCTGCATTTTGCGTAAATGGCTCGAGTACATTTCATTGATCATATCGGATACGGCGCGTTCGACGCGTTTACGTTGTTGCTCTATCATTTACGAGTAAATACACTTATGTGGGCTGTTAAACGATGAATCTTTACGAACGATTGTTAGCCTAACACATTTGGTAAAATAAATTCGCATACAATTTGTTAAATTTGAATTTTCCTAGAAATAAACTATTGCCAAAATATTTGTTTGACATAAATTCTAAATGCTTTTCTTTATTACTCCACATTTATATTTTTTTAACAAACAAAACAATTGTTCCTTATTTGCTGTTCAATTTATGTTTCAACATAATCGTCACAAATGGTATTCATTTTATAAAGTTCTATGATTACACATACGCACTCATATCTTTTTCATCATCAAGATACTTGGTAATATGTGGCGTTAGTGCTAATTATGCTGGCAATTAAACCTGAGGTATGGACTCTGGACCTTTCGCCAATACGGATTTTATTGTTTTCATCATAGTAGGTATTAGTCCGACATGCTTGTCCACGCACTGTATAGCGCAGCGTTCAAATTGATCGGTATATTTGGCAATATCTGATTCGGAGGGATTGGCCGGCATTTTCACCTTGACATCATCGTTACATTGCTTAAATGATAAGAAACTAAATCAAGATTATATACTTTTTAGATAGTAAGCTTTATGGCTTACCATAACACATCGCTGCAGGCGTCCCTGAAATTCACCCAACTCATGTTGTACATAGTTTTGTGCGCGTGTTAAGGGCGCCGAACATCTGTCCACACATCTCTGAACGCTGTCAATGCTGCCATTCATGTCCTGGCAACATTTAGCCGCACACAAATGCATGTCTGTCTACAATTAAATTACGACGATCACATACATAAGTTTGTAAAGTAAACATTCGATTTTGATGGTATGTCAACTACTCACCTGCATTTTACGTAAATGACTTTTGTCCATATCGTCTACCATCTCGGTAACGGCACGTTCAATGCGTTGTCTCTGTTGTTCGATCATATTTACAATTTAATTTAAGAAAACTTAAAAAATTATACAATAATTGTGGCTAACTGCAATTCAAGTGATATGATCAGAAAATAAGAAAACGTGCAGCGATTAGAACAATTGATAAGTAAAGAAAACTGGATAAATGTCAAACTATAGATAACCCTCTAAACAGCTGGAAGCAGTGATGCCGTGTTAAAGAAATTTAATACGAAGTCAAATTGTACTATTACAGTAAAATGTATAGAATTGCAACCTAAAAATTGTTTAAAATTACTCAATAACCTTATTTGTGCATAAACCGTTGTTTACTGTTGATTAAAAATAAAAAAAATGTATTATTAAATTCAAAATATATCAAGCACACACATATTTATTTTTATATAGTGCTCAATGTTAGTAAAACATCATAAATGCAACCCCAACAGCTGTTGTTATTGTCCTATATGCGTTTGACATAACACTTTCTAACCTAAAATAAATTATACGCTAATACGAATCGCTTAAATTTACTATTTTTCAAAAGAAATGTATTCTTTATATAAAATAAGCGCAGTGGCTATTCGCGCGCCACAAATTCCAAATATTTTACCACGTCTTTCAAATATACACAACTCGCAAGCACTTCGAACTTTGTGCACAAGCAAGGGTGTTACAGAAGACCCACAAAATGCCATTGTAGAAAAGGAAACACCAGCGGCGAGTGCTACTAGTGTAAAAAGTGGATTTGCATTAGCTTTTGATAAGCACACAGAGGCGACTACTAATAAACCTGAAGAAGTTGTTGACGATGAAACGTTTGCTTCATTGTTAAGGAAATCGAAATTTATAGATGTAAATATTGACGAATATTACTTTTAAATATTATGAAAATAAAGTATTCTTAAATATTAGTTAGGTGATGCGGAAGGCAAGCTTGTGAGTGGCAAGATCTTCCATGTCGTTGGAGATGATTTATATATTGATTTTGGCTGGAAGTTTCACTGCGTATGCACACGCCCAGTACGTAATGGCGAGTAAGTAGATACATTGTTTGTAATAAGAATATTTATATTAATAAATTGTGAATTTTAGGGACTATGTGCGCGGTGCCCGTGTGAGGTTGCGCATCAAAGATTTGGAACTCTCAACGAAATTTTTGGGTTCAGAAAAGGATTTGACTATTTTAGAAGCTGACTGCCAATTGCTTGGTCTGTTATCATCACCTGCTAGACAAAGTCCAAAGTCATTAAATGTGAATTAAAAAAAAAACTTTATTTACATAAAATATAGTCATAATCAATACAGAAAATATACAACATATTACTATTTACTTATAAAAGAGGTTTTATAACACTTATATGTATTCCAATGTCAACTGTAGATTACATGGTTTGAATCCTCTCCTTGCTTCTTACATTGAAACACTTCATAGTGGTGATTTAACTCTTTGATTGCGTGCAGCTTGAAACGCGTAACCAGTGCACCATTGTAAGAGCGTTTTTCGAAATAAACTCTTCGCGCGCGACTATGTACCAGGCCCATTGCACACATTAGACACGGTTCTTGACTTAAATACAAATCATATCCAGTACATAAATATGGTCCATATTTTTCTAAGTTATCCACATTAAGAGTAGCATTTTGCTCAATGTCGTCACATTTTAATTTAGCTCTCGGTAATTCTGCACCAATTCGTATATCTTTAAATCTCTCATCGGTACGTATAAAGTCCAAATAACGTTTAGGAATACCACTTATGATAGGATTCACTTTTACATCGTTATACAATTCTTCATCATCATTTGCGAATTCATCTGAAACCTCTTCTCGCCAAGCGCCACCGTCTTGTGTACGTGCAACAAAATCGACCAGCATCATTGGGCAATGCATTACTGGACTAATTGATGCACGACTACTCGCCAGAGCAACAACTGACTTTGTGCGTGGATCAATGCAGATGCCACAGGGTTTGTCGTTTTCCATACAATTTTTAATTGTTAACAACAAATGCATAATGTTAGAATGGAATTTACGCTCCTTCTCATTGAATATACTTCCATTGTGTAATGATTCCATATATTTGTCTGGATGAAATTTGCATGGCCAACATGTTTGTGCCAACTCATATTGCCAACGTAGCATAGGCGGCAAAGCAGGAACGTCGTATTCACGTATATTTTTGCACAAAATATCAACCACTTCATTACCAAGCCCTACAGATTCTAAATATTGCGTTATGTTTTGATCCTTCAAGTCGCCAACTTTACATAAAATTATATCCAGTTGCCGTACACGTTTCAAATGCTGCAGGTTCATTTGTTCCAGCGGTAGCATTTTACTTAGTTGGTACATTACATTCGATATTTGGCGCTTGTTGTCCAATTCGCTTAGGTAAACTGTAACACGTGGAATCTCCTTCGAGTATTCATCAGTCAATATAGCAGATGCATACCATTCGGCATTATCGTTTAATTTCAAACGTTTTATTGGCCGAGAGTTGTCTTCCGCCATAGTAAAACACAGTTTAAATAAATATTAATGTATAAAATAGTTAATAGAAAAAAATACACCAACATGTGTACATATGTTCAGCTAACTTGCTTTTGTCGCTTCTCCTCATTTTCTAAACAATTATAAACAGCTGTTTCCTCTTTGTCAAAAAAAAAATAAACAAATAAGAGCAAAAGAGGGTGCGCTGATGAACCATTGAACTGGTTTTAAAACCGCAAAATTTTTAAAAAATAATTCTTTGTGAAATGAACCAAAAAATACACTCTTATTTATGCAATATTTTTTTTTTTATTAATTAATGAATAATTTTCACGTTTTCTTTTTACTTTAATTTTGTGATGATTTAGAGCACTGGTAACTGCTCTTGAAATAAAAACAAACAAGTCAAAAATCAGCCGATAAATAGAGAGAAGAAGCAGAAGCTTTAAATGCTACCATCTTTAGTTTTAAAGTGCATGTTTGTTATTTTTATTAAGTTTCTTTGTAAAACTGTATAAAAAATATAAAGCAAAGAATATATAACAATTTCTGAATTTTCGAAACTTATGATTTTTATGTCATATTGACTTAACGCCTCTCATATGGTGCTGTTAGTGTTATTGCAAAAGCTTTACAAACGTAGTAATTGGACAGTGGCATCACCGGCAGTCGGGTGATAAAATTTGGCAGCAACAAAGTTGTTGAAGAGCTTCATTTGGTGAAATTGACAAATTGATTGTGAAGAAAGCAAACAACGCAGCAATTTTAATTTTAATCAATAATCTTAACATAAAGTATCCTTAAAATAATTCAACCGACATCACGTGCAAGTGTTTGAACGTACAGTTATTTTGCTCGGCAACAACAACCTGCCCCCACCTTGCTTTGGAAACTACCGTTCTATCAGTGCACCTGAATTCTTAATAAGTGGGCCTGGTGGACCGGATAACAGTTATTTATCTACATATATAGTCACTAAAAAGCAGAACGTGAATAACAATTCGATATAACGGTGACGTAGACAAAGCGAAATGGAAGTCGGTGAGTAAAAACGCGTACTCCGCTAACAAAATTCAACATATATAATCGATAAACAATTACCTTGCGTCGATCCACCCCGCACCTACTAAAACACCGTGTTAGAGACATTATAGTGTCATGAAATTATATTCATCTCAGTTTTTTGTGTTGTGTTATTCACAGAACAGCAATAATATAATTAGCATGTAAAAAATGGTGTGGTTTATTTAAAAGATACATGTGCGTCGTGTTTAAAAACAATGTGTTATTATCAAATGACGTAGCAAATTAAAACAAAGCTGTTTTCCACTTACCATAATGTGCCAAAAGCGCGACCACCGCCCCGTCGCACACTCATCTCCTACATCTATTTGTGTCTTGCACTTTCCCAATGTTTACAACGTTCGTGTGTTTGTTTTCATGCTATTGTCGGTACTCACCGGCTGTAGCCATAAAAACGCGCTAGCCGTTCATTCGCTCTCAAAAGTCGCGCCACCATCTACGCCGGGAGCACTAATTGACCTTGGTTTCTTATTGGATGTTGAGGCTCGCGCCATTTCTACGTTAACGTAATGTGTGCTGCCAGATGTACTGCCAAAAATAAGTTCTAAATCATGTTACGTTGCGTACAGTGAGTGATTTTGAATATGCACTTTTTAAAATTAAAAACAGTTGAAAACATGTATATTGTAAAAATTACAACTTAATTAAAGTGTTGTAACTGTCAAATGGCTACGATGTTTCGTTGACAGTGAACTTGTAGCCGAAACAAGTTTGAAAATATGAATGCACTGTGATGTGTTCTGCAATATTTCGCACTGTTTTCAATGTTTTCCCTCTGTTGACATATAAACAGATGTGTGTGTGTGTGTATTTATACGTGCATTGACATCAAGTTCGGATTACAAAATTCTGTTTTGTTCTATCTAAATATAGTGAATATTACTTCCTGAAAGGCTTAGTTATATTCATATAAATTGTATGAACTAATATTTAATAATTAATATTATGGAAAGTCGGACGAAGAAATAATATATACTAGTGTTAAGCCTCATAAGCTTTTGAGCCGTTGGTGGCTCATATATGCGGCATATCTGATGGACGTTTTATTCGAAATCATATCAAATCAAATTTTCGTCCCGTTTAGAAGAAATTAGCAAATGCGGAAACGGTTTGTTGTTGTAGCGGAAGAAATATTCACCAATTGTAAGAAATATTGTCAATTTGGCAGTCCGGTTCCGTTTCGGTTATGTAGACCAAACTTTCTCGGAAATGTCAGAAACGGTATCAAGATATACCATCCACCTTGTTTTAAAGCTATTCAAAGAAAATAATAATAGTACAATATTAATTTCTACCAGAAATAATGCAAATTTTGAAATAATATAACGACTCTGCAATATTTAGTAAATATTAAAATTCAGTGCATATGAGTGTCACAGCATTGCTTAATTGAACATGTCATCTATAAGAATCATCGATTTTTTGTTTCAATTGTATTTTTTTGGTGTCAACCTTTTAATTAATTTTTGGCGATTACGCCTACATACAAACATGTATACATAAATTGCGATTAATCGCATGATTGGAAGCTGTTTAAGTTCATGTTTCAATATTTATGGTCGCGTGTAATCAGTAAATGAACGCATGCCAATGTGTAGTGATCACAGCGATTTAATGAGAATCACCTCATCATCGTTTGTCTACGATTGCGCTAAGCGAATGTGTCTAATCGCTTCAGCGTCCGACATTGACATTGTTGATGTATCATCATCATGCCGCTGCTCTTGTTATTCTTTTGTTATTTTGCATCTTGTGCAGCAATAATAAATAATGTACAATAATATACAGATGTATATTTTGCGGTTTCGTTATCAATTTTGTAGACTAGTACAAATGAGTTGTATTACATACATACATATGTATGTATGGGTGCACGTTGCTACCGGCTAAAAATTATATAATTTTAAATCGAGAAAGTTTATGTATGTTTGTATATAACTTTATCTGCTTGGCCAAGGCAATTATTATATTGACATTTAATCTGGCACGCGTATATGTTTGTTTTTTCGACACCGCTTCTTGTGGTGTCTAGTAAATTAAGAGTTTGTTTAAATGTACTTATTGTCGTATATGTACATAATTAAAAGTACAACGGTGTATGTATATATATATTTTTTAAGTGCGTGGAATTTTCACAGCTGAGTTTTTACTTTTTCTTTTTATTAGCTAGAATGATTTTTATTTTTTTTTTTTATAAAAATAATTATACTATAAAGTTTTACTCTCTCTGTAACTCTAAATAGCTAAATTATCGTTCTAAAAATCTAAATAAAATCAACGTTTTCAAAATAATATTGAATAGAATACTGCCGCTTTTGTTGTTGTTGTAGCTACATAAAACGTCCTCAAAAAAGTTGTGGAGATTTTGTCAAGGTGACAATCCTTTAATTAATATATTTCGCTGTCCATTTCGATTCATAGTACCCACAACATTTGGAAAGAGCTCAGCTGAAGAGTAGCTACTTACAGAGTCCTAGTACATAGTTTGTTTTTGTAACGGGTGATTTTTTTGAGGTTAGGATTTTCATGCATTAGTATTTGACAGATCACGTGGGATTTCAGACATGGTGTCAAAGAGAAAGATGCTCAGTATGCTTTGACATTTCATCATGAATAGACTTACTAACGAGCAACGCTTGCAAATCATTGAATTTTATTACCAAAATCAGTGTTCGGTTCGAAATGTGAAATCCGCTTTTTTATCGACAAATTTTGTTCAGCGATGAGGCTCATTTCTGGTTGAATGGCTACGTAAATAAGCAAAATTGCCGCATTTGGGGTGAAGAGCAACCAGAAGCCGTTCAAGAACTGCCCATGCATCCCGAAAAATGCACTGTTTGGTGTGGTTTGTACGCTGGTGGAATCATTGGACCGTATTTTTTCAAAGATGCTGTTGGACGCAACGTTACGGTGAATGGCGATCGCTATCGTTCGATGCTAACAAACTTTTTGTTGCCAAAAATGGAAGAACTGAACTTGGTTGACATGTGGTTTCAACAAGATGGCGCTACATGCCACACAGCTCGCGATTCTATGGCCATTTTGAGGGAAAACTTCGGAGAACAATTCATCTCAAGAAATGGACCCGTAAGTTGGCCACCAAGATCATGCGATTTAACGCCTTTAGACTATTTTTTGTGGGGCTACGTCAAGTCTAAAGTCTACAGAAATAAGCCAGCAACTATTCCAGCTTTGGAAGACAACATTTCCGAAGAAATTCGGGCTATTCCGGCCGAAATGCTCGAAAAAGTTGCCCAAAATTGGACTTTCCGAATGGACCACCTAAGACGCAGCCGCGGTCAACATTTAAATGAAATTATCTTCAAAAAGTAAATGTCATGAACCAATCTAACGTTTCAAATAAAGAACCGATGAGATTTTGCAAATTTTATGCGTTTTTTTTTTTTAAAAAGTTATCAAGCTCTTAAAAAATCACCCTTTATAAATATAAGTTGAATAAACTTTGTGTTGTTTGTTGTAGATGCTTAAATTAGTATCATAACGTGCTTTGAAATAATATTTGTATAACCGTATAAGACGTTAAGCACGTTTATATGTGTGTAAGTATGTATGTAGTGTACTATATTTCAGCTCTATTCAAAAAATCAAATTGGCACCAATGGTACAGCAAATAATACATACGAATGGATTTACTACATGTACATATTTATGTATGCATGAATTTATGCATACATGTGTGTAAATGAGGAAAATTTTTATTATCGCATTGATTATACGTGCATAATAGGAAAAGGTCTATTTTTTTGCACAAATGTCAAAAATTCAAAAGTATCACATTCTAAGTATCATATATATTCATGTGATAAGCAGCTAATCGCAAATGTCGCACGCTTTTTGAATATTTGCTCCTGGCAGGCGCATGCTCTTGTATATATTATAATGTATAATTACTGTATATAATTTCTATATAAATGTATATATGAACGTTTTCCTTCATAAATATGCACCTGTACATTTCCATACATACATACATAGGTGTTGTGTGTATGTATGAGATCGGCAACTAAACAGCGGCTGAGTCGAGCGCTTGGCACAGCGCAACGGCACGCACCGGACCACAACACAGCACAGCTTGGCGCAGCGCGGCGGCAATCCAATTGAATCCAATTCCATTTGCAAGCAGTAGGTCAAGCGTATGTGATAACATTGCTGAATGGTGGATTTCAAGTTTCAGTCACCGCTCGACTGCCGACCACTCAAGAAGTTCACAAAATTATTCATGTGAATACCGCATACACACATATACAAATATATATAGACAGTCCAGCTCTAACTCGTACTATAAGTGATCGTGTATGGGAAATGTGCTTTCATTGAGGAATAGTCGGCTTTTAAAAACGCTGCGAGTTTTGCTAAATTGGAAATGTGCGTATTAACTACTATTTGTTGTGTGTTATTTGGCACCATTATATATATGTATAGCTAATAAATGCATAACGTTTATAAAATTTATTCAATGAATCAGTGAAATATTTGCGCCAAATTCAGTGACAACTAAGGTTAAAAAGAAAAACTTGAATGCAAATGTTGGTTAAAAAGATTGGTGCGCAGTTGCTATTATTGTGTTAATATTGTATAAGTTTTAATTAGAGGACGTTCTAAGACACCTACGTATGTACTTATGTTTGTTTGGAAGACACGACCTGGATTCATATTCGACCAAGGGCTCTTTGCGTATGAACGTTGCACAAAATTATTTGTGTAATGTTTAAAGCTGTTTCCAAAATAATAATAAAAATGTTAAATATGCATATAAATAACTGTTTAAAAATATTTTTTATAAATAAATAGTAGTGCTGAGGGGTTCTTATTATTTATCCCTTTTAAATACAATTTATGGTTTCTCAAATACAGCCCTTTAAATGATGTAAATAATTAATTGAAATAAATTAAAAATATATATTTTTAATAATAATAAAGAAATGTAAAAAATAATTTAAATCATAAAAAATAAAAAATTAATAAAAAATTGGAAATTAAAAAAGAATATTATAAATAATAAAACAAAATATATAAAAATTAAAAGAATCAAATTAAGATCATAAAAAATAATTAATTAAAATTTGAATAATATTAAAAAAATGTAGTGATATTAAAAAATTATAAGATCTTGGGATTCCGTAAAAAGTTTCAAATATTACATTTTAATTTATTTTAATATGAATATACTTTTATTTAATTCAATTTAAAATTAAATATCCCTACTAATACAGTAGTTGTGAAAAAATAAGTACCATATACATATATATAACTACACAAATATCGGAATAATATTACTTTTATCAACGGAAGAGTAAAACTGAGTCTTAAATAGAGAGCGAGAAAAAGAAGTTTTACCAAAAATTGTATAAGAATTTTAAACAAAAACACAGTTTGTAAAATAACAGCACAATAAATATTCAGTATAATTGTAAAAATCTAAATTCACATTATGCCATTGATAAGCATTTAAAAACTTCGCATGTATTTGTTTATTACTTGTGCTAATTTGTATGCAGATCACAGTACTGATATGTATATTGCATAACAAAATTCTAACTTTTTATTATTGTTGTGTTGTTAATTATGTGTCGTCGAATTTGCTGTCGGAAGTGCCGGCTAATATTTCCGACTATCTTAAACTATATATTAATTTATTTGAAATTAATTGCAACTAAAACACATAAAAAACTCGTTTAAACGTTTTGTTTATCGTCTGGAAAATTTAAAATCTTTTTTATAATATCTCAAGCTCACAAAAACCACATCTTGCAGTGGCTACCCAGCATTCAGCTTACAAAAAAAAAATGTATTTCTTATTCAACTGTTATTTCGTAGTGTTATTATATGATAATAATACTATTTTAGGCTTTATGTAAGTGTTTTGTATATATATATGTGCATACGTATACTTGCATGCACGTGCATGTTTATATATACTGGTGAATCGTATGATCGTTTCGTAATGTCTTATAAACTGACACAAATATGTGCATATATACATGTATTAATGAATATGTACATACATGTATATACATTTTTGTATCTTCTATATACATATGTATATTGCGTGCAATAGCTACTTGAATCAATTATTTCTCCAAATCACTCATACGCACTGTCTCACAATTTTGCGTCAATTCTAGATGACGTTTGTGTGTTTGAAGGAAGCGATTTATGTGATTACGAATCATGTAATAAAATCGTAATTATATAAAATTGTTTTTGAATTACAACAACAATTATATTTTTGTTTCAACTTTCATGCTTTTACAAGTTTTCACTTAATTACTTACTATTAATATTCATGCACTGATGCTAATGCGCTATTGGAATTCAATTACTTTGAAATAAAATCAAATCAACATTATTATTTCGGTTGGGAGTTCAGTGATGATATGTGAGCCGCTATCAGCTTATCAGTAAAACATTTGAAGGGTACACCAATGTTAACTTTGATTTTAAATGCAAAAATTGCAGATTTGATTTACGATAAGCCATTGATTTCATACAATTGAAATGATAAACTAAAATAGATTTATTTTTATGACCGTAAACATATGTACATTTTCATTATGGAGAGAACAGAATTGTAGCTGCAATTTATTTATGTTTTTCTTATCAGTGGCAAATGGTTTTTCTGGTTTAAAGCGGCTAAGCAATTCAGATTCAGATTATAAATAATCTAAAAAAAACTTCGTTGCAGCAAAACAGTGTTCGATTTATTGTAGAAAAAATACTATAAAAATACTGCAAGCTTTTGCATTATAAAATATCATTAAATTGCTAGTTTTTATAAAAATGTTCACAAAATATATTTTCGTTTTTTTTTTTTTTTTTTTTGTATTTATTGCTTTAGAATTATACATATATTTTTATTACTATTTCTTTATATTTTTGTACAATTAATTATTATTTTTTTCTAATTAATTGAATTGACTGACACTCTTTCCACCAAAAAATCATAGCTTGTAAAATCTGTTTTCACCTAAATTAACTTATACATTTCTATTTATAAGCGCAAAGCATGCGTTCATTAGCTTAAAATTGCTAAGATCTTCTTCCTTTTTTAAATAATATGAAAAATTGCATACAAAATGATGTAGACATTGACCTGGCCACTAAAAATAAAAGAGAAAAAATGCGAGCATATATACAAATGTATATACGTATCGCTTGCGGTCATTATGACCGTTGAACGCCGTACTACATTTAACTCATTTCGTATATATACATATGTATGCTTGTATGTGTGTCTTGCCTTTTGTTTAACTACTTCTATACCTGTCTGTCCGCATATTCGCTTGAATGCATTAACATATATTTAACATTTCGCTTTTCTTAAAGTTGTCAGCGTCTTTTTTTCACCAAATTTATGTGTTTGGATTTTATAGGTGTTTACATTAGAGATGCCCTATTTTTTCTTACCTTTTTGTTTTAATGATTTTTTAAACTGTATTAAATATTTCAGTTATGTTTTATGACCTATTTGCAATTATACTTGTCTACAGTGTTAACCAAAACCTATTTTTATTTTCCAATACACGAAAAAAATTATAAAAAAATCCATAAATGTTATGAAAATATGCAACTCGAGAGATTTTATTTTTATTCTTTTAATTCAACTAGAGATGCTGAGTGGCTGTTAAAAACATTACTTAAAAAAATTCATTGGTTTTTGATCTACCCTATATTATTACTATACTAATGTTATTATTTTTTTAATTTAAAGTATTCCGCTAAGGTATTCGTCACACTTTTATATCAAATGCGCCAAAATGTAGGCAAAACATTGCTTGTGTAGTTGTTCTTCCTACCTGAAAATATTCTCTATAGCTAAATTTAGCTCCTGATTACTTTTTTACAATACCTCTTCTTCTGGTATTTATAATATGTTTAGCTTGCCCTTTCGTCTTAAGAAAATCTATAAAATTCCCACAAAATTAAATATCTCGCATATTTTAACGTCTTTAATGTATTTACATACATAGATATGAGCTTATACGAGTTTTTTTGTTTTCTTTCTGCACTTTAAACTTTTACTTTTTCTCTTAATTTAGCTTTACTTTTTAGATTCCGTTTTAATAAATTTAGCCGAAAAATTAATTTTTGTTTGATTTCGCTTTCACATATATTTATACATATTTAACTATGTACATATGTATGTATTTATACATGTCTAAATGCTTTGATGTTCGTACACTTTATTGTAATTTGAGTTATTCTGCGTCGCCACGCTTTTAGCCCTTTTTAATTATTATTTGCCCTTTAAATCGCATTTCATACGCATACAAATAAGAAAAAGTAGAAAACGAAACATAAATATTTAATATTTATTGAGAAAGAAAACGCTCTAATACAGCCACACTTCACCTTCCTCCTCTGATTCTAGCCACGAACGCTTAGAGAATAAATGCACAGGCACTTAATTCAAGTATGCACACACACATATACACATAAATATATGCATTTGGTGCACTAGTGTTGTAAGCACTTCAGGCTCCAAACGCGGCTAGCATTATTGTCGCATGCCACAACTCAACTCAACACCACCTCGTTCGCTCGCTTTTATTTACCGCAATTTGTCACACAACTTCCATTGATCGCCTCAACGCTCACGCCATTCAAACGGCACCGTAAACAACAACAAAAACATTGTGATAGAAGTAAACAAAATCGTCTAACTGCAACAGGTGCAAACGTAACGAGCGTAAACGTAAACGAAACCGAAAGCCGGTGGTGGAAAGCAAAGAAAAGAAACTAGCATAAGTCGCACACACAGCTTGCTGTGGCAACATAAGTACATATTCACCTTGATCGATGTTCATCATCATCACCATAATACTGACAACGCTATGTCTTGCCATCACAATCGTTTTGTCAACAATTTCGCGCTCGGACAACGCTAATCGTAGTAATCAAGCCGCCGTATATGGCGCGGAGCATAGCATAAAAAGTACCTACTTACATAACAGTATATATATATATTATACATATAAACATACATAATATATTATGTGACCGTCTCGGCGCAAGTACATTCGAAATAATTTTAATTTTTTTCATTTTTTTCCTCTTCACACTTTACAGATAACAAAACATCGGGTGAGCCGCTAAAGGAACCGTCGCCAATCAACAGCAACAGCAGCAGCAACAACAACAGTGAATGTGTGAATCGCATTAAGAAAGTACAATTTTCGAATGAGAATATCACAATAGAGAATAATCATAACGACTTTGCTGCCAGCGGTCAATTACATCATAAACATTGTAATAACATCGAATTGAGTAGTAATAATAGTGATAGTAGCAATAGCGAGATCAGCATGAGTAACGATACGTCAACGGAGCGTCCCAGCTTTTTGGTAAGTGCAATGACATACATGGCAGCTAAATGTTTTAAAGTGTTTGCCGTTAAGTATCCCAACATAGCAAATGTTATAGGCACCTTAAATATTTCAAAGTCGTCTTTTAGGCGCTGGATGCTAGGATTTTGAAGTTAATAAGTAAGCAGATATTATAGTATCAGCCATCTTTAAAGGAGCATAATCTTTATGCTCGGTTGATGGTTTACGTGACAAATGTTAGATGAACGGATAGACTACCGTTGGGGAGTGAATACTGCAGAGCAGTAGAAGGTCTAAAAATGCAAAGATCTTCGGAAGGAATTTACTTGGAATATTTTAAAACTATTTAATCGATCAGATTCATTGTTATACGTAATTTATCCGGCTTTCGGGAAAGTCTGTCTGAAAATCTACATCCCGAAAGCTTTATTGTTGTTTTTGTAGCACCAGAAAACATTCCCCTGGCCCTTGGCTGGTTTAAAATGAATTCGTTCCTATTACATACACCCGAACGACCTGGTAACGGTTCTGAGACTGTCTCGGAAGTTTAAACATACAATTCTATATAACTGTCAGTACTGACTCTCTTCATTGGTGAAATCAAATTTCTGGTGATTCGATGCTAATAACTTTCTCAATGTTATCTTAAACTTCGGGATTACGGATTTCTTTGTCTCCACACCAATGTGCAGATTTTATTTACATCTGCCAGGAATGTTAGAAATTTCCCTATGGTCCGACCTCGTCGAAACAGCTCGTCTCTTGGGGCTCGCATTAGATCACCTCGATGACAATTTATTTGCACTTTCCCGTTAAGAAATGTTTAGATAACCATTACAACAGCAACGAAAGTTTATCTAAAATTTTCGGTTCCCACAACAGTAGTTAGGTCTACACAACCGCTGTTTGTGTTTAATCTAGAGCATTAACTACAATTAAGTCTACACAATCGAGTACGATTAATATGCCGAAGTTCTTTTGACTTTAGATCACACCATCTACGAATACGCTTAGATTCACTTTGGCTAGCGTCCAAAGAACTACTAAATTATGCTTAATTAAATATCAGCACTTGAGAATATTTTAATTTGGACATTTTGTTGTCAATTTAATCGCACACAACTTATTATACATACATGTATGCATTTGTGCTATGGCTGTGTACGACAGGGCGTATAAGGAACGAAGTTCAATCGCAACGATAATGACTTGTGAATACACTAACCTAGGTACAGTTTTTAAAAGTTGCAGCAACAAAAACAAACACAATGTTTACTTTTTAAAGTCTGTTCTAATAGTTGTTTACCGATTGAATATTTCATTGCATGCAAATTTAATATGAGTTCTGAGTAGGTTAGGAACTTGATATTTCTTTGCGCCGATTTTGCATACAAAACGTATTTACGTTTATATCTCTGCTTACTTAAAAATTAAAAAAATAGTAGCTAGTAGTTGAGTTTAGCAAAATGTCAGATCTTTTGTGAAATGTTGAAATTTCCTTGAAGCTAAGTTTGCAAATTTTTAATAATTTTATGAATAACTTAGCGCTTAAGATTTATTGGTGCAAAGCTGTAAAATGTTGCGTTTGTATTATATGCATTTTTATACCGTTAACTTATGACATTTACTCACTAATGCATTTTTTTTATAGGTTGGAGACGAAGTCGAAGCCAATGGACATGATGAAGTCAGCGAAGCTAGTGATGAATTTCCACAAAAAATGCAAAATGAAATTCGACCACAAATTGATTTAATGGAGCGTCGCAAACGTTTGAGGTAAATATAATTTAACATACAATATTTCGATATAATTTTTTACTTTATTAAAAAAGCTATTATTATCTTCAAACTTTTCGAAACACTTGTGAGTCAAACTAAGTTGAAAACCACGCTTGAAATATGCACTTGTTCTCTTATATATTCACAAAATTAATTTTTTATCTTTTATTTTTCTCGGACAATCTGTTTGTCACAATTTATATTTGAATAGTAAATTACCTCTAGACCGAGCTTAATTATATAAAAAATAAACGTTTCTCTTGCTGTTCAATGGCATAAAATATTCTTCAATCTTGTTTAAAAATAGTTATTTCGTTAAGAATCTCACCTACATACAGTGGCTCACAGCTTATTTCGTGTAAGCTACAATTTTGATAATACTTATATGAAATTAATATTTTTTGCTCTGAACTAAATGAACGAATGATGCAATTATATTGATAATTTAGTTTTAAATACAAAACATGTAAAAAAATTTACAAAAATATTCAAATTCAATATTTTATTAAACAAAAACCGAAAACACTCATAATTCATGGGTCACAGCTTATTTCGTGTGTTGGTTTTCTCGTTCATGTGATACCTTTAAATAACGGATGCAGAAAACTAACGGTAAATCAAAGTGTGAACTATGAATACTTAACAAGCAGTTTATGTTCTAAAAACAATGCAGATCAGTTGCAATTACGCGGTATATCAACATGGGTCCACGCACTTCAATTGAAAAACGCGAATTAGTTATTAAACATTTTCAAAGTGGAAAAACGCAAAAACAAATTGCTGAAATGGTTGATTTAAATTCATCTACAGTTAAATATATAATTCAGCGCTTTGTACGTGAAAATCGCGTGCATAACAAGGGTCGAAAGGCTCCTAATAAAATTTTTAATGAAACGGATGAGAGGTGGATTTTAAAAAAGATTAAAAAAGAACCAATGTTAAGTGCTCCAGCGGTGACCAAAGATGTTGAAATGTTTCTCGGCAAAAAATGTCATCCAGAAACTGTGCGCAGAATATTAAGGGATTCAAATTTTCATGGGCGAACAGCACGGAATAAGCCTTTTATAAATAAGAAAAATAAAAAAGCCCGTTTACAGTTCTCAAAAGACCATTTAAACAAGGACAATGCTTTTTGGAATACGGTTATTTTCGCCGATGAGAGCAAGTTTAATCTTTTTGCGTCAGATGGTAAAGCATACGTATGGCGGAAACCAAATACTGAGCTCCAAACAAAAAATTTACGCGCAACAGTAAAACATGGTGGCGGTCATGTAATGGTTTGGGGGTGTATGTCATCTGCAGGCGTTGGTCGATTGGAGTTTATAGACTCCACTATGAATAAAGAAGTTTACCTAGACTTACTGAAGCAAAATTTGCTTCAAAGTGCAGAAGACCTGGGTATACGTGACACTTTTCGCTTCTACCAGGACAACGACCCTAAACATAAATCTGGTCTTGTACAAACTTGGCTCATTTGGAATTGTCCACACCTCGTCCAAACACCTGCACAGTCACCAGATTTGAACGTTATTGAAAATGTATGGCACATTCTGGAAATTAATATTAGAAAACACCACATTTCTAGCGTCCAAACTCTAAAAGCGGCTTTGAAGGAAGAGTGGGGTAAAATATCACCAGATTATACAAAAAAATTGGTGGAATCAATGCAAAACCGCATGAAAGCTGTAATCGAGCAAAAAGGTTTTTCCACAAAATATTGAAATTTTATTTTGGTTTACTTTTTATAACTTTTTAGTAAGAATTTGTATACCACACGAAATAAGCTGTGATCCATGAATTATGAGTGTTTTCGGGTTTTGTTTAATAAAATATTGAATTTGAATACTTTTGTAAATTTGTTTACATGTTTTGTATTTAAAACTAAATTATCAATATAATTGCATCATTCGTTCATTTAGTTCAGAGCAAAAAATATTAATTTCTTATCAGTATTATCAAAAATGTTGCTTACACGAAATAAGCTGTGAGCCACTGTATGTATATTCATCTCTCAAATTCCCATTTGAACATTTATTTGTTTACAAAATTAGCAAAAAAGAAAAGTAAATATTTTGTCTAACCCTTCGAGAGATTTATCTATATTGCATAAACGATAGATATTTATACCATTCATAACATGTTATCATAATTTATAACTTTTTGCCTACACTGTTTATTAGATTATTAAATTTTTTTATCAGTTAACAATTTTAAAATTGTACTAAATGGTGCTCTCATTCTCAACGTATATAAATATGTGTTCACATTATCTCATACTATAATTTAAAATAACTTATGTCGGCTACACTTAATAGAGACACTAAATCTAGCCTGTCACACAATGTCCAATATATTATTGTTCAATTCCTACTATTGAGTTTTATTACTAAAATAATTAATGTATATTCCTCCATTTAATAAGCAGAGAAGAGCTATTAAATAGTCCAAAATAATATTAATTATTACGGGCACTTCGTAGTGACAATACATCCAGTTCTAAAACGTGACGCTTGTGCAATATAGCGCCATAAATCTGACACTTGTCACGATACATTTGGTGCTTGCTCTCTTCATAATAATATATATTATTTTATATTATTGGACACAGATATTTCTCACACACATACTGACACAGCTACATTATATTTCATTATTTTTAGTCATATATGTATTATATCTCCAAATGCTCTTCTCTTCAAACACATAGTTCAATAATTTAATTATTATATGACCACAATCCTTTTCGAGCTCTCCTTAGAGAAAAATGATAACAACTGTTTCGTATACTTTACATTTAACAAATCTATACACTTGTCACCTACTTCTGTGAGTATTATAAAAAATACTCTGAGAGCGCAATGCATATTTCATACAAAGTGTACTCAATTACATCGAGAATATAAAAGAGATTATGCCGGCAAAACCACAAGGCGTGAGTGGCTATGCGGGCGCAATCTCTGCGGGGTCAAAAAAGAAACAGTACTGCGGGAGCATTTAATTCACACACACACTGCTCATACCCCAACGGCGGTTGTCAAACTTTTTTGTTTTGTTTCAATAGTTCAGTTGTCAATATCATTTTTGCTGTCATTTTATTTGTTGTGTGCTATTACGCGTTCACTTCCGCTCATAAAATATAAAATAGTGAATTCTTTAAATATTTCTATGTAGTTTGTGCAATGTACATTTGTAAATGAATGAATAAACGGGCGAGACATAAATATGCGTTGGATACGTTTAGCGACCGGTTTGGCGCGGCCAATATCAAAGCTGAGCAGCAGCTACAGGTGACTACGGCAAAATGACTTTTAACGTTATTTAAGTGCGTATGTACATACGTATGTATCTATGTGTATGTATGTCTGTTATGTTTGCAAGCGTGAGCTGCACAGCTGATTGGGGGGCTGCCACCAACTATTTGTATAAATAATGAAAAATGTATGTACTCATACATTTGGACGGTGAGAATTTTTGCTGAAACGTGCATATATCGTACGTACATAGTATATGCGTCTGAATCGTATGGTTTGCACATATTCGCACTCAACGAAATTAAACACCAGTAACTGTGCGACAACGAAGTCAGTTACTCTTGGCACGCCGTGTAGTGTGGTTTATTAATGTGTACTTAAAGTTATCGCCGTGGATAAAGAAAAAACGCCGCCTCCTTATAGTATATAATTGTGCTTAATTGTGCGTTGTCAAGGATATTTTCTGTGTAGTGTTGTGTTTGACAAACGAAAGTGATTAGTCGTTTGATTTGGCCGGATTCCTATGCACGCATACAACATTTATGTTAGAGGAGTTTCTAAAGTGGTTATTCGCAATAATGAAACCCAGCAATAGACGCTTCACTATCGGTGAACCAACCGAGGAGGAATCAGCTGTAACTGAGTCTACTGCCAGTTCCAATGTCTTAACTCCCATTATAGTTGTGGATGATCATACGATTGAGGTAGCTAAACAAGCCGCGCCTGAAAATAACTCGGAAATAAGCTATTGCGCCAATTGTAACAACAATAATGATGTGGGCTTCAGACGTAATTCATCGCAAATCAATTTATCCGCAACGCAGAAGGCAGATCTAGCATTGCTATCGCCCGCACAGGCGCAAAGGACTATAAAGTAATCCTTACCTACATTCAGCTGAATATATAAATATGCATATTACTCATTAATTGCTTGCGTGTGCTTTTAAATATCACACAAATACTACATACATACATTCATACATAGTATATATGTACATACGTAATGACACTATTAACGCAAATGGGGCACTGTGTATGCTGAAAGTTGTAAAATATAAAGGTTAAAATAAATTATGATCAATTAAAAGTAATGCAAAATTCTTAAGTGATCATAAAAAAGCTGTTCTAAGTTCGAAAGTTCTAAAGTTATAAAGAATTGGGCAATTTGTTTTTATTACAGTAATATTTGTGTAAAATTAATGTTTATTAATTTTATATATTATTTTTATTTAATTTATTATTTTTTTATCTTATATTTTCATTTTTTTATTCTATTGTATGATTATATTTTTTTATTTGAAATACATTGATTTTAAATTCTCCACAAATTATTGCATATCCTTGTGTATAATTCTTTATTCTCAACAAACTTACTTACATACTTACATATATAGCAAAATATTGTGGTTAAGAAAATTATGCTGAAATTGTTATGAATCTTCATTTACATTTAACGGCAAGAGTAAATTTTTTTTGTACATTTATAAAGATTTTAAAGAAAATTACTATTTGATTTGTTATTGCAATTCAAGAAGAACGTTATTTGAAATTTAGATTTTTTTTTAATTTTCATAATTTTATTTGAAATTATTAAAAATTAAAATCAATTTTTTCCAACACAATTTCAATATCACTTTCAATGTCACTTTTATTTATTTATTTATTTTTTTAATATTTATTTTTTTATACGAAAAATATTGTTTTATCCGTTAATCACTTCGACGACTCGTTATCTACGTCCCAAAATACTATACTAGCACTTTACTTTTTGTACTTTACCACTGATAAAACTATTATTTATTTATATTTTATCATTATGATATCAAGAAAGAGACTTCAAACACAGATAATGAAAATTGGAGAGTGATAATATTTTGAAAAACATTAACCTTTAAAGATCCATACGTAGTTTTCTTAATACGATAGGATAGAATAAGTAAAATTATGAAAAATAAAATTAATTAAAAGAATTAAAATTTAAAAATTAAATATTTTTTTTTTAAATTTCATTAACAATGCTCATTACGATATGAAGGAATATTAAGAGCGAAATTTTCCAATATATTTAGCTCTACTTTTTGATTTATAATTATATTTACTGTGAAACAAACAGGAAAAAGTATCTTTTATAATTGTATGATATTTAAAAAAAACTTTAATTTATGAATTTTTATGTATCAATAAAGTGATACTGTAACATATTCCAAATATATTATATATTAATTAAAAATAATGATTGAACATAAAAACAAAGTTCTCAAAAATGCTACATAACCTCTATTTGTAGAAACATATTTAATTTTTTGTAATTTACTTATGGATTATGAATGAATTAAATTCCATGCAAATCTAGCCATCTTCAAACTGAATTTCATATAATTTTTTAACACACATTAGTTTAACAACAGCACACTATCACTGCCGCTAACCATTTACGTCGAAAGACATTGATGACCAACTACTGATTACGAAGCCACTACATTGCCTTATTGGTTTTTGTATTTTTTTTTTTTTGTCTTTATGTAGCCCACATAATTTTGACAACAAAGTTAAGTTGATGCCGCATATTTGTGACATACGATTTCTATATCAACTCTGCTCACTCTCTTTTACAAAACTCAAATATCAACAAACTGGTTAGGCACTATGTAAACACAAATGTACATTCATATGTATTTAAGTATATATGTATGTGGAAATGTGCCTTTTGGGTTTTATTTTTTTTGATTTTGCTGTATTCTTCTCATATTCAATTTACACCATCACGCCAGAGCGTACATATGGCGAGAGCCGCACACTAGTCACGCAGATTATATGCAGTGATTTTAGGCAATAAACATTTTGCGCTCCGCTTTTAATCGAGTACAATCAAAATTTGTGGAAGTGCACTTTATTTGGACGAGTCAGAGCCATTTCATTCCGTAGTTGTTTACACTTACACGTTTTTCATTTCAGTTTCATTTTTTTCGCGCTGCCATTAAGTTTGGCTAAATTAAGAATTCGGTCATAAAATATGCATAATCGTTTGTCTTTCGGTTTTAGGCCGAGCATGTCGCGTGGCACTGGTCTGGGGCAAGATCGATATCAGGACCGTGATTTTCATATCGCCACACCGGAGGAGTTCGTCAAGAAGTTTGGTGGTACTCGTGTCATTAATCGTGTGCTAATCGCGAATAACGGTATTGCTGCTGTGAAATGTATGCGCTCCATACGTCGTTGGTCCTATGAGATGTTTAAAAATGAACGTGCCGTACGCTTTGTTGTCATGGTCACACCTGAGGATCTTAAAGCCAATGCGGAGTACATCAAGATGGCTGATCATTATGTGCCCGTACCTGGTGGTTCGAATAACAACAATTACGCCAATGTTGAGCTGATCGTCGATATTGCACTACGGACTCAAGTTCAGGTGAGTGTGAAGGCCCTTGAAAATCATTTCAGCCATTTACGATGCTTCATAATGTCATACGATCGATTCACGTACATTTCCATGGTTATTCAAACTAAACTAAAAAAAAAACAAAAGCAAACACAAACAACAATTAAAGATAAACTGCTCAAAGCTCACATAATCAAACCGGATTTCAGTGTAAACAAGTAGGGAAGCTGCATTTTGTTTACTTTTTTATTTTGTCTTACATTTATTCGCTGCTATTGTCATGTAAGACGCATTTACAGTGTTAGGGCTGTCAATTTTTGCATTGACTTTGTCATACTATGCGAAGTTAATTTTGCGATTTTCTTACAGGCTGTCTGGGCTGGTTGGGGCCATGCTTCTGAGAACCCGAAATTGCCTGAGCTCTTGAATAAGCAGGGTCTTGTCTTTTTGGGTCCTCCAGATCGTGCTATGTGGGCGCTGGGTGATAAGGTTGCCTCATCGATTGTCGCACAAACGGCCGATATACCCACACTGTCGTGGTCGGGTTCCGGTCTGAAGGCACATTACAATGGCAAGAAAATTAAGATTTCAAGTGAATTGTTTCAACGCGGTTGCGTCAGTAATGCCGAAGAAGGTCTGATTGCTGCTAAAAAGATTGGTGAGTTGAAGTTTTATGTAAAGAGTGTAAATATTTTTTATCAAAACTCATTAAAATTTAAATGATTTCATTACTCTTTCCGACAGGTTTCCCGGTGATGGTTAAAGCATCCGAAGGTGGTGGCGGTAAAGGTATACGTCGTGTCGATAGCGAAGGTGAATTTCCAGCGCTCTTCCGTCAGGTGCAAGCCGAGGTGCCCGGTTCACCCATATTCGTGATGAAGCTCGCACGCGGTGCCCGGCATCTTGAGGTGCAATTGCTTGCCGATCAGTACGGCAATGCGATCAGTTTGTTCGGACGTGATTGTTCGATACAGCGTCGTCATCAGAAGATTATTGAAGAGGCACCGGCGATTGTGGCACAACCCGAAGTGTTTGAGGATATGGAGAAAGCCGCTGTGCGTCTGGCGAAAATGGTTGGATACGTAAGCGCCGGTACGGTGGAGTATCTGTACGACCCAGATGGCCAATACTATTTCCTTGAGTTGAATCCACGTCTGCAAGTGGAGCATCCTTGCACAGAGATGGTGGCGGATGTGAATTTGCCCGCCGCACAGTTGCAAATCGGTATGGGTATCCCGTTGTATCGTTTGAAAGATATTCGTCTCTTATACGGTGAATCACCGTGGGGTTCATCGGTTATTAATTTCGAACTTCCTGAGAATAAACCACAACCATCGGGACATGTAATTGCTGCACGTATCACTTCCGAGAATCCCGATGAAGGTTTCAAACCCAGTTCGGGTACCGTGCAGGAGTTGAATTTCCGATCGAGTAAAAATGTATGGGGTTACTTCAGTGTCGCCGCTTCCGGTGGTTTACACGAATATGCCGATTCGCAGTTTGGTCATTGTTTCTCCTGGGGAGAAAATCGTCAACAGGCGCGTGAAAATCTAGTCATTGCGCTGAAGGAACTTTCGATTCGTGGTGATTTCCGTACAACAGTTGAATATTTGATAACTCTGTTGGAGACCAACAGCTTCTTGGATAACACAATTGATACCGCTTGGTTGGATGCTTTGATTGCTGAGCGTGTACAATCGGAGAAACCCGATATTCTATTGGGTGTCGTCTGTGGTGCATTGCATATTGCCGATCGCCAGATCAACGAAGCATTCTCCAGCTTTCAGACATCGCTCGAGAAGGGTCAGATACAAGCCGCTAATACGCTGACAAATGTAGTCGATGTTGAGCTGATAAACGAGGGTCTGCGGTACAAGGTGCAGGCCGCCAAAAGTGGCGCAAATTCTTACTTTCTACTCATGAATAACTCCTACAAAGAGGTGGAAATACATCGTTTGTCTGACGGTGGTCTCCTGATATCATTAGAAGGCGCCTCTTATACCACCTACATGAAAGAGGAAGTGGATCGTTATCGTCTGGTAATTGGTAATCAAACTTGTGTTTTTGAAAAAGAAAACGATCCTTCACTATTGCGCAGTTTATCTGCTGGTAAGTTGATTAACTTGCTGATAGAAGATGGCGCCCATGTTGCTAAGGGACAAGCCTACGCCGAAATTGAGGTTATGAAAATGGTTATGACACTCACCTCACAAGAGGCGGGCACAGTTTCGTTCTTACGTCGCCCCGGTGCCGTGCTCGATGCTGGCTCACTTATCGGCCATTTGGAATTGGATGACCCTTCACTGGTGACCAAAGCGCAACCGTACAAGAATCCCTTCCCACTATCTGAGAATACACAAGTGCCTGAGAAGCTGAATCGTGCGCACAACTTGTATAAATCCGTTTTGGAGAATACCTTGGCCGGTTACTGTCTACCCGAACCGTATAACGCACAACGTTTGCGCGATGTCATCGAAAAATTCATGACCAGCTTGCGTGACGCTTCATTACCCCTGCTCGAATTGCAAGAGGTAATCGCCTCCATATCGGGCCGCATACCAGTTTCTGTGGAGAAGAAGATACGCAAGTTGATGACACTGTATGAGCGTAACATTACCAGTGTGCTGGCACAATTCCCCTCACAGCAAATTGCCGCAGTCATCGATAGTCACGCTGCCACTTTGCAGAAACGCACCGACCGTGATGTCTTCTTCCTCACCACACAAAGTATTGTGCAGCTGGTGCAACGCTATCGCAATGGTATCAGGGGACGCATGAAGGCCGTCGTACATGAATTGTTGCGCCAATACTATGAGGTCGAGTCCCAGTTCCAGCATGGTCACTATGATAAATGTGTCGCCTTGGTGCGTGAGAACAGCAAGGATGACATGCAGAAGGTCGTGAACACCATCTTTTCGCATGCGCAAGTCTCGAAGAAGAATCTACTAGTCACACTGCTGATCGATCATTTGTGGTCCTTTGAGCCGGGTCTAACTGATGAGCTTGCAAATACGCTGAGTGAATTGACTTCGTTAAATCGTGCCGAACACTCACGCGTCGCTTTGCGTTGCCGACAAGTGCTTATTGCCGCTCATCAACCCGCCTACGAACTGCGTCACAATCAAATGGAATCGATTTTCCTGTCTGCAGTCGATATGTACGGACATGACTTCCATCCGGAGAATCTGCAACGCCTGATCTTGTCGGAGACGTCGATATTTGATATTTTACACGATTTCTTCTATCACACGAATCGTCAAGTCTGCAATGCAGCGCTAGAGGTGTATGTGCGACGTGCCTACACTTCGTACGAGCTCACCTGCTTGCAGCACTTGGAGTTATCGGGCGGTTTACCGTTGGTGCACTTCCAATTTTTGTTACCCACCGCACATCCTAATAGGTATGTACACAAAATTATAATTATCTCGAACATTATAATTGCAATTAAAATACTAAATTCCATAACTGCTTACAGACTCTTCCCACGCATGCTGCAGGATAACGGCGAACCACCAGAGAAACTTCTTGGCTCATCGTTCATGCGTACTGGTTGCATGGCCGCCTTCGATTCGTTTGATCACTTCGAAATGCACTCGGATGAAATTCTGGATCTGTTGGAGGACTATGCCTCACCTGCCTTTGTTAGCGCAAAGGTAAGTTAATATTTTTGTTTGTATTAAAAAATCTCCATCACATACCTTTGTCGTTTATTTATTCTCTTAGATTTTGGAAGCTGTTGAGGCCGTTGATTCCATTTCTGATGGCCGCTTGAGCACATCCATCAATGTCTCACTCTCCGATCCAATTACTCGCGCCAACGCCGTGGAAGAGGCAAAATCCACCGAGCCCATACACATTATAAGTGTTGCCGTACGTGATAACGGTGATATGGATGATTTGCAAATGGCGCACATATTTGGTAGCTTCTGTAAGTTGCACCGTGATGAGCTCTTCCAACGCCGCATACGACGCATCACCTTTGCCGCTTTGAAAAAGTAATTAATAAATGTCATAAATTCCCTAAATACTGATTTAATTCATTATATTTGTATTTGATTGTAGACGCCAATTCCCGAAATTCTTCACTTACCGTGCCCGTGACAATTTCGAAGAGGACAGAATATACCGCCACTTGGAGCCCGCTTGTGCGTTCCAACTCGAACTGAATCGCATGAAATCATATGAACTGGAAGCTTTGCCGACGGCAAATCAAAAAATGCATCTCTATTTGGGTAAGGCCAAGGGCTCAAAGAGTCAAGAGGTCACCGATTATCGTTTCTTCATACGCTCCATTATACGCCATTCGGATCTGATCACTAAGGTAGTTATCGAATATATTAAAGAAATATTTTTTTAATTTGTCATTAAACCCCGCTTTATCTTTTCTTTTCGTAAAGGAAGCGTCATTTGAATATTTACAAAACGAAGGCGAACGTGTTTTGCTCGAATCAATGGACGAGTTGGAAGTGGCCTTCTCACATCCGCATGCCAAACGCACCGATTGCAATCACATATTCCTCAATTTCGTGCCAACCGTTATAATGGATCCGGCGAAAATCGAAGAATCCGTTACCAAAATGATCATGCGCTACGGACCACGTCTATGGAAACTGCGTGTGTTGCAAGCTGAGCTTAAAATGTTGATCAGACAATCACCACAATCACCTACACAGGCCATACGCTTGTGCATTGCCAACGATTCGGGTTACTTTTTAGACATTGCCATGTACACAGAGGTCACAGATCCAGATACGGGCATTGTAAGTAGCGCGCATGTCTACTCAGGCTTGAGTTTATGAATACTAACGAATTTATATTTCCATTTTTTTATTAGATCAAATTCAAGGCCTACGGCGAAAAGCAGGGCTCACTACATGGGCATCCGATTTCTACACCTTACATGACCAAAGATTTCCTGCAACAAAAACGCTTCCAGGCACAACAGAACGGCACCACATATGCCTATGATATACCCGATATGTTCCGTCAAATGACAGAGCGCCATTGGAAGGAATACTCGAAGGCACGCTCCACCGTGGACATAAGAATACCGGACAAAATTTTGCTGGAGTGCATGGAACTGGTGTTGGATGATGATAATCTCGTTGAGATGCAGCGCTTACCAGGCGAGAATAATGTGAGTATTTCATGACCTCATATTAAATTTCAAGACATTAATATTGTCCAATTACTTTCGGAATACAGTGTGGCATGGTTGCCTGGCGCATTGTGCTGGCCACACCCGAGTACCCAGAGGGACGTGAAATGGTTGTGATTGCCAATGACTTGACATCGTTTATGGGCTCTTTCGGCATCAAAGAAGATGTGCTCTTCCATAAAGCATCGATATTGGCACGCGCCAGAAAGGTGCCTAGGGTAAGTTAAATTTTTCCTGTTTTTTTTTTTACTCTCTTGAGAGAGTTTCTTAATAAATGAAATGCTTGCTTAACATTTCAGATTTACATTTCGGTGAACAGTGGTGCACGTATCGGTTTGGCCGAGGAGGTGAAATCAATGTTTAAGGTGGCATGGGAAGATCCCGAAGAGCCGGACAAGGGTTTCAAATATCTCTACTTGACCACCGAGGATTACACGAAAATCGCCAATTTGAATTCCGTGCGCGCCATACTCATCGAAGATGAGGGTGAACCGCGTTACAAGATCACCGACATCATCGGCAAGGAGGACAGTTTGGGTGTGGAGAATTTACGCTATGCCGGTCTGATTGCTGGCGAGACATCGCAGGCGTATAACGAAATTGTCACAATGTCAATGGTGACGTGCCGTACCATCGGTATTGGTTCGTATTTGGTTCGTTTGGGTCAACGTGTCATACAAATTGATAATTCACACATTATTCTCACTGGTTATGCTGCGCTCAATAAGGTGGGTTGTTCAAATTCTTTGCGCGCTCATTTTTAACGTGGCGTCATTTTTATATATATTATTTTATTTTATTTAACAGTTGCTTGGTCGCAAAGTGTACGCTTCCAATAATCAATTGGGTGGTGTGCAGATCATGTACAACAACGGTGTCACACATAAGACTGAAGGTAGATTTCGAGATTTTGTTTTTATTTTTTGTTGTTGTTATATGCAAATTTAACGCAAACTATTTACCGTTAACAGCCTTGGATCTCGACGGTGTGTATACGCTACTGCAATGGCTTTCATACATTCCAGCATACATCGGTTGTGATTTGCCGATTGTATTGCCAAACGATCGCATCGATCGTTCTATAGATTTTATGCCAACAAAATCGCCATATGACCCCAGATGGATGTTGGCTGGACGCGTAAATCCAGGTAATAATTGAATGCGAGTGTACCAAATTTTCGGTTCTGCCCATACTTGTTATTCTTATTATTTTCTTTTTGTTTGTTGTTGTATGTATAATGTATTTCAAATTTTTCTCATTCGCACCATTATTTAGTTAATCCCAATGAATGGGAGAATGGTTTCTTCGATCGTGACAGTTGGGCTGAGATTATGTCGACGTGGGCGAAAACCGTTGTAACGGGACGCGCTCGCTTGGGTGGTGTGCCGGTTGGTGTTATTGCCGCTGAAACGCGTACGGTTGAAGTGGAATTGCCAGCAGATCCCGCTAATTTAGACTCTGAAGCCAAAGTAAGCATAACGGCGCTCGCAACAAAAACAATTCGATTTTAATTGAATTTCTCACCTTTTAGACACTTCAACAAGCTGGACAAGTCTGGTATCCAGATTCTGCATATAAGACAGCGCAAGCCATTAAAGATTTCGGACGCGAAGAGTTGCCATTGGTTATATTCGCCAACTGGCGTGGTTTCTCCGGTGGCATGAAAGATATGTACGAGCAGATTCTCAAATTCGGCGCTTACATTGTGGATGGTTTGCGTGAATACAAAAAGCCGGTCATTGTCTATCTGCCGCCAAATGCCGAGTTGCGTGGTGGTGCCTGGGCCGTCTTGGATTCGCTAATTAATCCACGTTACATGGAGACCTATGCAGATCCAGAGGCGCGCGGTGGTGTGTTGGAGCCGGAGGGTATAGTCGAGATCAAGTACAAAGAGAAGGATTTGTTGAAGACAATCCATCGCTTGGACACAACGACAATTGCGGTGAGTTAGCGCCACCAACTTTTTTATTTTTTTGTTATTTTTTTCTCTATTATTATTTTTAATTTTTTTTCTTTCATTTTATTTTTTATTTTATTTTATTTGTTTTATTTTTTTCGTCATTCACAGCTCAAGAAAGAGTTGGAAGAACTCATCGCTGCCGGTGATAAAATCCAAGCTGCCGTCGTTGAGGAGAAACTAAAGACACGCATCTCACAATTGATGCACGTTTACCACACGGTGGCCGTGCATTTTGCCGATCTGCATGACACACCCGAACGTATGCTGGAGAAGGAATGTATTAGCGAAATTATACCATGGCGCGAGTCTAGACGTCTACTGTATTGGCGCTTGCGTCGTTTGCTGCTCGAGGATGCGTTCATAAAGCGGATAATCAAAGAGCAAGAGAGTCTATCGGTGGGTCAAGCAAAACAAATGTTGCGACGCTGGTTGGTGGAGGATCGTGGTGCCATGGATGTAAGTATTCAATTAAAATCAGTGAATGAATCAGTGACATGAAGTAACTTTTTCAATTCTCTCTCCGTTTAGGCGTACATCTGGGATAAAAACGAGGAGATGGTGCATTGGTATGAGGAACAGAAGCGACCAGATTCACTTGTCACCAAGAATATTAACGCTGTGAAACAGGATGCTATAATCTCGAAAATCACCGAAATGCTGGAGGTACTATCATTTTTACTTTTATCAGTTTACATATTTACTTATATTAATAATATTTCTCGTTTATCTTTTAGGATTGCCCGCATGTTGCTTTAGATGCTGTTGTAAGCATATGTCAAGGTCTGACGCCCATGAACCGTGGCGCTGTGGTGCGCACATTAACGCAATTAGAGTTGAATGAGGAGACGACGGCTTCAAATACGCAGGGATGATATCGCGCATATTAATGAATTAATATTGTTGTATTTGTATATATAAGACTTGTGTTATGTTGATGCATTGACTTCCAAAACGGTTTATGTGACACAACTACTACATGCGCACATACAAACATACTTATTCTATTCATACACAATAACAACAACTGCAACACTCAACGAAGTTTAGTCCCTTACATATGTAGCAAAACTAGCAAAACTGTACTGTTAATACTTTTAGATAAGCGTACATAGGTGAACGAGTGACCAACACATCTCACGTTCACAGCTTCGTGCCGACACACTTCGTATACGCTTTGTTAATGCAAATTGTTTAATTTTCTATTTCACGCTAATTTAGTTTATTTTTATGTACATTGGCTTTATTAAATAATGAATTATTTAATATAAAATATGCATATGTAACTAACGACAGCTTGTTAATGCGTTTACTATTCATATTTATTAAGAAAGTTACTACCAAAAAAAGAGAATAATAACAACTGAAGGAAAAAAGCAGAATGGCAGCACAATACTAATGACTAGTTACAATTTACATAATATATACATAAATTAATACATAAAGCGGGTTGTCAAACCATGTTTGATATATACATATAATTTAGTACAGTGTATCTTATAGCATACTTTTTTTTTTGAATTGTTAAAAATGTACAAAAAATAATGAAAAATAATTAGAAACAAAAAAAAACAAAAAACCTTAATATATAGTAATAGAAAACTTTTCAAATGCATACATACTCTATTTAGTTGTGTAACAAGTGTGAATTAACGAACAAAGTGGATGTTAACTATTGTAAATTACATAAAAAAAAATTAAACAAGTTTTAAATTATCCACAGACACTAAAATTATGTCTAGCCTAAGGCTAATTAATATATAATAAATGGAAATATAAATTAGTAAAAAACAAATCGCAGCATTATTTTTTTTTAGAAATATATATAAAAGGGAACATGCTCTCTAATACTTTTCTGGCGATTGATGTTATTCTAGTAGAGCTGTTTTCATACTCAAGCAACAAAGTTGCTAAGAGAGTATTATAGTTTTGTTCACATAACGGTTGTTTGTAAGTTATAAAACTAAACGAGTTAGATATAGGGTTATGTATATCAAAATGATCAGGAGTTGAAATCCGGATGTCTATCTGTCCGTCCGTCCATCTGTACGTGCAACGGATAACTTAAGTAAAAACTAAGATATCTTGATGAAACTTGATACACATGTTTCTTTGGACCGTAAGAGGGTTGCGAAATCGGACCATTGCCATTGAAATCCGAAAACCTATAAATCTCTCATATATCTTAATTTAATTCAGAGGGAATGTTTTTCTTCTAATAGTGTGTCTCTGTATCAAAAAATGGTTAAAATCTGGCCATAACTTCCCCTAGCTCCAATATACCTAATGAAAGGCTTTTCAAAAATACGGTGGTATATCGGTTAATATGTGAGATCTCTTAGGAAAATTAAGTGAGCGTGTATAATGTACAATAGTGTGTGGTGAAAATGAGTGAAATCGGTTCAGGAATTACTTCAGCCCTCATATACTATATATGATGATTTTCGTTATTCCCTTGGACTTTATGCCGAATACGAGTATATGGGTCAAATTGTGTGTTATCTTAATAAAATTACATCAATAAATAGCGAGAGTGTAAAATGTTCGGTTGCACCCGAACTTAGCCTTTCCTAATATGTTGTTATAACTGCTGAAGGGCGACGATTATTTTTTAAGGTTAAGGTTAAAGCAATTATTAAACGTTTGCAAATGTATGCCAAATATCCAAAATCAAAACCTTTTTTAAATTCAATTATAATATAAAAATGTATTTTTTCCGGTTTTTTATTTTTATTTTTCATTAAATTAATGTGAAATATGAGGCCGTCTCAAAAAAATATTTAAACCCAAAAACAAACATATCTTTTTGAAAATGTCTCGTGTGTATAAGATAAGATATATCATTTAAACGTATCAGTTCAAAGTATCCAATGTATTTGTCATCCAGTTCGGCTCAGCCGCTGCGATCTTTTCAATAATAGAGTTGACTTGATAGCATAACGATTGGATTTGGCGATCCCATTGTGGCAACACCTCACGACTCTCAAAATGCACAAGACCGGATATTTGATCTATATGCCCGTTCATACGCTCCTCGGTAATCATTTGCGAAGCAATGTTTTCAGCCTTTGCAGCTGGTATATCAAGTAATGCGCCCAGTTCCTCAAATGTTATATTATTATAGAGTTTACTAGCAGAAAGCAAATTGTGCTCAAATACAGCACGATCCAGTATAGATGAGCCGTCAACGGTTATAGCTTTTTGATGCGGTTGCAGCAACGCTTCGAATTCTTTTAATTCCGAACGTCGAATTATGCGATCTAAATACATTTTCTCAAGTATAGAATAGGCTGGTAGCTGTTGACAACGTTCGTCTTTGAAAAGTGTTGCCAACATGCGTGAGCGTTGCTGTCCTGCAGAAGCTAATACAGTGCAAATTAAAGCACTTCTTAACGCATCCATGCGATCACTTTCGCTCATCGTTTTGCGATAGGACAGTTCGTTATAGCGTTGTGCAGCCTCAATGAATTTTCGACGATAGTCCAAGACATGAGCGTAGCATTTTTTGTAAAGCACCTACAAAAGAATTCCGTTTTTAATTAGTATGTTTCTGTATTTAAAATAAAATTAATTATTCACCTGTAACTCTTCATCAGTCGTCTCAGTTTGCAACAAGGATGCACGATTTATATAAAACTCAGCTTGGGCAGAATCATCGTCCTTTAAGTAGAGACTAGCAATTTTTAAATATGTTTTGAGCTTATAACCGACTGGGTACTGCTTTTGGCCAGTCTCTAGTGGTATGCCAACCAGCACATTAGCAGCATCACGCCAAAGTTGATTGCGCTCATAAATATCGGCTAAATGTTGCCGTATACCGGCTACTTGCTCTTCAAAGGATATCACACGCGGTTGCACCTTCTCCAGCGTAAAATGTGAGACTTGTCGCGAAATTTCATCAGACAATTTGCACAAAGAGTTGCTAACGTCATTAAGTATTTGCCTTGAAATGACCAAGCTGACATGCTCATTGACTATGGCTTCCACGAACAGCTTTAAGGTGTCCACAAGTTCACTGCCTGTATTGTTGAGCACCATTACTAGCAGTTGCCGGTACTTGTCTGCTTGCTCTTTGTGTGTGCCCGAAAAATTTGCGAGCGCCATAAGCTGCGTACGCAGAGCACTTGTACCGATAGACATTTTGTAGAGTTTAATCTTTAATATAGCTTCCACAAAATGTGTACAAATTAAAAATAGCAACTTATTAAACTATTTACAACAGTTTCCTACTTGTTTCTGCAATTTTATGTTATCATGCAATTTCTTTACCGACTGACTTCCAACAAGATTGCCACTTGGAGAAAATATCGCGCTTAATTTAGTGTTACCGGAAAATCTTTGTTCACATTTCAATTATTGCTCTATTTTTGAAAACAATTTTTAAATAAATTTCTGCGACACAATTCAATAGGTTATTTATTAAAGGCTGTTAGAATAAAATTGTTCTGATGAGTTCATTGAAATATTTATAGAAAAATCTTTTATCAAAATAATTGTGAATGCAATGAAAAGAGGAAGCATGTATACTTTGTATTTTTTTCTTTTTTTTAATGTAGACCCATTCACAAAGTCAATTAGCTATTGTTCACAGAAGTGATTACACATTTAAGTCAGCAGGTGTTATAGTGAAAATTTCCAATCAAGTTTTTTTAATAATTCCTTTTAAATCGTACGCCAATACTTTAACATTTTAACGGGTCAGTGAAAAAAGAGAATAGCGATAGTCGGCGGCGGATGTGCGCTTGGTATGGATTGTATGCATTGAAAATGGATCCACATTCTAGGAGTACTATTTGGAAGACCAATGGCAATATTTGAAAGACCCTTCGGTTATAGACACAAACTCGATGACACACAGGCGATAATTTGCGTAATTGAGACAGCACAGGAAGTGAACGGCCACACGGTAATTGGAAAAATCATATTTTCAAACATTTACCACAAGCATATGAGACTTCATATGTTCAGATATGTCTGTATAGAACTAGATTTGTACAAGTGTAACAGTGATAGAAAAATCAATATTAAGTGACGCCGTAAGGTGGAAATTTGGGGTGGTGGTAAACGCAATGCCAACAAATAGCATACAATTGAAGAACATAAAATTGTACACAACTATATACACACATATTTTAAAATTTATCTCATCATTCTAGGAGTATTTATTGCGTTTGCAGCGTGGCGCAAATAAAGAAAATTGTTGGAAGATTTTGCGTCGCTACAATGACTTCGCTGAGTTGCACAAATGCCTCTGCATATCTGGTATCGATCTGCCCATGCCAGGCAAAAGGCTTTTTGGTAATATGCGGCCAGACTTCATAGCTGAAAGAAGACAAGCATTACAGGTTTACATAAATACAGTACTAATGAATCCCATTTTGGCATCGTCATTGCCGGCCAAACGGTTCGTCGATCCGGACAGTTACTCGCAATCCTTTCATGGTAAGTGCTTAAATGTCTACACTACTAAATCATTTATAATTAATTACCCACGTTGTTATATACATATACACACAGGCAGTGGTATTGTTCCTAACATAAGCAGTCGCTTGGGTGTCATTAAATTTAATAGGATATATGTTATAAAATTAGTGTAATGTAATGAGGCGCACCCAGTCCCACATGAGATAGCCTGGCATATGTACATAGCTTTGTACATACACGCCATGAATTGTTTGAAGGATTATACACATTTAAGTGCCATGCTCCTGAGTATGGAAAATTACATATGTATACACGAACATTGTCTTGTGAACGGAAGTATGTATGTCGCGTGATTGTTGGGGGGACCTTTGTGTCAACACGAACACGTCATACTTGTGGTATGTACAAACGTGTGTATATATATCGTTTATGCGCATCTGTTGCTTTCTGAGTAATAACAGTGTATATTTGTTTATGAGTCGTTAATTTAAAACTTAAAGCATAAAGATTAAATAAAAATTAGTTATATGAAAATTATGTTGTAGTTACATAAACAAATGATATGATTGGTAATGAAGAAATATTCCTCACGCGTGAGTAATAATCGAAAAAATTAAGACAGTAATCACTAATTATTTAAATCCAATATTTCAACAACATTCATTAATAAAATAACAACAACAATATTATTCCACTTAGATCAAGCAGTGCAAAATGCTATGCTATGTTTACGCAGCGAGGGTATTTGGACATTGGGCGGCACACTTGGTCCCATAGGTTGGCGTTTACGCAAACATTACTTCAAAGTATCACCGAAGCCACCAGAAAAGACTGGCAACAAGTTACTCGTAAAAAGTGGCTCACAAACACATCAAGGCAAACACTTTGCTGCGTCGAGCAGTAATGGTGGTGGGGGTGGTGGTAGCAGTAGTGGCTCAATAGATGGTGGCAATTTAGATCCGTCTGAGCTTGTTTTAGAATGGATCGAATATGGACCCGATAAGTATATAGACGAAAAGGAAATGAGTGGCATACTGAAGAGTCTATCAGGTTTACAGCATCCACATATTGAGCCAATCGTGTATGCGGCACACAACGAGAATGGCTGTATAGCTGTGCGTAGGTGAGACATACATTAATAATTCATTTTTCAACGTTTGTTACTTTTTTAATATTTTGTTATTTTCAACAGATTTTATAAACAAGGCACATTGAAGGATATATTATGTATGGCAACGCCAAAAAATCCATTCCTTAGTAAGTACGGTAATCCAAAGGGCCGAACGGCGCTAACCATGAAACAAGTAGCGATCTATGGACGTCAAATACTGGAGGCTTTAATATTTATACATTCAAAAGGATATCCATATGGTATGTATTTGGCTGAAATACCGTTATACGCATTTTATAAAATTTGTCAAAACCAACAGGTCACTTACATGCCGGCAATATTGTCATCGTTGACGATTGCGTAAAATTATTGGACATCGAGAATTACGTTTTAGGCGTACCCGCATTCTATCGACCTTTCTTTGTGCAGCACAGTAAAATCCACTCTGTCGAAGCTATAGATGTGTACAGCTTTGGACATGTGCTCTTCGAAATGGCTATGGGCTATCCACTGCAGGAATCGGTAGTGCGTCAAATTAACGAATGTCCAGAATCTTTAAGTAAGTTTTACG
Organism: Zeugodacus cucurbitae; assembly: GCF_028554725.1. NCBI lineage: Eukaryota > Metazoa > Arthropoda > Insecta > Diptera > Tephritidae > Zeugodacus > Zeugodacus cucurbitae. The sequence continues at coordinate 49,930,247 of NC_071671.1, forward strand.
AGAAATGTCGTTGATTTGCCCAATTTTAATATATATTTAATGCTACTGTAGAGAACCTCTTGGAGAGTATACTGTCAAAAGAGTCAGTTAGAGCTGGTTTACCAACGCTACAGCAACTCATTAGCCATCAATTCTTTGCGCAGCATGCTAGTAGTGCGGCTGGCGGGTTTAGTTGTTGCAATGAAGATTCACGGCGAACGCATTTTAAACTCTCACTAAATGCCAAGGAGTTTTTAAAGCAAGCCGCGCTGAAAGCTGAGTTAAGACTGCGTGAGGAACAAAAATCTGTTAAAAATCAAAAACGTATTGTGCGTGTGCAGGAGATGATGAGCTCCGAGGAGGAGAAACGCAAATCGAAGCAGAGAGCGGTAATTTGTTTTTAAATAAATTCGTATTTTTAATTTAATATTTATTTTTTTTATAAATTAATATTTTTTCATATAATTAATTTTTTGTTTTAAAAATTTATATTTTTTAATATAATTGTTTTTTATAAATTTTTATTTTTTTAATATTAATATTTCATTTATTTTTTTACGTTAGTATGTAATTATTTTGAATGTTAATATTAATATTGATTTAATTTTTTTAAAGAAACTTGAGCATAAACAGTCAAAACTGAAACAACAAGGTTCACTGCAAGCGGGCAATGGGCGTTTATCACTTTCCGCCGCTAGTGGCTCGGCAGCGCTTGGCACTTTTGCCGCTGGCGTCGCACCATTCGAACGCACGGACAGCGTATTAAGTATGCATATGCCAAAGGAGGTGAATACAGCGCCTTCTACTGCTTCCAACACGGACATAAAATGTATGTAAAGTAATTTTTTGTAACAACAACAACAATATATCATTTTCATTTTACTTACAAAGCTCCACCACCTACTCCATTTGTGCAACAACATGCACAAGCGCAACAACAGCAACAAGAGCAGCAGCAGTCGCAACAACAACAACAACAACATTCTGCTACAAAACAAATAACTTTTTTGGCAAATATCGAACGTCAAGCATCAACACCAAATATTTCCACAGACACCGAACAAAGCGGTGATCCCACACGTTCGGCACTCCTAGAGTCGATTTGTAAATTTAATCGTGGCTCATTGCGTAAAGTGCGCTCTAATGACTAGAAATAACTAACCAAAAAATATAGTACATAGCATATACTATAAATATGTATGTACCATATGTTATAAGCGTGCTGAAGAGGACGGGAACCAACTGTTCCTTTTCATATTGTTTCATGCACAATAATTCCAGCCAAATTCAATCACCACCTCCAGAATAAAAGCTTTTATATAATATAACAACACTTTCTAAAATGCAGCATCTAAATATTTAATAGTGAAATCAAAAAAAGAGAAAATAGAAACTCAAAGTAATCGATAATATATATGAATTTTACACGTGCTAGTATCGTTGTTAACGTACATAAATGTATTTAAAGTAAAGTATCAGAACCACTGTTTAATGTCATAATACTAACTGTAAAACTGTATTTCACCAAATATGTAAACAAAATAGTGATTAATATAGTGGAATTCATATATATATATTTATGTATAGTCTATACATATGTATGTACAATTAAGTGTGGTGTTGTCTTTGTAAAGCCTCCATTTACGCTTTTTACATATTTGTCACAATTAGTCAAATGCCATGGAAAAAATATGTATTAAATACTAGTGTTTTTTATACAGTTATGTTTTAACTTTTATTATACAATTTTTTTGAAATCAAAGCTGTTATATATTTTAACTTTTTTTCTACAAATTATTTGAAAATTTATTATTTATGATGATAAAATGATTTAAAAAGAAAGCAAACTTTTTTGCGCAGCTCTTTTATCCAACTTATGGTATTGTTGTTCATTAATGATTTTAAAGACTTCGAAAAAAAAATTCTTTTAAATTGCTTTTATTTAAAACTGTATGCCAAAAATAATTGTTTGTGTTTAACATATTTCTCGAAACAATGTTACTTTATTCAAAACTTTGTTTTTTTTAGACTTAAATATGATTTTGTATAATTTATATATTCTTCTGTAAACAGTTTTATTCTAATTTTAAGTATAATTTTGTTCAATATTTTATACTCGAAACTCAAACCGAAATTTGTACATACATACAAGAAAAACAGTTCCTTCATAAACAACAAATTTTGAAACAACAAAATGCGTATTATTTTCTTTCATTCCATTTAATTTATTTTTTTTTAATGTTTTATTTTATAATAATGATTTAAAAAAAATATTTTTTTCACAATGTGTTCTTTTTAATAATGATTTAAAAAAAAAAATTTACCAATGTTTTATTTTATGAAAATGATTTAAAAAAGTTTTACATTTTTTACCAATTTTTTTATTTTTTAATAATGATTTTAAAAAACTTAAGGTTATACCTTTGTTTTTTAAATTTTAACTTAAAAAATGCATACATTTAGGCGCATTACCACTATTTCAGCTTTTTGTAACTGGGAACTACACACTCGAATATAACTTCGAAATTTCAATATTTATGAAATCTAATTATAAACAATTCCAAAACATATGTTTTTGTTTTATTAAATTTTTTATGTGCTTTAAAATTTGTTTATAAATTAAAATGCTTTATTTTCAAATTTTCTTTTATTTCGAAAATCACTACACATTACTTGAGCACAATTTTACTTAAATAACATAAATTATTAGAATAAAGTAATACTTCGAAAATCAAAAATATTCACCACACATATTAGACGCACTAGCTGCGCTCATTAGATGAATCACTCAATACTCACCATGAAACTTCCAATTCCACTCTTTAGCTACGTATAAAATAGTAATATGAAGAAGCACTCTAAAAAGCACCTTAATCTACTTTTAAGCGCATAAATACATACAAAATATTCAAAATCAAATCAAACGTGCACAAAATTTTCAACTAAAATGATTTTGTTACTAATTTTCAAATCAAAATCACCAACACTTTATAATAACTTAAATATACTTAATTAAATAGAAATGTACCAACGTGATATGCATTAATATTATATTCTATACCCAAATATTTATTTATGTAAATATGTATACAAAAGTATGAATTTATTTTAATGAAATTTACAAAAGTAATCCACAATACTTTTAGTCCACAATTATATTGCAAAAAAAAAAATAATTTTTAGGAGTGTAGAACAACAAACACATTGTGTTATGGCTGGCAAAGGAAACACTAAAATTTTACCAAGCAACGTAATCTAGATTTGTATATATTAATTTTGGAATTTAAACAGAAAGGTAATTTTTATTTTTTTGAAACTTTGAAACCCACCTAACCCCTTAATTCATTAGGTACTCCATTATAAAAATTATTTAAAATAATTTGAATAGTTTGAATTTTATAATTTTTTATTTACTTATTATTTTTTATTGTTGTGCTTTTTTATTATTTTTAATTAATTATTTTTATTATTTGATTTTTGGATTTATTATTTCTCTTTTATTTTAATATAATAAAATTTAAATACTAAAGATCGTTTCAAATAATTTGACTTTGAAAAATAGTTTGCTTTTATATTATATTCTATTATTAGTAATTTAGATATAATTGTTTATTTTTGTTTTTTATTTTTAATTAATTAATATTTTTTTATTTTTAAAATTATAATTTATTTTTTATATTATTATAATTTTTTTTTTGTTATAATAAATTAGTGGTCCTATGCTCCTTGCACGCGTAACAGGAACTAATATATATATATATATATATATATATATATATATATAATAATACTGTAATAGAATTAAAATACAAAATATTTTATTTTTAATTAAAATATATTTTTTTTTATTTTGTTGCTTAGTGTTACAAATAACAGAACTGATTTTTGAAAATACTAAATATATGATAACTGAAATGAATGACCATTACTACTTTTTTATTTAAACGAATTTTCGAAGTATTGAATTTATTATAAACCCTATAACTATTTACAAGTCCAATTCAGTGTTGGCGCAATTATATGTACACTTTTGGCGCTATCTCTTAAGTAATTATGTATTAATATAAATGTGTGTGCAAATATTATTGTATAACTGCACCTAAATGTCGACATTGAGAGAAAAAAAAAAACATTATTTATTTGTTAAAAAATTGTGTCAAAAACTCTATATACATTTGTATGTGTGTTTGTAACGATTTTATTATTGTACTAAGAATTCGAAAGTATTTATTTTTAATATTTTATCAGCTCAGAGTTATTGTTGTTAAAAGACAGAATAGTCTAAATCCAACAGATCATAGTTTTAACAACAAACCGGGTCTGCGAAATCGTTCAATGGGGAATGCTGCTACAACAAGAACAACGTGATCTAGGCTTTTGCGACACCAAAAAAAACAGAAGTCAGCTGTATGCAACCGTAGTGTACCCAGATATATATTTGATCAGTTTTTGAAACCTCAAAACAATAACAAAATCAAGTTAATCAAGAATATATAATGGGCCTAATCATTGAATCATTGTATTTAAATATTTTTTAAAATTCAAAAATGTCAAATTCAAAATTATATAAAATTATAAGCAAACATTTCGAAAATGTATTTTAGCTTCAAAAACTATATATGTATGTATACCTGCAACTATCAGTAATTACAATCACTATGCTCGATCGTTCAATCAACACTTTTTTTCAGTTCACCAATGTGCCAACACTGTCAAAATCTATATGTATGTGTCGATTATCCCGAACAATCACAATCAGATAACTTTCTCTACCAGTTCGGTATGCACTTATGAATTACTACTAAATAAAAATTAAATAAATAACTTTATATATATGTATATGTGTGTGTTTTAGCATATATGTATGTATGTATGTCCTTCAAAGCAAGTCTTATACTTACAATTAACTAGTGATAAATAATAACATATTAAAGTATAACAAAAAAAATATATAAATATACATATAATTAAATTTAGGTATTTACATAGCTACAAATATTAATATATACATATATAAACATACATATGTCAAAAAAAAATTAAGTGAAAATAAATGTGTGTAGCAAAATTGTGTGCAATAGTATTTAATTTATGACATACGAGTACTAAGTACTAAACGCTTTAATATACTTATTTCGAATATACAAGCATACATATGTATGTTTGTATGAAAGCCAATTGCTATACATATAACGGATATGTTTTTGTAATGTTGGAAGCGTATTATGTAGCTAAAATGGACGATGCTTGTTTACAAATAATATTTATGCATAATTTATTTAATTTAATTTTTATACTTATATACACACAAAGAAGTGTTTACGTAAATGTTGTTATTGTGTTGTTGTAATAGCATAATTGTAGTTTTGTGTGTACCTTTGTCATAAGTCTTTGCATTTGAATATGTACGTATGTATGTAAGTGCGTAAACTTCTATGTTTATGTGTTTGTACTTTATACCTGAACTCATAAATTTGCATAAGTCTTATGTCCGTATTTTAATCCAGCGTATGTACGTATGTCAGTTATGTACATACATACACCTTATATATAACTGCATATAGTATATTTAGCATATATATACACCTATATATAAATATAAATATATATATATATACCCACATAAATAATATTTCTACAAATGTGTCGTAAATGGATTTTTGACTGTGTATATGTATACTATATAAAAATAAATCAAATAAATAAAAAATATTGCAAACACACAATTAACTAGTAGTACTAACTGTAGATTTATCTTGAGTAAGGATCTACGACTTGTCCTCACCTCGCTTTCCTTGCGCTCGTGAATTTTTCTAGTTTTAAAATGTTTTTCATAGAAGTCTTAACAGCCTTTAACCATCTATAAATCCAGTTTTGAGTACTTGAATTGAGTGGAAAACGGTTTCATCGAAGTCTCTTCCAAGTTTTCAGAGGCATTTTCAATAAAAAAAATCCTTCGTCTATAATACATTAATGTTGTCGCCTTCAAAATAGTCTCCATTCGATAGTAGGAACTTATTCTTGCAATCGTCGAAACAAATCTCAAACTTGATGTCAGGGTTTTTTGAACAATTGGAGATTTTTAAATTCCCGTTATTTTTAACATATCTCGTATTTATATATTTTATACGAAATAGACAGTATCTTCTGAAAAACGTTCTTGATCTCTAAGAGCTTATTTGTTAACAACAACACAAAAGTAATATTAAATTCGTTCTATCAAAACTAAGCTTAAAACTGTTGAAGGGCCGCTTGGAATCTCTCGAATTCATTTGAAAGGCTTTAATTACAGTATTGAATGAAGAAAATTTTTAGATCTTAGCAGCGATCATCGACCACTTCTTTCATCCGCCAGTAGAGTTTCATGTCAATATGGGATTATCATATGAACTGTATCAAAAGTTATGCCAACTAATGAGCGACGCATTATTAAACTCTTTAATCGCTCGTATGTTGTTTGAAAGATTTAAGGGCATTTTTTAAAACTCGTTTTTCAACACCTTTTTAAGACCAAACTACTGGCATCCTCCTTATGCATTTTTTCTTTTTCCTCATTTTTGATATTTTTGTCTTTTGAAAACAAAACTTTTTCTAACATTAACTTCAATATAGTTTTACTTTTTGATTTTATCTTTGAATATTTTAATATATATCATATTTTTTACGCATTATGGATGTCGGTGGAGAGGTATTTATGGCTATTTACACAAGTAACAATTATTCTAACTAGGAATACGTCATATAAGATCTTCTAAGGAAACAAATGTATAGATTATTTTTCTGAAGTAAAAAAGAATCAACTGCAGCATAGTCCGTTTTCGCTAACTGCAATGATTAATATTGAATAGAAATAATAAATGAGAAATATGAAAATAGCTTAAAACGAAACGGAGCTCAGAATACATGCCTAAGGAATCATCCACGAGAAGCTCAGAAGTTCAAGACATTTGGTTCTACTTAAGCGGAAAAACCTGCTCTCAAACATTTCTCACAAAGTTTGGAAGATATTGTAAGGATATCGAGTTTGTTATATAGTTTCATATAAAAATGTTTAAGTAATTTGGACGCCTTATAACCTTGGAGTCGCCTCAAATTGTAGTGAAACATCAATATGCCTTACAGAAAAGGAAGATAAACTTGGCCAAACAACTGTCGGTGTTTGTATGTGTAGGCAGCAAATTAGTTTTAATGTAATGTTTAGCCCTCTCAACATGGTGTTTAGGGTATAATCGTTATGTCCACACAATAGCAGAAACGATAAATGGAACAATACATGGTTTATTTTATAAAATGATCGGTCCGTCAAATATAACAAATTTTCGGAAAAAATGAGGAGAAACGAGATGATCATATATTTATATTTATATGAGCCTAACACTCAAAGCAGCAAAATTTTTTAACTAACGGAAAAAAATACTGCGATTTTAGGCCCACATACCATTTTACGACGTTCCCCTTTATATTGGGGTCTATATAATTGACCCGGGAACGGATTTATATTCGTATAAAGACTGTGAACTCCCTAACATTATTCAAGGTTTATTTCAACCAATACGAATAACCCACGTGTCCTTAGTCTTGCCGCTTTATAGCAGATATGCTGACTTTCTTAGATAATTTTGACTTAATTGTGATATCCCGGATATGGGTTAAATATTATAATGAAATCAAGTAAACGTTTTACCCATTTCGACTTTCTAAATTACGGTAAATTGGCAAAAATTCGACACAATCTGTTCAAAACTTTGTCCACTGATATAGAAGATCACACAGTATCCACAGACATCACAAAATATTTCAGTTCCCATCAATCCATACAATTTAGGAGCGTATTTAGTGTTCGATTCCACCCGCAGTTAACTGTCTTACCTGTTGAAATTCAAATTAGTTAATTACGCCCAACCACAACAATAATTGTAAGGGTGTAACTATATACATATACATATGTATGTATTACCTTAACAATTATTTGATGAGCATAACCTTTACTTACCGTGTTTTATGGATGTACATATAAATATTATGGTTTATTTACGTCATATCGATTTAACATTTGGCCAAATTCGCAAATCAGGTCAAAATGTGATTGCACTCGGTTAGTTCTTGATGGCAGACAATTGGTCTAATCTCGTAAACTTGTGTCTAGGTCAGGCACAGGAAGAGGTAGTAGTAGTATAAATCGTTCGCTCGAAACCAAATTGGCAAATTGCATTTACATTACAAAAACAATTCGTAACAATAAACCACGAAAATAAATTCGATTCGATTTGTAATTTGTGGGCGAGTGTGTGCTTGTTTGTATACTAGTTTGTGTACCTTAGTAAGTGCTGTACATTTGTAAGCATTCAGTTTTGGCAAATTTTGATTGATTGATAGCGCTAATGGGCGTTGACATCAAATATAATTGTCATTAATCAAACAATCAATACAACATAAATAGGCAAATGGCTATGTCCGCCAAACACGCAGCCCTTCAACATCACTCACTCATTTACCATTTATTTATGCGTAACTAAGCAGCGGTGCTCCCCACCTGCACTCCCCCTCATCCCGCTTTATGCCATTATTTTTGTTTTTTATTTAGGAAGTGGCAATTCTCACTTTGTGTACAATCGTTTCTAAATGAAAATGTGTTATTTTTGCAGCGACGTGGTTCACTCAAATCGTCGACTGGACGTAGATTAAGTGCGGCATTCACAGTTCCACAAGCGCGGGTAAGACGATGCCTTTGTCACAACAAAACAGCAGTAGTGTTGTAAGTTCACCACTATCTATGTGTTTGCAGCCGGTTTTGAAATATCTACCCTCATATCGTTTGGATCCGAAATATCCGCTAAATAAAGAAGTATGCGAGAAAATTATGCGCGCCGTGATGGACAATGCATTCGAAAATTTTATGTATTCGCCCAAAACATCACTAACATTGTGTGCACAAATCAGCGAAGAGATTAAGAATCGTATAAAAGCGCAACACTACGATCGGTATGTAATGAGATATGAAAAAAAATAGATATAACAACGATTGTTATAACAGTAGTTAATGTAAGCCCATTAGAGAGATACAATACAAGTCTCTAAAATATGATATACTTGTAAGTCCATAGTTTCTTCATACGCGCCTAACCATCGTAACGGGTTTGTGTAATTTATACCCGATTAATTGTTCAATCTGAGTAGAACAAAATACGTTCCTAAGGTAACTTTTATAGTCTATTCAGTACTTTAGTTAAGAGATTAGGTGTGTTTAGAGGCTAAAAACAAGGGTTTTGTTTTAAAAATATACAGTCAAATATTTCATTTACGAAATTCAGCGTATCAAAGATACATGTTTAAACAGTATTTTGTGAAAATTTTATTTAAAAAATCAGGCACCAAAAAAAACGTCTTGCCGTGGGCATCATAACTCATGATTGGTTCATCCAAAAACAATAAACTAAAAATATTCCGATAGTACATGGATAAATCTAGTTAATGAACGAATGAAAAAATATAGAAATTTGAATTTTAACCAAAAAAATTAATTCAAAATTAGTAAAACTTTCGCCAGAACATTGCCATTGATCATTAACTAGATAATATTACTCCAAAGATGTGTGCAAAATTTGAAAAAAGTCGCTTCATAACCGACTTAAAAAATTGAGTTTTGAGATAAATGTAAATTTAAAATTAAATTATTTTCAAATTTTGAAACCCACCTTACCCCTTAAAGAAGGGTAAAGAAAGAACTTCAGAATAATAAAGAAATAACAATGATTTTAAATAAAGATATATAAGACTATCTCTTCAGCACTCTTCTCCGAATCCGAATTATCGAATCTGGCATTGAATTTTTAGGCTTCATTTATTGTAAAATATTTTCAACCGGAAATGATCCCAAGACCGTCGATTATACATTTCTATTCTGGCAATGGTCCCGGTTCACAAATTTATTGATATTATTTGAATAGTCAATCATATTATTACCAAATGTGTACGTTTCGTTTTTTATTGATGTCTATCAGTGTTTCGGTGCATTTGTCTCACCGCTTATCAAAAACAGAAGACTAGCTTGTTCAGATTTTTAAGTAATTCTCGGACCAATATTGAATTTTGTTTCAACATTTTCTAAAATATTGTGTACTGTAATTATAAAGTACATAATACATATTTTACTATTTCAGTTACCGTTACATTTGTGTTGTGTCCATTGGTGAAAAGGTCATGCAGGGTTATTGCTCGCTGGTAAATTTTCTTTGGGATGCAGAAAAGGATGGTTACATTTCCTACGTCTATGACACGCCAAAATTTTTCGGTATCGCAACACTTTACTACCTTTATTATGATTAGTGCCATTTAAATGTGATTTGAAAGAGAATTCATGCTTATATTAGATAAATGTTATTGTTCTGAAATAAAAAAAAAATATGCTTCCAAACTTCATATAAAAATGTATAACCATAAAATCGGCGAGAAATAAAAAAATGGTAAGTTACATGGTTCAAATCCATAGCTATGCTATGCTCTCCGCATAGCTTCAGAATAAACTTATAAATTATTATATAAATATAAATTTTACGAAATCACATAATTTAGGTAATAGATCATTGTATTTATTATAAAAAAAACATTGCAAATTTATTTATATGCTAATGTTTTAAATCTCACATGTTGTGGGTAGTACTTTGGACTTACCTATAATGTTGCTTCATGACAAATTTTATTCATACATCAAATTTTTTAAGATAAACTTTTCGTTTTTAAACAACTTCTTTCTTTCTGAAGGAGAACACAACACTATCACAGTATAGTAATAACACAAACAGATTTGATAATTATGGTTTATTTAAATATTTACGTAATGCAGAGAGTATATTGTTATTAATATTACAATTTATGCACTTTTCAGCTCATTTTCATTTTTTATAAACGATTTTATGTATTTTGTATAACTTACAAGCATGCCATTAAAATTATTAATTTAAATTGTTTAATTGTATATGCAAATAGATAACTTCAAAATCAATCATTTACACAGAGAAAAAATTAAATATTCAATAATTAAAACATATTATACAAATCATATATAAATATTTTTTTCTTTCACCTGTCAAACTCATATTTGCAAACGTGGCTCGTTTACGATTAGTGTGCAGTGATAGCAAATTCACTCGAACAATAAAATAATATAAGTCAGTATATTGGACGTCCGTGCGCAAATTTAAGAAAACAATGTAGCATTCGAAAAAACCCTTTATATGTAGCGATATATTTTAACAAAATGCTACACGTGGTTCTCTTAGTATGGCTTCGAAAAAACATTTACTACACCCACAGACATTGGAGAAAGTTGACACAAGAGGTCACTGGCGGACGCACTTTCATTTGTTTGGCACTCGCGTCATTATGTAGGCGGCAAACATATTTATTCGCATAACAAACTTGAACTTGTCTATTTAGGCATTAAAGCACTGAATTAATTATGCCATACAAAACCACTGTTAAAATTAGTTTCCAAGAAAAGTTTTAACTACTTTTGATTGTACCACTGAACAGCGGCTGCCTCAGCAATATTAAACAATTTAAATAGAACGGTAGAAACTGCTCTTAAACTCGTATAGAATTTTAGCCACATATGTATGTTTGAGGAGAATTCACTTTCGGGAAGCTGTTGGTTAGTTTAGCCAATTATAATTTTGGAAAATGTTCCACAAAACACCCACAACACACCACACCACACCAGCAATTCTTTCAAATACTTCACTTTTAACCAACTTTGACTTTCGAATTGCATCTTAACGGCACTGAAAATTTTACGGCGATCAAGTGACGAACTGCACAAGTTGTGAACTAAACTGAACCATATTTTGATATGGTTAATATTGAACTTCACTTTGTACTGACAATTTTTGCGCTTCTTTAAACCAAAACAATATTTCTAATACAATTAATCAATTGACCATACATGGTAGGTATTTTTCGTATATACAATATGTAAAAAACACAAACTCAAATAAAACAAAATAACACAAACAAGTTTCTCAGTAACCAACCTTGTTTAAAAAAAAAAAAATACACTTTCTGAAGAATAGAGCTCACCACTGCTAAATAGACACAATACCATAACGCCACACTGCATCACCAAATTCAAACTTTTGTTAAAAATCTAACAGTTTTTCACCACGCGTACAAAATTAAATAATTTTTTTTCTTTGTATAAACATACCACAATTTAGTTTTGTTCATTTTATATAATTTTCTTTTTGTTCGAATCATATCTTTACACCAAAAATTTAGTAAGCTTGATATAGTTTTCAAAAATTATAATTATAAACATTAGTCAGCTGCGTATTGATGGGATCATAAACGATCAAATTAAACTTCACAAAATTTCCACGGCAACTTATTCACTTTTTTTTTAACTGAAACCATGAACATTTTAAAAAGTAATATAAAATTGTGTAAGGGCTTACCTACTTATTAAACTAGTTGATTGTTTGAAAGACTCTTATTAATGTGTGGCAAAATGAAGTATGCTTATAAAGTTAGGCTGTAGCACAATGAGAATGCGTCACAATACTACAGAATAATTTAAGCGAATAAAATATGAATGACCGAAATATGTATAACCCAACAGTCAACATGAAGTGTATTATATATGTACATATAATTATATTTCTGAAATTTGTATTTAAATTATTTAAAGGATTTAATTTAAAATAAAAGTATATACTTTCATCAGTTGCAAAAAAACTTGTGACTGCTAAGCCATCAGCGGTCTCAACTTTTTATTCGCTTTCTATAAAATGAATATGTAGTTGCAGAAGCACTAAATCTAACTTATTTTTATTCAAAACTTCTTGTTTCCGAGTTTCAACCTTGCCTCTTCGGTATATTAAAATTTCACTACCGACGCGATAAAAGTACTTCCATATTCACTTTTTTCAGTGCGCTAAAAGTGATTTATAATTTATAAACAAAAATCTGCGAATAACTACGCGTTATCGATTTTAAGCAGTGCCGCCTCTTACAACTACTACCACAAGATGATCTTCCTTTAGACCCTCCTCAGTTACACTCTGGCATGTACGCTTCAGTAATTCTGTAGAGAAGTCACATGGTGGGAAAGCATATAACACACCAGTGGCTTCAGTATCTTTGTTCAAAAGTGAGATAACACCGGCAGCCTCCTTTTGCTTTAAATACGACACTAAATTTCGTAGTGGACGCGTTTGCACGCTGCTATCCTCCAGCGTAGTTGCAGCCGAAGAAGCTAAACCTAAAAATATTGCATGTGATGATGATGAGCTAATGCGCTTTTGCACATCTTCCAATTTGGGTGGATCGAGACGCAAACGCTGTGTAATACGTAAATTATGTTTTCCTTCTTCGTCGCGCATTAATGAGTCGACAATATCCGCATCACCATCAGTCATATGGAATTTAGCAGGAAATAGCGAACTCTTTAGTATGAGTGCGCCCTGCCATACAACCGTGCACTTACGAGCAATGTCAGGCAGAGTACGTGCGGTACTCAATGCGCCGTTTCGACGTGTTGACGAATCCGAATCCGACTCCGGTGAATGGGCGCGTTTGTGCGGTGAACGCGAGCGAGAGCGATCAGCACCGGGTTCACGGGAACCAGAACGTGCACGCTCATATGAATCGCCTGGCGGACGACGCCATTCGTCTTCGGCACCAGCAGGTGGTGGCATAGATGATGTTGAACTGCCATGTATCGGACGGTGAACATCATTGTGATAGACGTGATATGAACCGCGTCCACGACCGCGATAACCACCACGTCCTCTATAACCACCCCGTGGTGGATAAGGTGAATAACCACCTCGTGGAGCATAATGCGGTGTCTCCTCGTAGTGATAGTCATATTCTGGACGCCTATATTCTGGTGCCTCATCATAACTCTTTGATTTAAATGGTGTAGCTGGCGTAGTTCCAGGTAATTCAGCAAAATCAGTGCGCAAACGACGTTCGGGTCCGCCCAAAGGAAAACCACGCATTTCTTTCACTGCGGCAGAGGCTGCTTCGATGGTCTCATATTGTATATATGCACTTGTCTCGCCTTTTTGGTATTCGATTTTTTTTATGACACCAAAGCGATCGAATTCACGTTCCAACTGTGTTACAGAAGTCCAAGCGCCCAAACCACCGATCCATATGCGCGTAGCTGGTGTTACCTTACCATAACCAATTTTGCATTGGAACTTTCCGATATATTGACCGGAAAGTTCAATCTTAGCGCGATGTGCCATATCCAAATTCTGATAACGGACGAAAGCAAAAGCATTACCGGTACCTGGTGGCGGACGCTTAATATCGATATCATCAACAATACCGTATTTACCGAATATGCGACGCAACTCTTCATCAGAAATATTCACTTCTAAGTTACCAGCAAATAGAGTACGTGTGGCAAGAGGGTCATCTTCTGGTTGTACATGATGCAAATAATTGGGAAATTTATCTTTCTTACTCTCCGGTTTTTCATAGGGCACATGTGGACGAGGTCCCATATGACGCATAGGTGCGTATTGATGTGGTGGCGGTGGTCCATGCATATGTGGTGGTACACGATGCATTGGTGGTCCGCGAGGGGGGAGTGGATATTCGTGATGAATTGGTCCACGATATTCGCGTGAACGACCATGCGGATGCATTGGTGGTCCATAACGGTCATACGGATCGATCGGTGGTCGACGATGCTCTATTGGACCAGTAGGACCCATAGGTGAACGTGGATAATGATAACGATCGTAGTCAGGTGGAGTAATCGAACGACCACGAGGCCTACAAATTGTAAATAAATGAAAGAAATAGGTTAACATAACTATTTCTAATGAAATAATAATTTATACAAACCTGTATTCATTATGTGAAGATGATTCGTAAACTGGTTCCACCAATGCCATTTTGTCATATAATACAATACGCGGCTTATGATGTTTTGCTTCACGCGCATCCTCAGATGTTCTAAAACAAACATATGCAACACGCTCATCCAAATCATGCGAAATACGAATGCTGAAGTCACCGAATTTCTTGTATTCACGATACAATGTCTCCTTAATGAAATCATCAGAAGCTTTGGGATGCAAAGCACTAACACATAACACCTTGTAGGTTGGCCTTTCTGCCACTGGTGGTGGCCCGCGTAAGTATTCTTCACGATGTGGTGAAACACCGTAACGTGCTCGTGGACTTGGTGAACGACCTATACGACGTCGCAGGCGATCTGGTGACATGCGTTCGGGCGAATCGCCTGGCACTCCACTACCATTGTCATAACCACGTCCCATAATTGTTCTACCGTGTGAAGACCGTCCTAAATGATTGCTCCTGGTTGGTGAATCTCCTGAAGCACTACGTTTCATACTACGTACTTAATAACTATATTCTTAATTTCAATTGAGCTTCAATGAATGCTCAAAAGAAGGTGGTCCTACCTGTTGAAAAATTATCACCAGTCTCAATAAACTTTTTATAAGAGCCTGAAAGGAATTTAAATTGCATTTTTATTAGTACAACCGAGAAGACAGTAAATAATACATTAAAAATATTTGTTGTAGTGTGGTTTTCGTATTATTATTTCCAAATAAATAGGTTTGTTCAAAAAATTACACTCCACTTTCTTTTGATTCAAATTGCAATATTCAATATACCGGATATAATTATTCTTCTCTGGGTCCCATTTCACAGAAATACAGGTGTATTTGTAAAATAGAAACGTTAATATATAATTGTTAGATTAAAATAGTATATAAATAAAGTATATGTACATTTGTGTTCCCTTAAGTAAGTCTACAATTGCAGCCACTTAAGCACACTCGGATGTTTAAAGTCGGCGCAGCGAAAAAAATATACACATTTTCGGCTTTTTATCAGTGCCGAGTTACAAGCAGAGATCTCATAAATAACCTGTTTAATCACAAAATTTAAGTTTGCAAAGCATAGAACAAAACCAAAAATTATGTATACTTGCGTACACACGTGTAAATAAATATACATTTATGTATATATTTGTAGATATGTAATTGCATCGATAAAAGAAAGCTGTAACATTTTTTAGATTCATGCTATACACATATTATATTATTAACTTTTTTGACGAAATGAATATTATTAACAATTCGAAGAACTGTCCGCCTAATTTAACCGCCTAGGAATAAATTATCAGCATACGTGCTTCATACTTAACCTACTAAACTTTACAGAGATTGTAAAGCAATCAAACGACGCGTCGAATATGCAAAGACGTGATAGCACAGCAATATTAATTATTAAAATTGTTCCACTGCTCGTTATTATTTTATATTTACTTATTACCAACATTGAACTTACGTAAAATGTTAATGCTGAATAAAAAAATAGGGAAAATTTTCTGTATACGCGAATGAAAAGAACAAATTTCCAAAATGGCGGCGATGCTACGCACAACTTAAAATATTTTCACATTATATACTTACATATACTAAAAAAAAATGTTAATACAATTATGCACTTTACACTCACCGTTAACAAATTCAAAAAATTTATATTATTTTGTTGAAATTCTTCCACAAAAATATAATATTTTACTCAAAACTCACACAGTAAATTAAAAATGACTGTACGCGTTCACAGAACAACCAGATTTGACACAAAAGCTTACCGTGCTGCCATCATTTAAATTAATTTATAGTGCCACCTTTCTAGTAAAAAATTTCAAGTGCTGCCACCTATTATCTCAGCGAAAGGTTGCCAGACAAACACATTTTTAAGATTTTTATTAACGCATTGTAGACAGTTAGGCTTAATAAACAGAACATTTAAAAACATTAAAATAATTCAAATATTTATTTGTTTTTAAAATTTGTATGGCAATTCCTGATTAAATTGAATATGTTTGAATAGATTTTTTTTAAATGTAAATAATGCATTTATTGAAATGAGTCCAATATTTGTTGCGCCACTGTAATTTAGCAAAAATTTATAAATCTTTTACGCCAAGTTTGGCAACGCTATTTATCGGTCAATCGCCTTCATTTTAATTATTTGTATTTTTAATGTGTTTATTTTATAAATAGTTTGACGAAAAGTGCTCATGTCTACGAAGGGCGTATAATTATCAAAGTAACAATGCGTAAATACCATCAGCTTTTATTAGTTATAATTTCTTGTATTAGCATAATTGTCTTGCTCACGTACAAGAGCGAAAATTCACGTTTAAAAGATGTGCTAAGTGCAGTGCACTTCTTTAGTCGCAAGGATGCGGATGAATTACGATTATTGAATAATTTTACTGCAGTGGATGAAGATATCATCAATTTTAATCGACCATTGCCAGTTTGGCAATTGGTGGGAGACTCGTTTTATGCATACGCCTCATACTATCAACGCAATGAACTTGTGTCTTCCGGCAGTGAAGTTCTAACACTTGTAACCGGAAAGACGGGAGCAGTAGTGAATTTTCTCTGTAAAGCACATTATGATGACGGACGCATTATACAAGGAAAATTTCGATTTCAACACTTGAATCAAGATGATAAAACCTCTACGGCATTTACAAATTATATATTTTATTGCCGCCTTAAAAGTGATTTGAAAGAACCAAATAACATTATTTATACCGATCTGACCGGTGATGGCAGCAGTACGGGTCATCAGTTACGTTTACGTTTTGTAAAAAGTACACAAGGTAGCAATGTACCACAAACGCAATTAGCTATTTGTCTGGATTTGGCCTCATTTAATATGAGCAGTAGTTTTGGCCAAAATTATATGAATTTATTAGAATTCTTTATACATCATTATGTTGTTGGTGTCAAACAGTTCATCGTTTACAACGGTGATGAACTAACCGAAATACTGCTGCAAAAGCTAATGAAACATAAAAATATACATATACATTTGCTGCCTTTCAATTTTCCATTTGCAAACAACAAGAGCAATACAACGAATTTCCGTGAAATTGTTAAAACAGATTGTCTACTACGTAGCATGCACAAAGCGAAATTCGTAACATTGCTAGAACCAAATGAATTTTTCTTTCCAAATGCCAAATTAAGTGCAGAAAATTCAGTAATATATTCATTAAATTCCCAAAGTGCCGCTGATACAATACATCAATTGCAAACTTACTCAGTCTGTTATGCTGATAAAAAGCATGATTTACTCACAAATAGTAGTTTTTATGACCCTGAAGTGGTGCAACCACACACGATAAATATTTTGAGGCCCGTGGTGCCTACGCTATCTTCTCCGAAAAGTGGTGTGAATGAAGTGGTCCCCTCATTGGCTTTTGCACATCGATACACCGACTGCGTACATGTCGGAAATGATGGCTTACACATGTGGCAAAACTCTTTGCGTCAAGATTTCATGAATAACTTGCTTGCATTTAGAAAAGAAGTAAGAGAATTAATTTATAATTAAGCTAGTGACACAAATTAATGTATTTAGACTTTTAGTCAATTTCGACTGCGTTATGAACGATTAGCAACATTGAGTATGCCATTATTTTTAGAAATATATATATTAATGAAAATATTTCAAGAGCAATGTTATCTTCCTTAGTATATAAGTTGTGTATGCGTAATTTTAACGAATAAATACTCACAAACACATCTATGTATTTCATATTAATTGCATTTTATTACATTAATGTTATTTGTTATTAATAAGTTGAAAAAAATTGTATTCAGCGGATATATGTAAATGTATACAATTCAATTCAGTCGCTGCAAAATTGACGCATTTTTTAGACCAGCTAATTCAATCGTTGCTGCTTCATCCGTTAGTTCACGGGTTGGAAATGATGACACTAACCGAAAATTACCCTCCGCATATTGTGGTCTGGCGCTATATAGCATAAAATATAATTTTAATATTTCAATTTATATAAGTGCTGCATTTCTTACTTCATTATATAGCGACGTATATCAGCAACTGTGTGGTTAAGATTGAACTGTGCAGTTAATCGGGAACCATCGGCCAAGCGTATCTGTAATGTTGTTGTTGGCTGAGAAGAATCAACCTTAAGTTTGTCTTTAGCAGCATTTTCATCCTCTTTGACATTAACAGCTGTTGTTTGTTTTGCACTATTGGGAGCTGGTACCGTTGCTGCTGCTACTCCTGCGCCTTCAACATTTGGTGTGGGACTAAAATATTAAATATGTAATTATAGGCTAGCTTTACACAACAACACAATAAATTTTTTACCTTCCCAGTGTGTGTCCGGATCCTTTAAATTTAGGTGGTACAGTTTTCCTTTTGTAATCCTCATGACGGTGATCCTCCACATCAACATTAACCACCCATCCCATTTCGAATAATTCATGCGGTATTTCGCTGCATAAATCATATAAGTACTTCTACTTTGGTATTCGAAAAAATATATATATATATATTTACCCGCGCATCACAGTTTCTAAGAACTCTTTATTTTCGGGATCATCATATAGACGTAGTTCACCATCATCAATAGAAAAGCCTTGGCTCCACAATTTCAACACAACAATAGGTCGCTTCTCTCCCGTTGCATTGGCATCGTCCTGCTGCGTGGCTACGACGGAATGGTCTGTATCGGTCATGCCCAAACGTACACCTTGACCCCACTGTACAGCACCAGATGTTGATGGGCCAGCTGAAGTACTAGCAGATTCTCCGGTATTGTGTTCTTGTGCCATACGAAACATGTCAGTTAACTGTTCACGGAAATTCTTACGTTTCGGTGGTCCTAAAACTTGCTGCCCTGAACGTTCGGAGCCACCAGCATAAAAGGCTTGCCCCTCTTCTTCATTAGAAGTACGCTTTGTCATATCATTTAGTGTTGCTACTCTGATGATATTAGATGTATAAATATATTTATACAAAAAACATATATTCATTATTTCATATTTACTTTGGCTTATCTGAACTTTTCTTGGTAAAACTTTCGGCGACACCGGTTTCGGAACGTACACGACCAGTTGAATTTGTAGGTGCTGGTTCAACATTTGCTCCGCCTGAATTTCGTTCGGTTTCATGTTCTTCAGTACCACCCTCTCCATCAACTTGATTACCAAGGAAATTAGAAAGTGCGTCCTGAAATTACATATCTATGCAATAAAGCCGGATGGAAAAAAAAATTGTATGCAATCTCACCTCTAGCGACCAATTGGAACTGGCTAAATAGAATCTGGCGACATTTTCATCTCCACCGCTTATTTCAATAAATTGTGCGATCAATTCATCGTTATTAGACATATTTTTAACATTCAAATATTATTTTTCTCTCGTAACTCAGAATTCGCGAACTAAAACAATGATTTCACAGATTTAATACAAAATCAATTGAAGGTTGCCAGACTGCAAATACTGCGAGATGCCATATTTTATAAAATTTAAACGTCAAAAATTTAACATCAGCTGTTTTCGATAGCATATTTAAATAAATGTGTTATTTTCTTTATGTTAAAGCATGTACGGCGAAAACAAATATATTTTCGCATATAAATATCGTTGAGTATTTCTTTTCTATTATTAATTCAAAATTAATAAAAATAAAACATTCGATATTTGTCCTTATTTATTATCGATATCGTACTATTTAACCACACTAGAGAAGAGTATCCGCCATTCATATTTTTATTCACCATGAAAAATTCAGAAATGCCCCTATTCCGGTTTTGAAGAACTCTCTGTCAGCGGATACGTGCAACCGGAACGTCCGGGATCTAAAATTGTTTTAAGTTAATCAGTGCTTTGGCTTATTACTATTGTGGTAAAATATATTTAGAGACTGTGTAAATCAGCAAAACTGTTTTTTTATATTTAATAATGGCGTTGTTGCGTATGAGCATCCAAACATAACCTATGTAAGTGAAAAATTAAAGTATTGCTAATTATTTTCGTGCTCGTCGCAAAAAATGTTTTATGGATTCATATTTTTAGTCAATCTACTGTATTTTTCCAAAGTAAGTACTATTGTATATTTATTTATTACATTTTGGAATTTTTTCTTGTATAATAAAATGTCTACCTCGCCATTTTGTCAAAAGAGCTTGACTTGGCTTGACAAAGCACTTCTCGTACACTCTTTTGCCGTCATTACTTCCTTATAGCGTTTTCTTTTCTTCAACATTATACAAATGCAGCATTACTTCTTTGAATGTGTTCCATTTTTACATGATAAAAGAACAAAAAAATTTCATCCTCGTCAGCTCTCACTCACAAATAGATAACCTGAGTACAGGGTAGAATAAATGCAACATTTTTTTGAGAAAAGAAAACGCACACACTACACTGATTTTTTATCTTCAACACTACCGGCCATATTATATTTGAATTTTGTGATATTAAAATAAAATTCGTTCGTATTGTATTAATATCAAGTTTCCGTCATAATGTTCATACTTAGCCGATCACCATATTGTTGCAAATATCAAAGAAAAATACAGAGCGAAACATAAATTTACATTCAGTTTTATTACATTTAAAATAACTTTACATATTTAAATACATATATAATATTAAATAACATTTTTAGAAATACATATATTTAAGTCATCACCCTGCTTATATATTTCACGTTCAGCATTTATTGGTTATAGATAAATTTGTGTTTGTTTTGTGAAAGAATATTCCTATCATTTCTTATCGTAATCACTCTGCAAAAGGATAAGCATTTATAAAATCATATGTATAAAATACAATTTATTCAAATTTACGTTTAAAACAAATGTGTATACGTTTTATGTATGATGCACCGACAAATACTATTAAATAATTATCTTAAAGCGTGTTAGTTATTAACAACATTATTATCATTATTAATTGGGATTGTTTTTGAAAAAAATGCATTTATGTATGTACTTAAATATAAAGCAAGTTTTATTCAAACTAATAATTATTCATGAAAAATTACAACTACAAGTGCAAATAATATTGTTGAGCCGAAGAGCATTCAAAAAGTAATATCTATGTACATGTAACAAACACTGACACCACAACGATGAGTTGCTGATCGCCATAAGACATAAGTGTATACAATATAAACCCCTCAATGCTTGTGTGGTGGACGCGGTGACAATCACTATAACGATCAATAGACGTCAAACAAGCGATTTTAGCGTGAAAATAATTTTCCCTTTAATGTGTTGATAATTTTCATTTTTTTTTAAATTATTTCATATTCCATAAAGATGTGATGTGTATGAGCGTGTATGCAAATCATTTCATTAACCATACATTTTGTGATGTGTAGTGTTTTAGTGTTTCGCCAAAATGAAATAAATAAAATTGCAATTAGTACCACAATTAAATAAGTGAAATTTACAATTTAAACGTTTATTTGAGTATAACTGCTGTTACCTGCAAATAATGGGTGAAGAGCACGGTGAGACCAATACCCAAACCAACCGCCAATAGATGTGACAGATACAACTTGGGGAATGGGCGACGTTTGCGCAGCAGAAAACCTAATAACGACGATTTGCGATCTGAGTAAGGTGGATAACGACCACTGAAATGGAAAAAAAGTGTTACTGTAATTTTTAAAACAATTATAAACAAATGCAAACTTACGACGCCAGCAGTTCGCCTAACGGATGCAGATCCTTGCCAAGACAGGATTTCTTATGCGTGAATGTTTCAAAACCATATTTACCATGATAGCGTCCCATACCGCTGGATCCGACACCGCCAAATGGCAAAGTGTCAACTTTTATAGGAAACAAATTTTTATTAGAATGTTTAGAAATTTTGTTAGTTAAGAAAGAAGAAGCAATAGCATTCAAGTAAAATAAGCAAAGCTAAAAAAAAAATAATTTATTAAAATATTTAATATAAAACAAATCGTGACTAAGCAAAAGGAATTTATTAAGCAAGCAAATAAATTAATGAATTCAAATTTATAGTTAAAACGATTTAAAAAAATATTTTAGCATGCAAAATTTTGAAAAGGCTCGGTATTTTTTATATAATATTATATAATTTAAAATTTAAGAAAGCAAGTATACCATAATAATGTTTAAGTTTCTTTTAGCCAATCAAAATTAGAGCTTTAGTAAAAGAAAACGTAAAGCAGAAGAAAAGAATATGTATTTAGAAAATTTAAAAAGTACAGCTGGTAAAATATAATAAAGCATACTAAAAACTATGTGTTATAAACTAAATAAATATAATATTAAAATAGAAATATTCAATAATTCAATATTAAACATATTATTACTGTGTTATTCCTCTTCGGTTAATTTACCATGAAATAGTTAAATATTTCGACATTATTAGTAAAAGCATTAGTTCAAGTGTTAATAATTTATATATTCAAATAATTTTTTTAGTATTTTTTGAAAACTTTAAAGGAATTTAAAATTCCTTGACCAATTACGTTGGTTTTCAACAAATGTACGATCAAAAACAAATTTAGACATATTGCTGCAAGTGCAATTAGAAAATGTGCGAGATAAATTAAATTCAAAATTAAGTGCAAAAAACTGAAAATTGTGTGCAAATATTAAGCAGAAAAATTAAAAAAGTAACAAATTTTCATTTTAATGTGTAAACTCATAATTGACATAAATAGAATATGTGCACAGTGTTGCACGTAAATACCTCCACAGTGCATAATGGTCTCATTGCTGCAAAATCCGCCGCTGGTTGTGTTTTGTCTAAATTCTTTAACTACTTTCGAATTTTTGGAGAAAACGTAGACCACTAAAGGCTTCTCCCTATTTTACAAGAAGTCATATTTTTAGCGTTAAATACGGCATCAACAACAACAAAAGTATACATACAGAAAAGTTTAATTAAGTGAGTACATACAATCTGATTTGTTTGTGTACGGATGAGAATGCTAATGAAAAATTTCTATTAAACTGTTCGAAAATTGCAATGCACATAAGTAGATGTGTAGATTTATGAAGTAAATAAAATTATAGGACGTACACAAATAAGAGTAGTTTGTTTTTGATACAATTACTATTTGAATAAAAAATTAATAGAAATAAAATATAATTTTATTAAAGATTTTATATAATTCGTAGTGATTCAATATGTAAATTAATACTAAAAATTAGCTTTAAAAATTGATTTCTTTCAAAATTGCTGGAGGGATATCTAAAGCCAATTTTTATAGCATTACTAGCGCTCCAATAGAGACTTGGCAAACAAATTACATTTTTTTTTTCAAATACGTTCACTTAGATACTTAGTTTCACAAATTTAGTAGCACCAACTCCACTTTAGTTTATTTAGATTTTGTCATAACAATAATAATAATAATTTGTTGCTAAACACAAGCATACACGCCATTTCACCCAAGCACCAGATACATACATACATACATATAAACCTAGTTAAAACAGTACCGTATAATGACAGTAGGAATAGAAATATATATTTACAAAAGGTTTTGCATTATTTTAATTATAGCACATATTATAGAGTACACGCCAACACCACTTTGTCTTTGGAAATGCATTTAGCTGTACAAAATTAATAGGGAACAAATAAAAACGGGCAACTCAACAGTTGACATTGACTGATACACAATCAATGCCCGTGTGCGGGTAGAGACACAGTTAAGGGAGTCGTTTCGTAGCTTTTATTACGGTTTCTTGTTTCAGCTTTTCATATACAAGTCTTCGCTTACCAGCATAATGCATTATAGTGTCGTTCATACACATTCCGCCCGATTGGATGTCGCGTTTAAATAAATTTTGTACCTCAGCCTCCGCTGTGAATATATACGCGCAAAGTGGTGCTTCTCTGTGTACGTTTGAATGTCAATTTGTGTGTGATATGGTGTGTATTTTTTTTAATTTTTAATTTTTTTTTCGGACGTACACATATGTGGGTGGAGACAATTTTTTTTTTTTTGGACGATGCGGAAACAAATGAATATAATAAACAATTAATAAATGAAAATAAAATGAAAAATGTTACATTTAAGTAGAAATTCGGTTTTAACCAAATATAAATTTGAAATATCGCAAACCCAATCACATTATGGTTTCTTAATAGAGTCAGTTAGCAATTTTGCTCTCTACAATTTGTTAATTGACTTAATTAAAGGATTTTCTGAAACTTATAGCAGACAAACTATTTCAGTTTGATTTTTATAACAAAAAAAAAAAAAATTACGAGCAATTTTAATTTTTACAATTATACATTGCCTACAATTAGGCGTCTTGCGTTTCCCAAAGCAAAAAAAAATGTAAATAAATAGAATATAGTGGTTTCAAAATATTTTTATTTGTTTAATTAAGTTTTAAAAAATATGTTTATCTATTGATACAAAACAAAAATATTTAAATTTTAAATAAACTAAAAAACATAATAATTGGTACAGAATTACTTTAATTTTTTGATTATTAATTTTGAAATGTTGAATAAATTCGGAAGGAAATTGGTAATATACATAAATTCCATAATATTTTCTCAATTGAATATCAATATGCCGGCCATGATTATTGCCACTTTTAATGCCAAGCACTTAAAAATATCTTTCAAAGTAGATTGGGTGTGCGATAAGAATGCACAGTATACAGTACAGTACAAATGTCGAAGTTTAAGTGTAATCATAAAGCGATACACAAATCTTTGTGCTATTACACAACATCATTTATAAACATACTGAATTGTTTGGGCTTATCTTTTTGCCTGGAAATGTTTGCTTACCTGGAATTGATGAATTTGATTGCATCGTAGGCATTTTCCACTGTGAATATGGGCAAAAGTGGGCCGAAAATCTCCTCTTGCATAATAGGATCATCAGCTTTGATGTCGGTTAATATTGTGGGCTCAATAAAACGTTCCGAAGCATCATAATTACCACCAACGGCAACTTTGCCGCTTTTCATGAGACCGAGCAGGCGTCTGAAATTTCAATAATTTAGTATACCAAACAAAAAAAATTGGTAAGGGTAATATTTACTGGAAATTATTATGATTGATAATACGACTGAGATCTGGACTGCTCTTGATATCCTCGCCATACCACTCTTTGAGCACGTCCTTTGCTTCGGCAATGAATTTCTCTTGTATTTCCTTCGAGCACAGCACATAATCGGGCGCTATACACGTTTGACCGCAATTGATCAGTTTGCCCCAGAGTATGCGTTTTACAGCTGTACGCAGTTCAACGGATTTATCAATATAACAGGGACTTTTACCACCCAATTCGAGTGTTACCGGCGTTAGGTATTTATTGGCAGCAGCGTGTATAATTTTGCCAACTCTTGTGGAGCCTGTGTAGAAGATGTAATCGAAGCGTTGCTTGAGCAATTCAGCTGTTTCAGTTGGACCACCGCTCACAACTGGGTAACAGTCCTATTGGCATAATTTTCTTTTTAAATTAATATATAAAAACCAATATTTTTATTTCATAAACCTACATTATCCAAATATTTCGGCACCATTTCCGTAACGAATTTGGCGCAATTAGTGGATATTTCACTTGGTTTGATCACAACACAGTTACCAGCAGCTATGGCCGCAGCAACGGGCACAAGCAACAGTTGTAGTGGGTAATTCCAAGCGCCAATAACCAGGACCACACCATAGGGATCATTGAAAATTTGCACATCGTCCAGCAGATTCACCAATGATTTTTCTGGCTGTTAAGAAATTGCATATTACTACAAGAGAATAAATGGCTACTATGTAATACACACCGTTTCGGGTTTAACCCAATCTCCCAAATTGTATAAAATGTGTTTAATATCGTTTTTAAGAAACTCCGTTTCAACTACCAAACTTTCTTGCTTGGGTCGCCGCAAATCGGCATCTAGTGCGCTAATCATTTCATTTTCGTGCTCCTCATACATTTTCAAGAGGTTCTCCAATTGTTTTCGTCTGGAATTGAAAGAAGTTAAATAAAGTTAGCAAAAAAATAATATAAATAAGTGAAAAGTTTAAAAAAAATTCTAAAATAATACAAAATTAAAATAAATATATTTAAAAAATATATTTAATGGTGTAAAGTTCCTCTGTTCCCTATATAATCATTTATATTCTATTCGGACTCTTTCCAAATTCGATCTAAAAATAGAATGATGGCTCGATAAATTCTTTCGAAAATTGACTGTAAAAAATGGTCATAAATTTTAGAACGTTCCACAATTAATGTTTTTATTGGTTAACCAATAACCAAAATATATTCGGGTATCGAAAGCTTTTCCCAGACTCATTTTCATATAATGAACTGAGTAAACCCAGGTCATGCCTTTGTCCATAATTTTTGCTAAGAAATACTGAAAATCGTGTATTTTACGGTAGAAACCATTCCTGCAAGTGATTGCAAATGGAACTATACTGACCGGACTTCGGATGCGGCAGACTTTCGACAAGCACTGAACGTCATTCACAGAGGAGCCATTAATTGACTCCCTCCCCGTGAATGGCGTACTTGGAGATAAAACATCACTAATTGCAGACGCAGAGTTGGAGCTGCCTCGCGCAACTTCGTTCTGGATATTGTAGCCGTTTAAACTCCTATTTATCCAGACTGAACCCCGACATACCTAATAAATGTCCTGTATACAAAGTGTCCCAGCATGTTACTATTCACCTCTTTGCATGCCCCCTAAACCACACTCTTCTAATACACATTTCCAATTAGTTTAGGCTTACCGGCTCAGGTAACTTTGGGCAAACGACACAACAACAACATATGTAGATCTACGAGGTGGCTTTACTGACACCTATTATATTTCAACTAGCATTTTTTGGGGTGGAAACAAATAAAAAATAACAAACCTAAACGATTTTCAAATGCTAAAAATAGTGAAATAACCTTTAGACGACAACTCAAACTTTCCGCATTAAAATTATATTTTTAAACAATCGCTATAATTAACTAATTATCTACATTGCAATTTGAGCAGTACCTACTAATTTTTTTTTCGGGCTGAAACGAGTTTTTTTATACATACATACATACATACATATTTATATGAATTTATTTGAATTAAAAAAAAAAAAAGTTGTGCATAGTAAATTTTTGTGCTCCCGAAAATACCTTATTTTGAACTTGCATGCCCTCACACAATGTGTCATATGCACATATGTACATACATAAATACACATATACGGTAAGCATATGCAAGCGCGATTTTGGGCAATATAACTCATAGCTTGAAGATTAACAAAAGCAAAAGGAAATCAGCAGCGCATTTAAATGACGCGGCTGGAAAAAAATAAATAAGCAGTGTGAAATACATACATACATATGCACATGGAGACAACTATATGTATTTGCATTCTTAACAAAAAAAGTATGCATACATATGTATGTATGTATTTTATTTGAAAACGGTATCTGACAAGAGCCAAAACAGCAGTGTTAAACGGCAAATGGCAAGGTCAATGCTATGTTAATAATAATAGATAAAGAAAAAAACATACAATCAATTAACATATGCAAAAGAAACCGATGAATTTGTATGAGCACAGTTAGCATCTAACTGTATGTGCTGCATTATCCTATTTATTTATTTATTTATTTATAAGTAACCCCTACTCAACCTTTGTAATTTTGAACACTTTAAGAGCCATTGTATTTACTTCAAATGAGGCAGCAGGAGGTTAAAGAGCATATTTTTGAATCGATTTTAAATCTTAAAATGACAACACTTTTGAAAGCTCGTGTGTCTCGTGCTTATCACTAATATGTACAAATTTACATATGTATATTTACGCTTATCAGTAGTGTAAAACATTCTACATTCATTTACAGTTAGCATACATACATACATGTGTAAATGCATATATTTCCACACAATCATCTATCTATATTTATAAAGGAATAGTTGAACTCAGTCAATCCGACACAATAACTAATATTAATGATGATGCAGCATTATTAAACTAATCATTATCATATGACGCTTACCGTTCAGTTAATAAAAAAATATATATACATAAATCTATGCAGACATTTACTTACACATAAATATATTCTTCTATCTTGCAAGCATTAAAATGGTATATTAAAGTACTAACTAAATATATTTACACACACACATACATAAATAATCAATATATATAGTTATGGATGGTCAACTGTTCTTGCATTAATCGTTCGGTTTTTTTTTTCTGCAAGCATTTCTGAAAATCTTGAAAACATTAATTGCAAACCTTGAGCAAAAGAAGCGGCAGTAGAGAATAGATAACTACTACAACAACAAGAACAAAAAAAAAGCAGAAGACTGTATTTTATAATACTTCCGTTAGTTAGATTTTCAAATGCCATGCGAATTCTTTGACGCCTAACTTTTGGTTGACTGTTTTAATTATAAAAACGTTTCGAATAGAAGATTTCGACAAAATTTGATGAATGCCATACTAAAGCACACGTCATAATAACTAAAAATGCGATACTATAACCCAAATACATAATATATTTATGAGCATATAGTATGTGAGTAGGAATTCTTATATATGTACATATGTATATCTGTATGTAATATTTATTGTTATCTATGAATTAAGGCTGAAAGCGATAAGCATGAATGCACAAGCTAAGAGTATTTTATTACAGCTCTATGGAAATGTTTAAGAACATTCGTGTGAAAGTGCTTACTCCGGCTGAAATAACTTTGTAAATACAGCAAAGTACTTAAGTAAATAGCAAAGTACTGTAAAATAGTTACAATAATAACACTTAATTTTTTCCATTTTTTATTATCCTGACCTAGTGGCAATTAAATAAGCTTATTAAATTGTATAAAAACAAGTTTTTCTCCTTTCCTATTTATAGCAAAACTAATTTCAAAATGCATTTAAATGCAACTGTGAGTAATTACCGTTTAATAATAACGCTAATGGCGTCCATTAAACTGTATGCATTTCTTAAATATAAACATAGAAGACCTTCAATATAAAATATATCGAGGTATGCATGTATTTTTGTATTTGTAATTCAATTTAACAATTTAACAGCTGTTCTTCCTTACTATTATTTACAATTGTTATTAGCAATGTGAAACGATTGAGGAACTGCGACAACTGTGTCTGCAAAGTATTGATTTAAAAAACTTACTTTCCGGTTATTTCAGCAAATAGAAAGAAGCCACACAAATGTACACAAGCGGTTAAACTTCAATTTGTGGGATAATATTAACATAAATGCTAGTTATTGAAGGATAAACTCGGTCAAGTATAAACTGTGGCATTTTGTAAAATGCTGTAAACACCTTAATGCTGTCAGTGATAAAATATACACTTACACACATGTATGTATATTCATATTATCTTTGCATATGAATTTGCACAGTTTACTAAGCTACTTTTTTGCCAATGGGTTTTGCAGAATGCCGGTTAGTGTGCAAGTGCTCAAGTATTTACCAACTTACATATGTATATAAACTAGTATTATTATACAAAAAACACGTTGTAACGATTAAAAATATTGCAATACTAGTTTTGTAACTACTTTAAGGCAATTAATATGCTTGGAAACATATATTGTATACCTACATTGAATTCTGCAACCGATATGCACGAAAACAGACTTTGTACACTTTTAGTGGGTAATTGCAGGTAATTTATTTTTTTTTTATTTCATTTTTATCATGTACTTATATAGCGGAGTAACTGCATGCCGCATTACATACATTTATATATTCGCCAATTAAAAAATACATACAAATATACGTATGTATGGCAGTGTAATATACATTGTGATATTCAATTATATATGTCAGTTAATCATACAGATAGAGAAAATATTAAAAAATACTAGCTGTCATATAATAAACATACACACATCTATATAAGTGTTTATATGGAGTATTTAATGTGCATAACATTTGCTAGTAATATTATTCAACATTAACCTTGATTTGCTTAGTAAAAAAGTTGAACTATTTTACATTCTCTAACACATATTTAAATATTAGTGCGATTTCAAAAAGTCAAAAGTTATTTATTTTTTAAAAGCCTATGTATTCACATTTACATACAAACAGTTTGCATACAAAATTTAAATTCATAATTAATTCCATATAAATAAACGTTCTCAGAATGTTGTTATATTAAAGGAATACATCATTTAAGGACATTTGATACTTAATTAAAAAATTGTCATGCCGAAATATGTATTTAAAAACAAAATATTTGCGGTTTCAAAGCCCCTAGTACAAGTTTTTATCATATTTAATGCGATTTAAACACACTGTAGTATTTGTGTCTGACCGGGGTACTAATATAAAACATTATTTTTATTGTAATATTATACTCTCAACGTAACTCACAAAAAATGGGCCATATTTTGAACTCTGCCTTTTTTGTTTACTGTATTGGGCGTGACTCAGCTTTAACACTGCTTCATTTTTCACTGCTTAATGTCAAGCAATTATTGTACATAATCCATATATTTTATTTTTCACTTACACTAATGGCAAATCGTTAAAAGTAAATATTTCATACAACTCACCTGAAGTTGACATCCTTTGTTTTTCCACTGGTGAATGCAGTACGACATCTTTGTACGATCTGTGTTTAATTTGGTGTTTCCAGTTTTATATTTTTTTTTTATTTATCCATTGTTTAGATTTAGCCATTTTCACAAAGCGTTATGTAAATAAAATATAAATTGTGATTAAAACAAAACGTTGGTACGTGTGCATATGTATTCTTTAAAACACATTTGAATATTAACAAATAATTTATAAAATAACAATATTGCACTCACATCTTCAAAATTTGCCATTTTGTTGACCTGTTCGTTATCGGCAACGATTGCGTTATCTGCAAATAAAAGCAAAATAGCAGTATTTTTTTATGTTCTTCTTCTGTAGCAACAGAAAAACTTTCTTTGTCGTTTGACCACACTGTATTTAATAATTAAAATTAATTAAACTATTGTGTATACATGCAAATGTTCAATTTGTACACATTGAAGTTGACTACACTAACTCAATATATTCTTTACACTAAATAAGCACCTTTGTTTAGTTATGTATGTACACTCTAGTAACTTTCAATTAAATAATACTATTATTGAAAGTATGAAATTGAATTGTGAGGAATCGCCAGACCGCAAACGTATGTATATATGTAAACAGAAAAAACAATAGCAACGCACGCTGATGAAATGTTATAACAAATGCGAATGACCGTTCACACGATTTCTACTACCGCACACGAGAAGATTAAAAAAACAAATGCTAACCAGTGTTGCCACTGACAAAATATTTTATGTATCCAAAAGTGTAGCAAACCGAAACTTAATGTAGCCATACATTTTTTACACCTAAAAATTGTAAAAGACAGTTAGTTCATAGAATTTCTTTATTCATATAATTTTATTTAACTCAAAAAAATAACCACTTTGTGTTAACATTGTTTTTTATGTATTTAAAAATTATTATATTAAACTTAAAGGAACACATTTGGTGATAAATATTATAAATATATATATATATCGTTGTTATTATAAAAATAATAAAAAAAAAACAATTCTTGTGTTTAATTGACAAAGTTGTAAAAATAATGAAAATCTTTTTTTGCTGACCAAACAATATTTCTATTCGTTAGTTATTTACAGGTCATTATCGCATGTAAAGTACTTATTTCCAACTTCTTTCTAATGCTGGTTTTAATTAATTTAAGAGAAGAGAATGACAATAAATTAAATACAAAGCCACTGAGATCTGCAAATTTTACGTCGCCCACTCCATCTTTCATGGAAAATCTTTTTTTGCTGACCAAACAATATTTCTATTCGTTAGTTCTTTACAGGTCATTATCGCATGTAAAGTACTTACTTCCAACTTATTTCTAGTGCTGGTTTTAATTAATTTAAGAGAAGAGAATTTTCTCTCTGCCACTGCAGAACTGTGAGGCAATGACAATAAATTAAATACAAAGCCACTTAGATCTGGAAATTTTAAGTCGCCCAGTCCATCTTTCATGGAAGCGACTTTCTCCCAAAATAAGTCAATATCCAAATTACTATTTAAATTGTGATTACTTAATTTAAATAAAGTCCATTGGGTAATGATTTTATCACATTCACATTCAAATAAGTCTGCATATTCCAAAACTAAATCTAAAATATTATTGTCATTTGCTGACATCACCTCCTCAGGTGTTATTAATTTTAAAAGTTCTAAATCCTTCCTGGAGAAATCAAATCTTAATTTGATTTGATCTAAAAGCTCTATGTAAAATGCCAGAATGTTACCTTTCACTTCATTTATTTCATCAGCTGTTGCCTTTTTTTTTAATAGAACTTCTGCTTTTGTACCAATAAATATTTTTGGTAGTTCAATATGATTACAAGTGCTTTTATAGTTAATATTGACGTGAAGTTCTTTGTTCTTTGCAATAAAATTATTTAAAATTAACAAGAAATATGATTTCATACTCGAATAGAGATATGGAAGACGACTTTTTTCTGACTGAAACTCTTTGTTCAAATTGTTAATCAAAGGCAACGCATACGAAAGAAATAGGAAATAGGATTTTGTTTTATTATCTTCCATTTTTTCAGCCAATTGGTTTGATCGAATTGCATTGACTTCTAATTTTGCATAAATAAAAAAGAATTTTAAGGCGTCCCATTGCTCATTTATTCGGGAAACAACTCCCTCTAAAGACAGCCATCGTGTTTGACAAACACCTAATATTTTATGTGGTTTCACGGAGCAATACTCCTGAAATTCCTTAAAGTCATGAACTCGTTTAGGGCTATGCGAAAAGAAGCTATATATATTTCGACATAACCAATTGACATCTTCGGGTATTTTTTTAGTGGCATAACTCACACACAAATGCAAAGAATGGCAAGTACATTTCAAATAAAAAATATTTGTTTCTGACTCCAGTAACGCTTTTACGCCAGATAAATGGCCGGCCATGACACTTGCACCATCTGTTGCCATACCTATAATATTTTTTAGCGGAATATTGTTGTCTAACAAAAACTTTTTTACTGCTCCAAATACTGAAGCTGAATCACACTTTGGTAGCTCAATAAGTGCTAAAAATCGATCCTTTGCAATAAAGTTCACAACGTATCTCACGACCATTACCAGACATTTTTTAATTGAGATATCCGTGGTTTCGTCAATGATTATTGAAAACTTACAGTTCTTTAACGTTGAAACAAGCTCGGATGTTGTTTTGCTAGCAATTTCCTTGGTTATGTTTGTTGCTTTAGTTCTGGCAATTTGCAAACGTTTGGCCACTTCAGAGTCCGGGCAACATTCAGCTAACAGAGCAGGTAAAACATCCATTAATAAAAACGGCAAGTTGTGCGTTATAAGAAACATGACGAGTGTAAATTCTGCATATTGAACCTTTTTGCTCATCTGCTCTTTTTCGGTATCCAAAAATGTCTCCATCGATAATTGACTCTTTTTGGTTTCCATATTTTGTACATGAGAAGAACAACTGGCGTGTCTGTTAAGATGTGACAATATATTTAAAGAGTTCTTGTTGCACGCTTTGCAAAAAGCGAGACCATTTTTGTTTTCCAGCCACGGGAACTTTTTCAGCCACTCAGTTCTGAACTTTCTCGTTCTTTTGCTCTTTTTACTAAATAAACAAAACATTTTTAATAAAATTCTGGAAATGGCAAAATTCTAAACACATACGGCTCATTGTTATTTCCTTGGTCTTCTTCTTCAGTAATGTCTTCTTCAGTAAAGTTTTCTTCATTTTCCTTTTGTTTATCAATCCGTGACTTTTTTACTATAAATCTGAAATATAACATTTTTAATTATTCCTTCTTATAATTATTAACATTAAAATTAGCTTACCTATCCATCATCAATGTATCAGCAGCCAACAAACACTCAAAGCAAACTTCATCAAGCCACCATTTGCATGTAAATACTTTGTCACAGGGTTGGCAAACCATCGACGGCACTATCGATACTATCGATGGTTGCTCGTCACTAAAACTATCACCATCGATGGTTTGCCAACCCTACTTTTACATTTGTGACATTTACACCTACCATGCATATATATACAATGCAATTAAGGTATGATCACAATGTAATTGTCATATTTTCTTGTGGCATTGAGTAGTATGATGCGATAATTTAACAAAGAAGAAAAAAAAATTAAGTCAATTTGAAAATTTTAAGAAATAGTAGCCATTTAATAAGCAGTGTAGCTTTGTAGCCTTATATTTTAAATGTAGCCAAATGGCTACAAATGTAGCCACTATGGCAACACTGATGCTAACTAGTCCAATTGGAAAAACAGCTCCACTACTGCTACTCGTTGAACGTGTAAACAGCTGTGCTGTGCGCACAGTGTTGCCGTATGGCGAATGAGCAAAAGCGAAAATACAAAATTGTTTAGCTGAAAAGCTCTGCTATAAATTCCTCAAGCTCTCTTAAGCGAGTAGTGGATTTTTTAGCCCGCCATTTGTGTGTTTTTATTTTTATATGTGTATGTGTGTTTTTTGTGCGCATTTGAGTGAATTTTGTTTAGCAGTTAGATGATGATTAGTTTAAATCAACAATTAAATCGATAAATATTTATACACTAAATTTAATGGACAGTCAGATAATAATAAGATAAACAGTGCTTCTATTACAACAAAGTATTTACTGTTATTAGGTACGGGTATTCTAAATTTATAACAATGAAGTCGTAGCAAATTTCATAAAATGGTGGTTATGGGGATTAGCTGCGCGATTAATGTAACGGTGAGTTTTAATAACTACAATTAGAAATAATTAATAAACAAGCAAGAAATTGTAGGTCCTACAAGCAAACACATATTCAAATAGTAAAAGCGTGAAGGTCATGAAATGGCAGTCATATTACAACAACAATCACTATGAATTTTTGTAATAACATCTTTAGATCTAATGATTGTTTGCGAATACAGCCGTTTAGTACTTTATGTATATACATATATATTCAATTATA
Organism: Zeugodacus cucurbitae; assembly: GCF_028554725.1. Taxonomy (NCBI): domain Eukaryota; kingdom Metazoa; phylum Arthropoda; class Insecta; order Diptera; family Tephritidae; genus Zeugodacus; species Zeugodacus cucurbitae. The sequence continues at coordinate 49,966,079 of NC_071671.1, forward strand.
ATTGAATCTGATTAGAAATCCAATATGTATTTTCATACAAATACGACAGTGGTGAAGGTCGTCTCGTTTTTGTTGTAATAATGATTGTGGCTGGCAAGTAACTTTTGCTTTTGGATAGAATAAGGATCATATAGATCGTTTGAGGTCGGGTTAAGGACATTTTATCTCTTTGTATACATATGAAACCTTAGGTCCATCATATATAAATATGGGGTATACTTATACATGCATATGTATTTATAATAAAATATATAATTTGAGTGTAATTAAGTTATATAAAGTAATTAAAAAATTTTGTGTTTGTTTTTTAGGGCATAATTATTGGCATCTCTCGGCTGTGAGCACAGCATGAATTCAGGTGAGTTTTTGCACTTATTATTTGTTAAGTTACCCGATATATATTGACATAGGTATGTGTGTATGTACATTTAAAATTTAAAATATACATATATCCCCTAATCGTATTATACTATACCACGCGTTGTCAATATTGATTATATTACCGTATATGTATAGTATTTTAAAGATTACGTAATAAATTTGCAAGTCATGCATTATAATTTGTGAGAGTTATAATTATGCCAATCAAAGTGCAAGTTCATAAATAATGCAATATACATAGATATAATTTTCTATTTATAGTAGATTGGACGATAAGTGATGTGAGTAATTATAAGTAGCAAAGCAATTATTTTTATTAAAAATAAATACTATAAAAGGTTAATTGTCACTGAAAATCATTAATATCGGACTAATTATATTAAATATATAAATAACCAATAAGTTCTACGTTTGAAGCATAATGAAAAAATAGAATTGAATACTCAAAGATATTTCAATAATCTTAAACTGAGATCTTTTATCTTATATATTATAAAAGAGACTATATCGGAGCAAAATCTATTTTTTAGTGTAATTGGTTAGTCTTTTTGAATACTACCGATATATGGATTGTGATTAAATTACAGTTTTTCTGTCGTATTTAATGAATATTTTATTTGCTCAATACTCACCAATTTCAATAATTGCGGCGCCATCATTTTTGTTGTTATTATGACTATTTCCAGATCCTGTAAAATATATAAATTTGTTTAATATATTGGTTCAAAGTATAAAGTAAATTATCATATTTTACCATTATTATTATTATTTGGTATCACTATTGTTGTGGACGGCACAAACAGCTTCTCAGAGCTATCTATATCGACAGCCGCACTCATTTTAGATTCGAAGCTAAGTATATAGTACCGTTAGTTGATTCTGAAAAATAAAAATAAATAAGTGCTTTGCTTAATTTATTATTTATATGTAATAGCAATAAGACATGAAAAAAACTCTAATTTTTGCATATTTAAAGTTATCAGTTGCTGATAAAGCCATAAATATTTATTTGTGTCATTTAACTATGAAGATTAGCATAACATAGCGACAACCAGTGAAATTGCGAGTATTTCAAGTGTTTCAGTTTTTTAGTGGACTAATGTGGACTATTCGTATAAATATAATATATTGACTAATCATTTAGAAAATTTAAAATTTAAGAAGTATAATAATAAAAAATTTTGATAACTCTAAAGAATGATACAGTTATTGTTGTTGTTTTAGTGGACCGAAACAAATCTACACAGATGAATATTCAAATTGTGTTTAGTGAAAGCGAACCATAAGTGCTCAAACCCCCGAATATTAGGATCTCAGTGTTTATTACTGACTTTTTACGGAAAATATCGGTCAATCTCTGTGGTTTCTTAATGAAATTTAGATAGCTATATTGTCCAATAATTTTTATTAATTTTAATAATAGCAAGTACAAATGGTCCCAGGGATCTATTGTGGCAAATTATTGTATAAATTCGACGTATAGTTGCAGAAAAAACGAACCCACTTGGCGAAGTAGAAAGAGTTTTCCCAACTATGAAAACGCTCCGGCTCACGCCTCTTCTATCGCCACGGACAAATACATAGGTAAAATTACTCAACAAACTGTTGTTCCATCCACAGATACATATCTACAGAATTAGCTTCAAGTGATTTTTTTTGGTTTGTGCTGTTGATGTAAACCTACAACCAACAGACTAAAGAGTCGAGTTGCCACTTCAAAATCTTTTAAAAATCATTTTGTGGGTGTGCTGACCGTCCAAATTCTCCTAGTTACACAAACTTTCTTAGGAAGACAAATTTCATCAGATGTCTAAAATTTTGTTCAGACAGACGGTCATCCGGATTTCAAAACGTCTAGGCATCCTGGTCGTTTTGATATTTCTATATGTACCTCGAGTTTCGTCTACTTGGGAACCGGCATTAACAACACCAACAATGTCGAAATCCAACGCAGAATCACACTTGCCAACAGGTGCTACTTTGGACTGAGTAGGCAATTGAAAAGTAAAGTCCTCTCTCGATGTACCAAAATCAAACTCTATAAGTCGCTTATTATTCCCGTCCTGATGTATGGCGCTGAAGCTTGGACGATGACAACATTCGCTGAGACTCCTGGGATTTTCGAGAGAAAGGTTCTGCGCAAGATTTATGGTCCTCTTAATATTGGCAACGGCGAATACCGCAGAGGATGGAACGATGAGCTGTACGATTTATACGACGACATTGACATAGTTCAGCGAATAAAAAGACAGCGGCTACGCTGGCTTGGTGATGTTGTACGAATGGATGAAAACCATCCAACCGCGGAAGAGGACGACCTCCACTCCGATGGAAAGATCAAGTGGAAATGACCTTGTTGTTTTTACAGTTGGCGCCAAAAAGCAAAAAGGAGGAATGAGTGACGCGCTCTGGTGGATTCGGTTATAATCGCTTAAAGCGGTTCCTACGCCAAATATATATATATATATATATATATATATATATATCGACCTGGAAAAACTATAAATCGTGCAAACAACCGTTAGGTGAACACAAATATTTTTCTCTGTGAAATAAATTGGTTTCTAACCCTCGTTTGCTTGGATAAAATTAAATCGCCCACAACAAATAAGAAGAGAAGCCACTAGGACTATACAATATGTTAATTTACATTTGTATTTATATAAATTTATGAAAAAAAATTCTGGAATTTAATTAATACTGTTAAACTTTTAATTATAAAACAGTATCTGCGCAAAATTGACGTGTCGCATTAATATTAATTTTATGTGCGAATGATTTTTGCAGTGCAGGTGAGCTTCAGCCTCACATGTGTCGTTGCATGTGCTTAGCAATACATAATTTTGTATTAACAAAGGCACTGATGACGCTTTAAATACAATATTCGCACGACCAAATGGCATACGCAAACATCCGCAAAACTTTTTACAAAAGGAATATTTAAATTTTATTTAAAAATTATAAATATTTCATAAGAGAAATATTTAAATAAAAAATAAATTAAATTAGAACTCCTTACAAAGGGAATATTTAATTTTTTTTAATTGTAAATATTAAAATAAATGCATTCATGAGCTTATATATATGTATTTGGACTTTTCAATTGTTTTGTTTAAATAATTGAGTGAGATACCACATTTTACAGCCCTTCAAAGAAGAAATAAATGTTAAGCACATTTGCTTACTTTGACAGCTGACCATATTTTAATTTGAATTTTCATTTTAGAAATATTTATTACAAAAATATTATATACATATGTATATGTATACTTCTATTTACTATTGCTCTGCCAAGATTATGCTCTTTGCGTATTTATAACTAGCGCCTATAAATATGCTACGTATCTGATAAAGAGTTCTTATGAACCGTTAAAATATATTTGCAGAAGTATGCGTACGTTTCAAACTTTCATTAAGCCATTTGTATTATTGTAGAATTTCCAGTAAAGCCTGTGTTTATGTGTGTTCTTTTATAATTGTACCTCTCTGTACCACCTTTATAATGAAATTTAAGATTTCTGGAGGTTTTTTCCTTACTGAATTAAAACATTTTTAGTAGTTTTCAACATTATCTTTATGTGGCAGGTGGGCTTAGTTATAATCCGATTTCCTTCATTTTTAGACTGTATAAGGTAGTCTAGAAAGTTTCATTGATATAGCTTTAGTAGTTTACGAGATATGTACAAAAAACTTAGTTGGGAGCGGAGCCACGCCCACTTCCACAAAATTCATAGTGCGATCCTTACTCATACCAAATCTTACTTCCATAGCACAATTTAGCTTAGCTCTTTACATGTTTTCGGTTATTGCCATTTTGTGGGCGTGATAGTGATCCGATTACGCCCATCTTCGAAATTAACATTTTTAAGGTGCCAAGAAATACGTCTACCAAGTTTCATCAATATATCTCAATTTTTACTCAAGTTACAACTTGCACGGACGGGTAGATAGACATCCTGATTTGAACTTTACTCATCACGTTTAGTTTTAGAACTTACATGTTATACTCTGAAAATTCATTTATTTCTTTTTATTAAAATAACACGCAATTCGTCCATTATAAAAAAAAATGATTATAAATAGTAAATGGATGCTGGGGTAATTCCTTGATCGATTTCAACTATATTGCCATCAAACTTCATAATTTATATATGATATATAATATGATGTATAGTCTAGCGGAAGTTTGAAATTCCATATATGAGGTAAAGAGGTTTCCAAAGGGACGCTACAAATCGATAGATAGGGATAGCAAACAACGCCATATTTTTCCCGCTCTTTTGACATTTCTCTTCAGTAATGTTTGCCATTTCACCATGGAAAGATACAACAAATTAAAATTTACTACCGAAATTCGGAGTCAGTGACCTCAACTTTAAGAGCGCTACGTTCAATTTATGGTTATATGGACGATTATGACGTCCTGTCAGATCAACAATTGAGCGTCTAGTGGAAAAATTTGAATCCACAGGCACAGTGCAACATGTTCCCGTGCTAGTGAGACAAAAAAGTGTCCGTAGTGTCGAGAATATTTCTGCCGCTAGCGTATAAATTGGGGAAGACCAAAATCAGTCTCTCACCCCTCGTTCTCAAGCGTTGGGCATCTCTGTGTCGTCCTTGTGGCGAATTTTGCGAAAAGATTTTGGCCAACATCCTTACAAGATCAAAGTGACGCAAGAACTGAGGCCTGAGCTGAGCAAAAACTTTTCTAGCTCTCTTATTGAAGAAACCTTTATATGGAGGCTACAGGAAGTTATGACCCGATTCACATGGATTTCCTTTGAATTTCTCTAGAATATCTGAGAGATTTACCGATATTTTCGGTTAAAAATTAATAACAAGCAATGAGGTCTTCAATTTCGCAATCCGAGGCCGTAAAAAGTAATTGTCTGATTTCTACATTTTTTCAATGAGTGCTGCCACACCTTCAGTATTTGTACAAAGTTTTATTGCGATATTTGCATTGTTTCTTGTTGTAGTATATATTTCAAAGTGAATCAGATTGAGTTTAAAATTGTGTTATATGGAAAGTAAGCGTGGTTGTACCATCTTTCTCATAAAATGTAGTGTTTCTGACATTTTTCGTGTATCAGTTAACGCACATTTAATAACAAAAAAAAAAATATATTTTTTTAAGTTGTTGATCAAAGTTATTATCACCAATTTTTTTTATATATTTCAATATTTTTTTTAGGGTTTATAAATACCGACTGTGAATCTATTTCAATTTAGTTTACTATACTATAAAATTATAATATTCTCATTCCAATTAGTTTAAAAATTTTATACACCTGTTGTTTTAAAAAGCAATAAGCTCACTTAATGATTCATAAACTATTGTTTTGCTTACATTTTCACCTTCATTCCTGAGCATATACGATAGAATCTATTGTTTAGCAAACAAATCTTGTTGTAAACATTTTAAGTCGATGCAACAACACACACAAATATATGTATATCTAAGTATATAAGATCTCAAAGTTAGCAAAACACTTACGATTTGATGTGCGCACACACACAATAGACGCCTGGGTCAAGTGTAAATCTACAAATATTTATGTACACTCAAAGTACAGGCGCTTTTTCAAAACCAGCTTGCGTGAAGTCAAAGTGCCAACTAAATTGAAATGAAAGCTTCTTTATTTTCGAGCAAATAACACAATCACTATTAACTAGGCTGAACACCTCGATTTATAGGCGCTGTAAAGAACACAAGGGTCTCACACAATTAACAAAACACAATTGGTACCACAATCCTTGCAGAAATGCCATCTACAGTAACAGCGCATTTCATGTACGTATGTGTGTATATGTGTATTTATAAACACTTGTTTTGTATTCAATGTTTATTAATATTTTACAGCGCGCCACCACCGGCAGGTTCACAAAGGTCGCTCGCAGTTCTACATATATTTATTTGCATACTTGCACTTTCAAACGTTGCGTGTATGTGAAAAGAAAATGATTAAAATACCCGCCTGCAGTTAATGCATGCTAATTTAAATAGTAATACATATATAAATATACTTACAGACTTTGACGGTCTGTGTATATTTTAAGGTCTCCCCTCCCAGTCTTAACAAATGCATTTTTTTGTTTACACAACTATTCTAGTATGTCCACTTGCGTTAGGAACGTGTAAATAAATTTCTTTGAGTTTTGAATGACGCAGATTTCTATAAAATTTTATGAAGACGTAGTAGATATCACGCATTTTATAAATACACTTAATTAACCTTTTCAATGTAATATTGGCCAGGATTTCCGCATAAAGAATTTAAAAAATATATTATGCGGCATCAAGCATACATACATATATATGTATGTTCGCATAAAGTTTACTGAAGATCTGCTCATGTATTATATTAGAAAATATATTCGATAGGTCTCAGACTATTTGAACTACCTATATACCGAATATGGGAAGCTCGGAAACTATGGTTGACTTTATACAGTAAATATCGGTAAATTTGCAAGAAGTTTAATAAAATGAAGTCGGCATCTTTTTTCGATAATATTGTGTTCTGTTGTATGAAATCAGTTTAGATCGCCCCAGAACTCCTTATATCAAATATTATGATTTTTGAACTTACTGCTCTTTTTCTGTACTATTGCCGGCATTGATTAATGTCTGAACTATTTTAGTGTCATTAAATAAATATATTATCATAGAAATAAAGTGTTTTAATGAAAACAAATGTTAATATAATTGATTCATACGAATCCCCTAACCGCTATATAATGATTACAACATTTTCTTCGAATAACGAATATTTCATTCATATGAAACACTTATTATTATTATCATGTTTAACAAATTTTCACTCTATTTATTATTAATTATAAAATGTTCGGTTACACATAAATATTTCATTTATAGATTTTTTTCACAGATTAAACTTTGATTTATAGTAAAACAATGAATGAGTGCAGTCATAACGTCCAGCTTAGACTATAAACTTAACTCTCTCTAACTCTAAGATTTTGAAACATCAATGACGGCCATTCACCTAATAATAGAACTTAAAAGGCTGCTAATGGATTAAATTAGATCCATTTTATCAGAATCGAAATTGACATTCAATATTTTTAATTTAATTTTTTGCTTTTGTTTGATTGCACATAGTATTTAAATCCATAATGAAAACGTTTTATACACGAGGAATGAAGAGCTTGTATACATACATACGTATATACATATATATGTATATACATTCTTAACATACTATTTTTTAATAACAGTATATACGAAATGTATTCAAGATATAACGGGAATTTTCTTTTTATTTTTTAAAAAATATTTATTTATTCGTAAAAATTAATGTTGTCGGCTTCAAATTATGATATTATGCATTTATCTATATTTTATGTATATATATGTGTATATCAGAGCATCTTCCAATAGTCCGAAACACTTCTCAAATTCCGCTTCTTTGGATAGCCTTTGGCTCTTTCAGCAATTTCTCGATTGCTTTTAAAATGAAGGCCCTTTAAGGTTCTCTTTATTTCACGAAATTGAAAAACGTCACACTGAGTGATGTCTGACGAATATGCATGCTGGACATCGTTACAATATTGTTTTAATTCAAGAATTCACGAACAAGCAACGAAGTCATTTTATAGTTATAATTTTAGTTCGAATTTTGTCTTCAAGTTTACGATAACTCCCATTTTGAAGACAGTATCAAAACACTAATTAATTATAGGCTCTCCAAAGCACTTTCAATATTTTAAATGAAAAGTCAATGTTACTAATATCATGTTTACATCTTAACCGAACAAGGAATCACTAGTAGCATTATCCGCACAAAGCACTAAAACTCATAAGCCTCCTTTAACTAACACTTCTTCAGTAGCATTATCCCCACAAAGCACTAAAACTCATAAGCCTCCTTGAACTACTAAAGTATGATTTTGATCAATTTTTTTCCTTTCTAAAATTCACTCACGTGACTGCACTTTTAAAACATATTTCTATAACTTCATAAAAAATGTTCACAATAATGTCACATAGCAACAGGCAAGTAGTTTCTTCACTTCACTTTGGCGGTAAATGATACGTCAGGTATTTTCACATTATTATGAATCTAAATAGCAACTCCAGTAAGCGCTAAAATTCAAAATCTTCAATACACTTTGTTATAAAATTCACGACCGCATACTCCTTAGTATATACCTATGTATCTATCTGAGACATATTTGTATTTAATTTTTATTAATAATATTATTAATAATTCTACTTTTGGTTAAATATAATATTAATTTGAACGCGTAATAATTTGCATACATACACCAAAATAAATAAAAAAATCAAATATAACGTGTTCTACGTTTTCTCGCACTTCCTTTATTTTACTGTCGTAATCCTTTACTGCTTTCAATTATGTTACACTTTGTATATATTTTGACACACGTCTTTGCGTTTACAGCGCTGCTCTAGTTTGTTTATTTACATACGCCGAATTCGATTCGATTGTATTTATTACGAGTTGCTGTTTTTTTCATTCGTTCAACTTTGCAAAGTTTCGACTTTTTTTCACTTTCAAATTCAAATAACCACGCGCAAATATACAATAGATAGGCCTAAACGTACGTTAGACAAATTGCCAAATATTTATAGCAGATGAGCTTTACTTTGTGGCGCTGCGCTAAAATGAGCAGCTCGTGTGCACCGATAACTGAAATCCAAACCTCACTGACAGCTTATTGTTTCATGAACAGGTGATAGAGTACGAGTGCGCAGCGTAGTGTGTATATGGGACGGACGGCAAATGTTGAATGTAAAGGCGAGCAACGAGTATTGAAACTGCGAGCAGCAGCAGGCTACAATAGAATAAAAGCAATAACAACAATTTTAGATAATAGCAAAACAAAGCTCAAAACGCCGGCTAGCGCGTCGACAGCAACGCTATACATAAATATAAAGTAACAACAACAAATATAAATAAATTAAAATGTGCGTTGTTCCATAGGTTTTACTAATGCTGCCATAAACGCTTGCTGCTTGCCCATATGAGCATTAGTAAAATACTAATACTAGATGCAGAATGCGTACGACATTGGTAACGTTACACCTGCGCACCGCACCAACGCCGCTTAGTCAACACTTGGCTGCGACTTTACTTGCAATTAATAAACAAGTCGCTGCTATCGCTGGGTCTGCCTCAGCGTTGGTTACTTCGGCACATTGGTGCCCTCGCGTTAGGGACACTTCTTGAAAACTTAAAAACTGCAGCAACACGTTCGTTGCGCCGGCGAGTGCGTGCATAAACAAGCAATTCATTACATTATATTCGTAAGTTGTCACTCAATTTATCAATCCATCAATGTATTCTGCAAAATTGTGGCTTTTACTGCATGTTCATATGCAAATGTATTGTTTGTATGTATGCAAATTATTTGAAGCAGCTGTCACTGTGGCTGACCTCCAGGCCAATATGGGGTTTTATTGTTATTTCAACTTTTTTTTGTTATGGTTATAAATCCATTACGTATTTTCTATGAAATACTCATACCTGCAGTAATATATTGATTTCTTGGCAGTTCGTGTCATTCATATATTAGTTTGTATGTAAGTATGTGTGTACTAGCATATTTTGAGCGGAAAACGTCTTTACTAACTTCAACTAAGCTAAAGTCTTGATTGCACACCTTCTCTGCTTTATTTACATGCGAGTACATACAATTGACGCGAACAATGTGCGTTTGCACACCTCTGGTGCTTGAGACAGCACACTGTCGATTAATTAAAATTCTGTTTATGAAAGGAGCACAATACAGGGCATACCATGTCCATTGCTCTAAGGTATGTATTTCACATCTATTATATATTTTGTATTTAAATGTCGCTGAACGTAAGTAGTCTATGTAATTTTGGTTAATACAACTCTGGGTCAAGGTGAATTCCAAATTGTCGTTTTCCTGTGAAATTAATGGATTTCAGAGAAAAAATTAATATTTTCGTCTGTGTTTGATAATATCCTGTATTCAGTATTCTTATAAACTTTTATTTACACTATTTTATTAAAAGTTAAATTATATGTGGATATGTGGAATGATCTATCGAATTGGTACCACTAAATGCTTTTGGATGAATGCCGTATAATGAAGTTGATGATATTAAAGGAAAGTGTTGGACATGTTCATAAATATTTGGGTATGTGAAAGCTCTGTGGAATATGGAAGCTTAATTCAAAAGATGATATAAGATTGTAAGAAATTGGATTCGAATTGATAACGCTTGTTATTTATATATCTATATCAGGCTGCCATTGATTTTTTCTGTTCTCAGACCTCGAGAGAAGGGAAAAGAATTGCCGAAATTACATGAAGTTTAGCCGAATAAGATAAAGAATGTGCTCAGAAAAAAATATTTTACCTTCAACTTCATTTAGTAAAGCATCAAGGTTAGCAGTTTTGTTTTTTTGGCATTGAGTTGATTCGTTCTTTGGCATTAATTCGAATCTAAAACATATTAAAAATCAATTATGGGAGTATATATTTGCACCCTATAAGAAAGCAAGTACAGTACAACCGCAATTATTAACACAAAAATGTCAATTAATGTATTTAAGTGTAACTATAATGTGTTTGCTAGGGATTATGATATTTCCCTCTTAGCTATATTTCATGAATTTTACAAGCCCTTATCTAATTGTTTTATGTATGTGGCTAAAATCAGCTGGTAATAAATTGAATACTTTTAAGACATATTTCATTGAAGTTTTCAGCCATGTGAGGCACTTCGAACTCAACGATTATCTTTTGCAAAATATTTTTCGAAACATCTTATACTCTCAAAGCTGCTTACGTTGTACTTGGTAATAAATATTGACCGCTTTTTATGAATCTACAATGTCGTTGCGGTCTTCCCAAATCCAAGAATTCAGAAATCGTTTTTTTTTTACAATTTTTAGAGTTAGATATAGAAGTTCTCGAGTATTTTAATAGGTCTTGTAAGTTGTCGACTATACACTTACAAGCTTGACTGACAATTTAGCGTGTATTATTTAACAAGGTTTTACTGTACATTAAAATTTTACTCGATATTCATTTTATTTCATAACTCTACTGGTACATATGTAGACATACCTACATAAAATGCATAGCTAAAGTGCTATTTAAACTTCTGCAGATGTATTCGCCGACTTACCGTGAATACAAATTTTTTTAAGCGAACCGCTCTTTGTCATACACTGCAATCAAACCTACATAAATATATACGTGAATATTATATATAAGCAATTTAGCAGCACGCCCCGCACATATGTACAGACATACGTTACATACATAAGCACAAATCTCAACGCAAAACAAAAACGGTATTAGTATGTATGTAAGTAGTCGCAACTTGTTAGTTGATTTGATTTAATTGACTAGTTACTTATATTTAAGTGATGCAGAAATGTTACATGGCATGACAATTTGAATTGGATGCGATTAACTAGCTATTTGTACAGCCAATGTGTTTGTGTGTTTGCAGTCATTTAAGCTTATGTTTGTATGTTCATAGTTGTTTTAAGAGTAACCGCCTGCTATCAAAAGTTACATATATTATTACATATTAATTTGCTTATAAATATGTGCATAGTCATACATGTCTTAAACACCTTAAGTTAAATTTACATAGTATATATGTACATATGTATGTATGCATGTTTATGAGTAGCAACTTTTTGATATATAATCGCTTTGACGAATAATTACATGTTAGACTTTTGACTTATATTAAACATATACATACGTATATTTCTTGCATGCATTAGTGACTATGTACGAAGTGTGTTCAAACAAGTAAGGAAGGGCTAAGTTCGGGTGTAACCGAACATTTTAAACTCTCGCAATTTATTTATTTAACTTTATTAATATTATATAATACACAATTTGACCCACATATTCGTCATATATATTATATAAAGTCCATAGAAAGTTGGAAACCCTAATATTAGGTTAGTAGCACCGAGGTCCTCATGTTCGATATACAGTATGTAACACAATTCTTCTTCTTAACTGGCGTAGAAACCGCTTACGCGGTTATAGCCGAGTCCACAACAGTGCGCCACGCATCTCTCCTTTTGGCGGTTTGGCGCCAATTGGTAATACCAAGTGAAGACAGGTCCTTCTCCACCTGGTCCTTCCACCGGAGTGGAGGTCTCCCTCTTCCTCGGCTTCCACCAGCGGGTACTGCATCGAAAACTTTCAGAGCTGGGGCACTTTCATCCATTCGAACAACATGACCCAGCCAGCGTAGCCGCTGTCTTTTTATTCGCTGGACTATGTCTATGTCGTCGAACAACACATACAGCTCATCATTCCATCTTCTGCGGTATTCGCCGTTGCCAATGTTTAAGGGACCGTAAATCTTCCGCAAAACCTTTCTCTCGAAAACTCCTAGTGCCGTCTCATCGGATGTTGACACCGTCCACGCTTCTGCACCATAAAGTAGGACGGGAATGATGAGGGACTTGTAGAGTTTAGTTTTTGTTCGTCGAGAGAGGACTTTACTTGTAACACAATTGAGCAAATAAAATCACGAATGTCGATTCTTACAAAAAATGTGTATTTAATTTGGGCGAATTGAATTACAGTTTTTTTTAATACATTCTTCAGTTCGTCTATAATATAAAACAACAAAAGAGTAACAAATTTATTCAGGTTTTATAAGAAGAAAATATAAATTCTCTTGTATGTCACTTGCTCAATTTTGATACATTGTAATTTTTACCGCTTTAATATTTAGTATAGCCTCCTTTGGCCGCTATCACCGCTTCAATCCGCTTGGGAACGCTATTGACTAAATCTTCACATTCTTTTTTAGTGATGGAGTTCCATACTTCTACACATCTAGTAAATAATTCCGCCTTTGTTTTCGGTGGACTGGCATAATTGTATACCCTTTTTTTAAAAACAAACCACAGGTTCTCGATAGGATTAATATCTGGACTTTGAGGGGGCCATTCCAAAGTTTCAATTCGTTGACTTTTAAGATACTCCATAGTCTTCTTAGCTTTGTGCTTGGGGTCGTTGTCTTGCATCAGAACGATTTTGCTACTGTCCAGACCCAATTTCTCCAACGAAGAAAAATACCCTTGCCTTAATATATCTATATACATATTCGCGTCCATATTTCCCTCGATTAAAATTAGGTCCCCAACACCACTTTTACAAAAGCCACCTCAAAAGAGGACTTTTCCGCCCCCAAATTTGAGTGTTGGGATGACATAGCGGCTGGTAATAGTTTTTGATGACTTCTTCCAAACGTAATGTATTCCGTCTGACCCGTGAAGGTTAATCTTGCTTTCGTCTGTCCAAAATACATTCGCCCACTGTTCTGGAGTCCAGTTTCGGTGCGCTTTAGCAAATTTTAGACGTAGTTCTTGATGACGTTTAGTAATCAAAGGTTTTTTAATTTTGCGCCTGGCTCTAAACCCTAGTTTTTTCAACTCGCGGTGTACAGTCATGCGGGAAACTTGTTTTCCGTAAGTCGTCTCCAGTTCTTTTTGAATCTCAGTACCTGATTTTACTGCTCCCGAGACCACCAGACGGTTGATAGTTCGTCTATCGTGGTTATTTAAAACGGATCGCCGACCAGATCGATGTTTTGGTACTGAAATTTCATGACAATTAGCAATATTTTTCACTGACCCAAATGAAATTTCAGCTAAATTTACAACTTGCCGATATGAGAGCCCTTCATTCAACCATTGAAGCACAGATTTTTTAATAGAGTCAGCAATTTTCTTCATTTTTCTAAAAAAAAACACGAAGATAAACAGCTTCACAAAAAACAATCTTTCTAATTCTACTTTCCGTCTATAAAATGAAAAATACTTTTGGAAACGTTAGTTAATTGATAAATAGACCTACTGGTATTTAAAATATTCGAAAGTTGTTTATTTAGTCTTAGCTATGCTCACACGCCTGAACTCAGCCGATGTTGTAACACAATTGAGCAAATGTGCACGTGACGCAAACCAGACGCCGCCAAAAAAATATTGAGAAATTGTACCGTTATATTTCCGCGTAAAAAACTCAACTAGTGTACCTATTCGAATACATATATATTCTTTTCGTAATAAGTTGCGTAGATTTTATTTGCTCAATTGTGTTACATACTGTATGGGGCCTTAAAAACCTATGGTCCGATTTCGGCGATTTTTAGAATGGGGCTGCCACACTATAAACATATTATTTGTGCAAAGTTCTGCACCGATATCTTCACTAGTGCTTACTTTATATATTGTTATGTAAACGATTCAGATCGTCTTCAAAGTTCTGGTATATAGGAAGTAGGCATGGTTGTGAAGCGATTTGGCCTATTTTCACAACATATCATTGAATAGGAAACTATTACAAACCAAGTTTCATTGAAATCGGTCGAGTAGTTCCTGAGATATGGTTTTTGACCCATAAGTGGGCGACGCCACGCACATTTTCCATTTTGTAAAAAAATCTGAGTGCAGCTTCCATCTTCCATTTCTTATGTGAAATTTAGTGTTTCTGACGTTTTTCGTTAGTGAGTTAACCCACTTTTAGTAATATCCAACTTAACCTTTGTATGGGAGGTGGGCGTGGTTATTATCCAATTTCTTTTATTTTTGGACTGCATTAAGAAGTGGCTAAAAGAAACGACTGCAGAAAGTTTGGTTTATATAGCTTTATTGATTTGCGAGATATATACAAAAAACCTATTTGAGGGCGGGGCCACGCCCACTTTTTCAAAAAAATTACATTCAAATGTGCCCCTCCCTAATGCGATCCTGTGTTTCAAATTTTATTTTAATAACCTTATTTATGGCTTAGTTATGACATTGTATAGGTTTTCAGTTTCTGCCATTTTGTGGGCGTGGTAGTGGACCGATGTTGCCCATTTTCGGACCTCCTCAGGGTGCCAAGGAATATGTGTTCCAAGTTTCATTAAGATATCTTAATTTTTACTCAAGTTATCGCTTGCACGGACAGACGGACAGACGGACAGACGGACAGACGGACAGACAGACAGACGGACAGACGAACGGACAGACATCCGGATTTCAAATCCACTCGTCATCCTGATCATTTATATATATATAACCCCATATCTAACTCTTTTAT
Source organism: Zeugodacus cucurbitae (assembly GCF_028554725.1). Classification (NCBI taxonomy): domain Eukaryota; kingdom Metazoa; phylum Arthropoda; class Insecta; order Diptera; family Tephritidae; genus Zeugodacus; species Zeugodacus cucurbitae. Next base: position 49,981,553 of record NC_071671.1, read on the forward strand.
TTCTTGGTGACACAAACAACCGTTATGTGAACAAAACTATGATACTCTGTGCAACATGTTGCGAGAGTATAAAAATAATTAATAATTGGTCTTTTGGATAATTGGAAATTTGAAAATTCCCGTTATTTTTTGAACACACCTTGCATGAGTATGCATAGTTATGTAGTTTTAATTCAACAAGTTTGTCTTGTTTTAAACATATTGGGCCAACTTGTGATTTAGATAATTACAAGTAAAGAAAAAACGAAAATAAACTTATTTGATTACTTGTAAGAGTAAAATGAAGCAAACAAATTGGTTTGCTATTTCAGCCCACAATAAATAATTTGCTAATATTTTGCTTCAAAATCGCCACAAGCACTGCATCACTGCATATATATTAGACAAAAGTCTACTAACATCCCTCGATATTTTGTGCTATTTTACTCATAGAAACAAGCACAGCATTTAAGACATTTGTTGTAAACGAACTCTTTGTTCCAAAATAAGGTTCACTTCCGAACTATGCTGAAAAATATTTAACTTCCTAGGGGCATGGCCATATCTTCAAACTGTCTATGCTTGTGAACGTAATATTGCTAGAGAGTTTAGCTGATTCTAAACAACAGAGCTTCCACTAATGTTACACATGACTATGTCTAAAATCTCACTTATTAAACGATATTTACGGTATAAAATCAATCAGAGCAACCTCATATATGATCTATAAGGACTTGGAGAACGCGTAGCAATAATTAATACGGCTATAAATTTTTTATTTTCTAATGTCTAAGCCTGTTATTGTAATAACTAATAACTAAAGCAGTTGAAAATGGCGAAATATGGAAACAGACTTAGCAGAGATCCAATGTTTCAATTACCAAATTGTGGTGCCTTTATCAAATTTGGTCGATTGCTTTAGGAAATATAAATTTCCGTTCGAAATTGGGCGGTATCACGCTAAATTGATCTTAAATACATCAAACTTTCTGCGTGGTCACGCCCATAATTTTTAAAATCACTTAATCTCCAGGTTCAAAACGTTTTGACGGAGACAGCATTAATTATAATATTATATATGAATCGAGTATTGCCAAAAAGTATACTATTCATAAAATATGCATAAATGAAATATCATAATAATAAATCAATTACAATAAGCGTAAACAATGTATGCTAATTTAAACTTTTATCTATACCAGGAGCGCTCAAAATGGCTCGAATTTGACTGCAACAGTCAGCAGATGATAAGACAAGTGATTAATAAAAGAATTTGCATTACTTTATTTATTAGAGATATTTTATATTAAATGTTTAAATGTTATAAGTAATTAAATAATAATATCAAAAAGAAAATTAATAGTTAACATATATTTTTATTACAATTAATTTTTCGAAAAAACACACGAAACTAGTATATGTATATGTCATACATACAGCCAACTTTTATTAAAATATATTTAAAATGTAAATGACACCTATATAACTATTGGAATCTCATCAAAAATCGATGGAGTACCTCTGATCAACACATTAATGCTTAAACGAATACGCGTTTGTTTATGTTTTCAAGCCCAAATTTGTTTTTACTTTTTATTTACTACTTACTCATTTACCGCTTACTCTTTCACAAGGTCTTTCGTTCAATCTAGCCGATTTCAATTTTTATTTATCAATAGTTCATCGCACTTTCTTGTTAACCCATTATTGCATTCCTCATTTTTTACTTTTGTTTTTTTACGTAGTACGTTTATCAACATTTTGTGTAGAAAGTAATTAAGAAGAAACTGGTTTGCAAGAACACAGGTAAAAATAAATTATTATTCTATTTCGAAGAATAAATTTATTTGGCGTTTTAAATGTTGTACAAACTATAAATTCGCTATTAATAGGAGTTTAGAAACGTAGAAAGGAAGGGATGCAGTTAGAATCTAGAATTTGTAATATTGTAAAATTTTTTTAAGGAACCAGCAAAACTGGTCAACTTTTAGGCAGCTTTTAGCCTTTTAGAATATTTAAAGTAAATGTTTAAATAAAATATTTAAAATAGAAAGTCTAATTGATGCTGAACAATATAATAAAATTGAAAATTGTATGAAAAAATTAAGCGACTTAACGAAGGTTTCAAAACCGGAGCATCCTCATGTAGAGACCAAAGTGGTAATATGGTAACCGATGTCCAGAACATACTGGGATTATGGGGAAACACTTCTCCGACCTGCTGAATGACAGTGAAAGTCCAACACCAGGAGATGGCCTATCCGATTCCCCAATCGATGACGATGGAACAGATGTCCCATTCCCCGACTATGAAGAAATTCGAATAGCAATTACCCGCCTAAAGAAGAACAAAGCGGCGGGGTCGATAGATTACCGGCCGAGAGGTATTTAAGGAGCTCATAAGGTGCATGCACCAGCTTCTTTACAAAATATGGTCAGTGCGCTCTGCCTAATTCGTAAAAAGGGAGATCCCACAATCTGCGCCAATTACCGTGGCATAAGCCTTACTGTGTGAAAGACTAAAGCCCACCGTCAACAAACTGATTGGACCTTATCATTGTGGCTTTAGACCTGGAAAATCCACAATTGACCAGATATTCACCATGCGTCAAATCTTGGAGAAGACCCGTGAAAAAAGGATCAACACACATCGCCTTTTTGTCGATTTTAAAGCTGTTTTCGACAGCACGAAAAGGTATCGCCTTAATGATGAATTTGATATACCTGCAAAACTAATACGGATGTGTAAGTTGACGTTGAGCCACACCAAAAGCTCCGTTATGATTGGGAAGGACCTCTCCGAGCCGTTCGATACCAAACGAGGTTTCAGACAAGGTGACTTACTATCGTCCGAATCCTTCAATCTATTGCTGGAAAAAATAATACGAGCTGCAGTGCTAAATAGAGAAGGTATGGCGAATACCGCAGACGATGGAACGATGAACTGTTGAGCAAATAAAAAGTAGTAGCCGCTGTACGCCGCCGGAGGAAGCCGAGGAAGTGGAAGGCCTCCACTCTGTTGGAGGGACCAGGTGGAGAGCGACCTGGTTAAACTGGGGATCTCCAACTGGAGACTAGTGGCGCGCTATCTTCGATTCGGCTATAACCGGCTAAACGGTTCCCACGCCAATCACATACAAAGAAATATATAATCCGGAAATAACACAACCACTATTAAGGTTATGTCTTTGAGATTATGTGTTTAATATAACAATTATCTCAAACCGTATCTGAGATAATCAGTCAGCAATACAAACGGAAATGATTTTGTATTATCCAATGCCCCCTATAATGACACTAACCTTAAAAATATTTGGAGATTTCTTTAATACTTTTAAATATATTTATGCATGAATGAATCTGATTCCTCGATCATCACCAACTCACGATCAAATAATAGTATATTCTAATTAAACAATTCAATTTACTATTGAAGCAATTAACTAATTGTTAAGTCTGATTACAATCAAAACTTGACTAAGTTGACAGGCTGTCAAATGCTAACTGTTTGAGCTAAATTGAGTATATTTGAACAGAAAAACAAATAGTAAATTTACTCAGCTTATTGAAATTTTTTTATCAGTTATAAATATTTTGGATTAGAGAGAATAGAAATAAAAGGATAAATTGATTTACAACGAAGTCAGTATTGTTTACATTACTCGAATTACAAATTGTTTGGTTCGGAACAAACTCAATGCTTCTTTATACTTTTTTTGTGTTTTAATGATTTAAGAGTAATCAAGTCAGTTTTTGGCGTACGTCATAAAATAAAAAGGTTTTTTATTTGCATTAGGCAAAGCTTGGACTTGGCATTAGCTTAATGATTAATTATACATACATACGTATGAATATTAAAGTAAGCAATGATGGCAAGACGAAGATAAAAATTGTTAATGCAGATGAAATGTCTGAAAACAGGTATAAGAAGCTATAAAAGTATCGGTAAGATTCTTAAAGGAAAACATATAAAAATAGCTAAATAATTAACTTAACAGCAAAAACAATATTTGAAGGTTACCTGAACGTGTCTGAGGGTAACGAAAAGTAATTCATACCGAATATAATAAAAAAATAGAATAGAAAGAAGAAGAAGTTGTTCAATAATATACATAGAATAGAATGAGTACACTAAATCTCGATAGATAGATATATGTGTATATATATATATATATATGTATCTATTGTAAATCGTAGCCAATGTTGCAAAAAAACTATTTTTTTCTACTACATATACATAAGTATTTCGAAACAAAAGTAAGATAAATAATAGAATATACTCTCATTGAGCTTTAGCAATTTAAACCAACAACTCAACAATAGATGTACAATTGTTTAAATAATACAAAGTAAATGTGTTAAGTGTCATTATGTCAATATGAGAATAAGTAATCTCTAGATGAATGGAGTGAGTGTGTGACAGTCACACGGTTTGTAGTGACTCCGCTACTAAGCTTTAAAAATGTTAGCCGTTACCGACAGACAGCTTCAAATCTTCGAGTTCTTTGCAAATTCTCGTTCAATGCATATTTTTTGAAGAGCCACTGGGTTGATTACTTCGTTACTCACTCGATAGTATCAGTATACCACTGTTTCGTCTGGAAAAGAGCCTCTCAAATTTAGTATCCGTATCATTTTGAAAATTAAAGATCAACAACAAGGGTTATTATGTTCCTTCTTGGTTCTTAGAGACCGTTTTAAGGCTGTGCGCATAAAATATGAATTATAGATTTTCATGTAATTAATTTAGAACTCGTACCTTAAATTTGAACTCATTCAAATTACTGTGGGGTACTTTTCTCATGCTTAGGCTAAATTTTTAAATGTAATGTGATGAAATTTATCATTAATACTTAGTATTAGCAAACATTTTGCACGCGATCACGCAATATTTATGACATGAAAGAAAAATATTAATAATACTTTAAAACACTTTAAATAACAGTGTTGTGAATTTATAATTGAACATCAAAGTAATGAAATATTACATTTCTCTAATTTATCGTTGAATATATCGTTTAATTATTCATTTGGGCCAGCATAATTAAATTCGTAAAATAAGTACAAAGCAAAGTAAACTTGTAAAAGCTTGAAATAAGTTTAAATTATATTTGTACACCCAGGCGATCTTTTAATTGTTTAAAAACTATTTGAACTCGAAAGAAATTAATTTTGACTCAAGAAAATACTAAATATTCAAAAATAAAAAAAAACCACATTTCAACAAGAGACTGATCAGTTTCGTTTAAATGTTATACTTTTATGCGTTAAGAGTGATTTGAGTCATCGTTAGTTTCTGGTGAAACAATATTTACCGGATATATCATGATATATGAAAAACATATCTTCTGTAAAGCAAAAACATAGAGGTTATTTTGACAACAACAACTTTATAATCAAATCTCAGTTCTTTTGCTCAAAACTACTTACCTTCTTGTAGCCTTCTACACTTTTATTGAGAGACATAAAATGCTTAATTTCTGGTACATTTTTTGGCCATGTCTGAAAGCATTTTTTCAATATAATTCCATTAGAAAATTACTCCTTCCGATGTGAACGTCTCCAAGATATGATTTATACTAAATTAAGATCTTCTTTCCTCCACTATTCTGTTCTTTATCCAATATGTTAATGAAAATAGCCTTCATTAAGTTAATCGAACGAATTAAATACAAGAGAGTATAAGGGTACCGCATAAAAGTTATATGTATAACCACTTTTCTTTTTTTCTCTATTATCTATTATTCAAAGATCAGCTAATCGAAGTCAACTATTATGCACTTTCTAGAGTAGTAGGGCACTTTTTAAACAGTTAGGTGTGTTTTTATGATTTTCGTTTGCGAAAAGCTCACACTTCGTTGCTTGTTCGTGAATTCATGGTCAAAAACTCCATATTCTCACTATTCGCCAGACATGGCTATGTGTTTTCTGATTTCGAAAAATTTAGAAAGGGCCGTCGTTTTACAATCACACCAGAAATCGCTGAAATAGCCGAAGTCTACCCTAAAAATCGAGTTTGAGAAGTGTTTCGACGCTGGCTAAATATCGAATGGAAGCTATTTTAAAGGCAAACATATTAATTTAGACGAATGAATAAATATTTTTTTCAAAAAACCAAACTTACCGTTATTTTTTGAACACGCTTCGTTTATAACGCATATTTTTGGCTGATTTTTCGGTATTTTTTAAATTTAAATGAAACATATAATATTTAATCGCCGTAATACACTCACTCTGGGTGGAGCACATTTATCTAAAAAATAAAAAAGTATATAAGCGGCCTATTCACGTTCTAAGCGCAACTCAGAAATATGTAATAAAAGCAAACATTAACAGCTGATAATAAGATCACAGACAGCACTTAATATATACTTACATATATACATATATTTATTTGTGACCTTTGTGCATATGTGTATGTGTGTATGTGTATGCATCTGCATTTATTGCATTAGAAAAAAAATACTCGTGTGTAATTTAAAACTTGTTTTCAAAATCGACTTTGGCTACAGCAGCATCGCAAAGTGGACTGGTTGGCCATCTTAATGTTGACGACATACGACGCCACAACCATGACAGTGATCTAGAGAAGCCGAATGTTTCTAACGAGCAAAGCAACAGCAGAACCAGCAGCTGTTCGGCTTGCATTACTTTTAACACTGCATTAAATGAATACATACATAAGTGCATTAGACACAGATGTATACATAAATACATTCACAAACAATTCTAGGCAGTTATGCAGACGTAATGCATTTTCTGATTCCACTTGGTGGTGTGTATGCTGCCGGCTGTTGTTTGAAAACGCCTAAATAATGCTTTGCGCGCGCAATTCAATATCTAGCGCATACCAAAGTTCGAAAAATGCGTATACATATTTATATGTACATACATACATACATCTTCAGTATGTACATATACATATGTGTGTTGAAGAACTACTATCTCAAAACCAGCCACCATATAGGGATTTTTTCCGTACTGATGCAATGTCAATTACAGCAACCAGGAGTATCCTTGGTTTTTATAGATCAATGCTCGTAATTAATTTCCACTTTCTTTTGAGAGAACACAGGTCAAGAAGGGCTAACTTCCGGTGCAGACGAAAATTATATACTCTTCCACTACCAAAAAATAACATGTTCGATTTATGAAAATAAAATTTCTCACACAATGCAAATTACACGAAGTATCTTTAAAAAATGCCAATGATATTGATATCATTGGAAGCAACAACTACCCCATTTGTTCTGCTTTTTCGAGACATGATAAGGAAGCGAAGCGTATGGGTCTGGTATTGCATGAGGATAAGATGAAATATCTCCTGTCATTAAACAAACAGTCAGCGCACTCGCGTCTTGGCTCCCACTTCACTGTTGACAGTCATAACTTTGAAGTCGTAGATAGTTTCGTCTACTTGGGAACCAGCGTTGACAACACCAACAATGTCAGCCTCGAAATTCAACGCAGAATCACTCTTACCAACAGGTGCTACTTTGTACTGAGTAGGCAATTGAAAAGTAAAGTCCTCTCTCGACGAACCAAAATCAAACTCTACAAGTCGCTCATTATTCTCGCCCTAATGTATCCAGCCCTGAAAGTGTTCGATGCAGTACCCGCCGGAGGAAGCCGAGGAAGGGAGGAGAGCGACCTGGTTACACTTGGGATCTCCAACTGCCGCCGAACTGCGAAGGAGAGAGAGAGGTGGCGCACTATCGTCGATTCGGCAATAACCGGCTAAACGGTTGCAACGCCAATCACATGCAATGTATGACGCAGAAGCGTGGACGATGGCAAGATCAGATGAGACGACTTGTGGAGTTTTCGAGAGAAAGGTTTTGCGGAAGAATTATGGTCCTCTGAACATTGGCAACGGCGAATACCGCAGACAATGGAATGATGAGCTGTAGGAAGAGGACGACCTCCACTACGTTGGAGAGACCAAGTGGAAAGTGATCTGGCTTCAGAAAGCAAGAAGAAGAAATTAATGGTGCGCTCTGGTGGATTCGGCTATAATCGCGTATGCGGTTCCTACGTCAAAAAACAACGATAATTTTCGTTTTTTGAAAAAAATATAATTTATTCATTCGTCTACCTTAATGTTGTTGCCTTTAAAATAATCCCCATTCGATATCATGCACTTATGTCAGTGCTTCTTCCAACCATCAAAACACTTCCAAACTCGATAAAATCAACATAATAAAAAAATGAATCGTAATCACATAACATCAACCGTTAAAGAAAAGGTCTTGACTCGCTTTTTGCATTAAAAAATATCAATTTCATTAACATATCTCACACATTAACCGATATATTCGGCAAACAAACCTTCAGAATTAAGGCAATTTATATATTTCGGGAAAATGAGCATGCCCGACAATAACAATAGAAGGGAATTACAAAACAATCTTCCACATTCTCTGTAAATGCCCAACCCTATCGCAGATCCGACACAGGACAATTGGAATCCACAAAATGGTTTGAACGGAATGATGAAACGTGAGAGCAGTAAAATATTAGGTCTACGATTAGTGTATCAAAATGGCACATCTAGTGCTAATTGAGCCCATAAAATATATGGCTGCACTCTTACCTATATATTTCGTCTGTTGATTTGGGAAAGTTCATGTACCGTTTTCCCTCCAACTCTAACTTGGCCGTCCTTGGCTTCTGTCCTGAACTCCTTTGACCTTGCGTGAAATCCATGCTTCATCCCATAAAATGAAAACTAACTTGTCTTCTCTTAGCTGGATCACATGTGAATCCCAACTAGACCATTACTCCCAGTTTGTCCTTGACACATACAAATTTCAAAATTAAAACAAACTTAAACTTAACTCCACGTGACCCCTCAATATGTAAACAAGCCTGACCCATTGTCTTTAATAAATCACAATGCAGAAAGCACAATATTCTCATCGTAATCTACAGAGATATTTGAGATACTCGTCGATATATACGAGTTCAAATTATCCAGTAGTTCAGACGGTATATTCGATATGTAGGACTACAATAGGCTAAACAAGCATTCTCACTTAAGATGGTTATCATTCTAGTCGATTTCACCATACTTTTGAAGGTATTTTTGACATATCTGGGGTATTATTTTTTATCTCGATAACGTCCTATCAATATTGAAGATCTTGTAATTATACTTTCACTTTATTCAAACTGTAATTGAAAGCCATCGTGTGCAGCAAATTCTGTTAGAGTTGGAAAACTGGTTTATGAGAGTTTAGGGGGGGAAATGCGCTAATCTGGAAATTAGCATACTGCATTCTTCACTATACCATTATACGGAAGATGGTTAGGTCCCACTAAGTTTTGGAAAAAATCCATAAATGAAAACACTGTTATTTTTTCTGCGGCTATAGCATGCAAATTCTTTATTGATTCTGTAAAATGTTTCGTAAAATTATTTTCTCGTACAAAATATATTTATGTATGTATGTATGTATGTTTTTTTTAATTACGTACAATAAAATATTTTATTATCTGCTTAACGCTTGCTTGGCGCACATACATATCTGCAGATATTCAGTTTTATCTGATTCGATTTTCTGTGCTTGTATACAACATTATTGATTTTCAGTATTCAATTATTTTAGTTTGTTCTTTCGTCTTTTTAATAGATTTATATTTGCTTTGTTTCAGATAATATAGAGATTTTATGCATTACATAGTGGTACGCGTTTTTTTACTTATGTTATGAATATTATCAATTTCTTTTAGAAGTTTCCGAGATGATTTTTTTACTTGATTTTCGTATTATATTACGTTTCATTGATAAGTTTTATGTTTAGATTTTCAATAAATTGTTTTTGTTTTCAATTTTAAATGCATGTTAACCACGTGTTATGTTTTTTGTTGGGTTTTTCGATTTTTTTGTAATATTTTTTTTAGCTACATTAATTTATCGTAATTGTATTTTCATATATATGTTTCATATTTATGCAGTTTTGAGTAGTAACTGCGCATTAAGTTCATAGTTCTATGCAATCTCTTAACTTGTTTGTATATAATTATTTAATTATTTATTTTTTGTTTTTTTTTTTTATGTTTTGTTATCGCATAAATGTCATATTTAAATGCATTTAGCGCGCTAATTTGTACTTCAGATTTGTACTCAAATTGCTTTTCATTCAATATTTATGCATAATTAAGCATATATTTTTTGTTCATAAACATTTATCGTCTTGTTTAACGATTTTAAAAAAATCTTTCGAACATTTTGTTTATGCTGTCGTATTATTTATCGAAGCATTACATTTTTTATATATTTTTTTAATATTTTTTTAATTATTTTCAAATATCGATTTAATTATTTTTGTTCGACTTTAAGTACGTAGTAGTAATGTAGCTTTTTTCATATAATTGTTTGTAGGTATAAAATTGAGTTATATACTTTAGAAATGTGTATGTATGTAGTTTTAAGTTCAAAATAGCATTTTCTTATGTTTATAATTTATGTATTTGTTTCTTTTTTAGATATAAGACAATTTTTCGCGTCAGTTATCGTCTAAATTTATCGTTATTTAATTGATTTTTTTTATTTTTTTTTTTAATTTCGATTTTCTTTGAAATATGCGTTTTAATTATTGATTTTATAATTTTTTTTACAATCTTGTGTAATTTTTTATAAATCATAATACAGCGTTAGGCGTTTCAGCAGCATATATGTAGCCGAAATGTTTATTATACTAAATTTAAATGCATACCGAAGCTGATTTTTTTTGTTTTAATAACGCGTCTTAACTCATTAAAAATTGGTGGGTGTATCAGCTGATCATGAGTTTCGAGCGGAAAAAGCGCATATTTTAACTTACTAGTTTATATTTTAGTTTTTCTTATATGTTATTATTTTTATTATAATTTGATTTTTTTTTTTAATTTTTTTATATATTTTATTAATATTTAATTTTTTTTGATTTTTCTTATATTTTTTATTATTCTTATTATTTGATTTTTGACTGCCAAAAATAAATGCAGAAAAAAAATTTTAAAATTTATAATAAAATATTAAAAAAATGCGCAAAAACTCATGCGAAGTTTTTTAATATTTCCTGCGTGTTTTGTAATTTTTTTAATTTTAATGTTGCGTTTATGAAGAAGCCTCATATTTATTTATTTATATGATTATTAATTTTTTTAAAATAAAATTTGAATTTTTATTTTTTGTATTTATTTTGAATTTTTAAATTTATTAATTTTTTAAATTATTATAATTTTTTATTATTTCTTTTATTGCTTCATTATTATTATTATTAACTTTATTATTAAATTGTTATTATTATTATTATTTTTAATTATCATTAGTTTCCAAACTATTAATTTTTAATTTTTTAAATTATTATTTTTTTATCAATATTCTATTTTTTAATTGTTATTAAATTGTGTATTGATTTAAATTTTTATAATTTTAATACATATTTTAAAATATTATTATACTCATTTTTGCTAGCATTCAAATAGTTTTAACATTTTGTTGCAACAACTTGTTTTTGCTTTCACAATACATACATAATTGGCAAAATAAATTTGACTACATACAACGAAATTTGTTTAGAGTAAAATACCATATACGAGTTATTCAAAACTACAATTTGTACTAACAGAATGGTTTCGTGTTTACACAATAATATAATGACAAAAGTCAAAATTATATATATATATATGTATATATAGTTATATGTATATGCATTTGTTTACATGTAATTTAACGTTTTATAAAACATTTTATGCGTAAATAAACGACTTGTACATACAGACTATTTATGTTTTGTTTAATAAATATAATATTGAATATTTTTTTTTAAATAAATTTGAAATAATTGTAAATTCAGTAGGTATGTTTAAATTGAATAATTAATAAAAAACGCAAACAGTGCTGCCAATGTGTTAAACTAGCAGCAAATAAAAATGTGGTGAAAATTCTATGATGGTTTTACATACGGCAAATACTTTTTTGTTCAACTAATATTTTGATTAAAAGCCTATGGCTGCAATATTATAAAAAAATGAAAATATAAAACAGAAACTAAAATCTAAAACATTTTTTTGTATGTTTAAAAACATTGTAAAATGGCGCTTATTTTTGTAAAATCTTAAACTGTGTTATATTTGTATGGCAGTCTTTGTTAAATTAATATTTTTAATTCTTAAAAATAGCAATATAGGAATTTTTTTGTGAAATCAGAGTCATCAGTTTGTACGCGTTTATAAAGCAGCTAAACCGAATGTAATTGCAAAATAATTATTTACTTAGCAGGCAAGTCGGTAATATTATTTTAAAGTATTTAGTTCTGCATAATAATATTTTAAAGTATTTTAAAATAAATATTTCACATCATTTTAAAATACCGTAGCATACTTGTTTATAACATTTTAATTTAATTTTATGCTTTTCGAATTATTTTAAAACAATATTACCAACTAACATTTTTTTGCTACAGATAATTTTAAATTTGAGATCATTTTGCTTTGAATGTTCGCCTTTATTTATATAATCTTTTATTTAAATAGCTTTTTAGAAAATCAATTTCTTTTTTAATTGTGAATGTATAACCTAAATGCGCGTCTTATTTGCTGCTGCTGCTTACTTTTACTAATTAAATTTACTGTTTCATATTTTTTTTTTGTTTAGTTTTTTTATACCCAAATTTAGCATTTCAATTTCTTTTTAAACTTTTGCGACTCTGTGTAATTTTTATGCATTTTTATTGATGCATTTCAATCTTAATAAATATCAAATATGCACGCAACAGTCTCAAAATCTCGTTTCAATGGCGTTTGTGTAACACGTTTGTTCTTGTTTGCCAATAACATTTTTTATGCAACTGTATTTCTTAGTGTAATTTTTGTTTTGTTTTCTTTGCTTTGCATACAAAGAAACTTTAATTTAATTTTTTTCAGCATTTTATGTATATTATATACGTTTATATTGCTATTTGTGTATGTTTAAATATTTTGTTGTTGTTCTTCTTAGTTTGTTTTTTCATTTGTGTTTTACAAAATGTGGCTTTCCATCTGGTTATTACCAGAGATCACAAAAAAATATTTTATTTTATAAGTGTATATATTTATTTCACTATATTATTTAATTTGTAATTGTTGTTTTTTGTTTTGTTTTGTTTTTGTTACCGTCTAATTTAAAGTCTTTCTAAGAACATGTTGATCTTCCGATCACATTATAAATGTTTTACCACAATTACTCGTACATATTAGTTTTTCATTTGTTTTGTTTTTAATTTCTTTGTTTGTTTGTTTGCATGTGGAAATTGTTCAGTGTTTGCGAAACTGCTTTGAAAGTGACAAAGAAAAACATTGTATGTATACGCGCTTACATATAAAAAATAAAAAATAAAATATTCGCGTTTGCAAATATAAAATCCTATGGTTTTTCCTTTTCGTTTTTTCTTTTGTTTTGTTTTTAGTGTGTCAATTATTTGTAAAACAAATGTTACACGGTGTCCACACGCACGGCAAATGGGTGGTGTATTCGTAAATGGAATTTTATTGCATTTAATGCTGGTTTTGTTTTTAGTTTTTCGCTTTCTTGGAAGGACTTTTGGTGGTGTGACACAGCAGTCGCATACAATTACAAATTATTATATTTTATTTTTACTTTTAATTTTTGAAATTGTTTTTTTTTAGTATTTCTCTTACGCTTTCGTTCGTTACGCTTTTATTGGTCTACGCGCCAATAGGTACTGTTAATCGTTATCATTTATGCATGAAATTCGCTAGCTTACAACTATGTATGGTATATGTTATGCGTGTGTGTCTTAGATTGTATAGTACTTCATTATAACTATATTTGCGCTAAAGTTTTTCTTTTTTATCATTTAATATTATAGTAATAATTTTCAAATTTTCGTTTTGCTACACATCATTTGCTTTTAATTGTTTCATTTTTTTTTTTGGATCGATCGAGGAACAATAAGTTTTGGCTTGTTACTCAAGAAGTTTTAATGATGTGTTTTTTGCTTTTTTGGGTTTTATAAATATTTTTTTATGCGTACTTTGTATAGTGAACTTTTCATATTAATATGTATGCTGGCACAAGTTTGAAATCTCATTAACCACTTAAGTATGTATGTACATATGTACGTATACATGTTATATGATATATTATGAAATATAATATAGATTTGCGTCTCTTTCTCATCAAACATACTCATTATAAATTTACATACATATATCTATTTATCAACATGCAAATTTGCTAAACTTTAGTAATCTATATACATATGTATGTATATATAGATATATATACGTATATATATGTATATATAGATATATACATGTATGTATATATTTGTTTGTTTGTATGAATAATTTATACTCTTTTAGTAGTAATATGTTTATAAATTTGCAATATACTTTTTTATGCGTACTTACTCGCTAAATATTTTTACTAATTTTTGTTGCTTTTTTTTAAATTCTAATGAACACAATCAAGTGAATTTTTTTTTTTGTTCACATAAAACTCTGTCGAGATTGGTATTAGTTGGGGGCGTGCTTATAATTTCATCATGTCTTAGTCGCTTTGGTAGTCAGTCTTCTTTAAAAGTTATAACCAAAGTACCACACACAATCATATGCACTTGATTACAGTTAATCTTTTTTATAAAACTAAACATTAAGAAGTGTATAAAATAAACAAAAAAAAAATATTTAAAATTGTATATAGTCTTACGTACAATTGAGTTAATTGATATGCATTGCATACAATTGTAGAAATAAAATTTCCTGCTTTTCAATTACAATTAAAAAACGTGTACAAATCTTTTATAAGGATTTGTGCCTTCTTTGGAATCCGGCGATAATTCGATTAGGAAAACGATACGGCCATCGGGCATTAGTGCAACATCGCATGTGCGATCCTTCTCGTCGAGAGTTGGTGGCATCAATGGGTTAATTGATGGACGTATCTCAATCTATGGGAAGAAATTTGAATTTTTTTTAATTAATTGCGTTAATATTATATTAATATAAATGTATGAAGTAGAAGGTGGTTTTAGTATAGGAAACTCGCTCTCTGTAAAACGGTTGAAGAAGTTCCACCAATAACTGGTCAAAATGTAGATTCAACAACCTTCTTTACAACGATCTTTCGAAAAAGCATGTTTTCATTGAACTTACTCTTTTTTCCTTACACACTGAATACATTTTCAACAATTGCTCTAGACTGGTCTGAACCCATTAGTTTCTGTCTTTTTAATTAAAGTTCCTATACAACCACCTCTCTACTTAAATCCTAACTGCTACTTAAATTTATTTTTAGCCAACTTACACTCCAGAGATAATCCAAGCTAGGGCTATAGACTATTATACGTTGATTCTTTGAATCAGCAACGATAATGCGTCCGTCATCATCACAGCAAATACCCGAAGGACGATTAAATTCTTGAATGCCCGAGCCCTCATGACCTTTAGCTGATATTATCTGAAAGAAGCAAATAAAATAAATATTGTGCATAAAAATAAAGTTCATCGTAAGTTCATTACTCTCAGCTTACCTCATTAATATCTGGATCGATCAAATATAGACAATGATTGTCAAAGTCCGATACTATAATATTGCCAGTCGGTGTATAACATACACCGCGTGGCGAGGCAATGCCCTTATTCTGACCGTGATTGTCGAATACGATTTGTCGTATGAAACGACCCTCCGAATCGAACTGTTGTATACGATGATTGCGTGAATCAGTGACAACGATTTGACGACGCGAATTGACAGCCACATCCCATGGATATTGGAACTGTCCGTACTCTTTGCCATAGCTACCGAATTTCAACAAATACATGCCAGCCGCATTGAAAATCTGTACGCGATGATTATCCTTGTCGACAACAATAATACGATTATCAATGTCAACGCAAATGCCAGCCGGCAAGTCGAACTCTCCATTGCCAACTCCTTTGCGCCCGAATTTGAACTTCAAAGAGCCATCCGGATTGAAAACTTGCACACGATTATTACGTCTGTCTGAGATCAAAACATGACCCATCTTATCAACACACAAGCCCCACGGACGGCTAACCTGCCCTTCGTCGTGGCCCTCGGTGGCGAAAGACAGTGAGAGTGCATTCGAATTACGTGCCTTTACGTGTTCAATAGAACCGGGTATGGCCTGTGTACTGCGCGGTGCACCGAAGTGCAAATTCGGCGAAGCACGCAAGACGCTGAGCTCCCATTCGAGTCCGGTACTTTGTATACCACATGCGCTGCCACCACGTACTGGCAACAACGGTGACGGAATGCTACGGAAACTATTCTCACGTATAAATGGGCGACGTATATTCTGTGGCATAGTTACATTGGCAACTGGAATAGTATTAGTGTTAGCTACCGACATAACGGCACCCATTTCAGCGCCCACAGCGGCGAGTATACCACTACCATTTACTATTGGCATATTTTGTTCGTCCACCAGCACAATACCGCCTTGACTGTGTATATCTTGCATGATACTATAGTCGGGCGATACGAAACCGAATAGCTCCTGCTTGGGCTGTAGATCTTTATATATGGCGGCGAATTGTTCGAGTTGCCGTTGACCGTTTGAGACTTTCATCGCAATCTCAATGTGATCCATACGCCCACTATTCTCGGAAATTTTTTGCAACATTTCCGAAGTTTCAGCAAGTCCGGAAAGCGCCGATTTCAAGCCGGCCATTTGATCGTGCAGTATGGCCAGGCGACGTTGACGCAATTTATCAACAAAATCCAATAGGAAACGTTCGCGATCCTCGATGGCAATTATGAATTGTCGGAAGGCCTTTCGTATAGTTTCACTTAACTCGATGCAATTGCGTTCGATCATACGTATAAAAGTCAATGCCTTATCAATACTACTCTTAATGCACTTGGTGCCCGTACGGCTACTTTCAATGGCCGATTGTACCTTATCGTTGGCTTCATCGACGAAACTCGATATGGATGCGTAATTGTGTTCCTTGTGTTCGTGTAGTGTGCAACACTGACAGACTAATTTTTTACATGAATCGCAAACGTAACGTAAAATCTCATTGTGTAAATCGCAAACGTAATTGGGCGATGGTGGTAGCGGTAGTGGTGGTGGTGGTGCTGATGCAGCTGCTGATGCTGTTACTGATGTTGCTGTTAATGTCGCACTGGAAACTCCACTAGTCGGGGAGCTGCTGGTGCCGATTGGTGTGGGCAATGCAACGATTGCGTGATTGCAAAATATAGGGCTAGTCCGATGTTCATGCAGACATTTATTGCACATAAACTCGTTACACTCAATACAACGTGTTGAAGCGCTAAACTCACACCAACTGCAAGACACACTGACACTAGAATTGCTCGATGACTCAGATGGAAACTTTCTGGGCCGACTTATAGGTGGTCGGGGCATTCCAATAGCACTGAAATCGCCCATTGTCGGCTCCATGGCACCAAAGAAGTTATTGAAGATGTAATCGTTTTGTGGTGGCGAACTAAAAAGGGGAAGAATGAATAAAATTAAGTTAGTGGTTGAAGGTTATGTACCGAAAAGTATTCGAGAAAGGTATAAAGTTACAATAACGTAGCGAGGTAATTTCCAGATGTCTATCTATGGGCCGTTTAAGCGATAATTGATTAAAAATTGACAGATGACGGATTGGTATTGCATGTGAAACCCTTACTACGACCTCAAGATACCGTTAGTCGAAAAAGTTCTGCTAAATTGATGAGATCTTATTATAACTTCCATATACCTAGCAGGTGTATAATGATATCCCCCTCTGGTCGACTTTCAGACGTATATATATTTTATTTTTAAAAATGTTCCTCTATGCCCCTTTCATTTATCCATTTTTTATAAAGAGTGTTTAGTTCTAGACACGATCTTAATTCTAACAAGTAAGGAATGCCTAAGTTCGGGTGTTATTTATTATAATTAAAATAACACGCAATTCGACCCATATATCTGGTATAGAGCCCACTGGAATATCGAGAATCACTATATATAGTATATGTGGGCTGTGTTATTCCTAGACCGTTTTTACTCGTTTTCACCACCCAACTATATTATAACCAAGATATTCCAATCATATAATTTTCCTAAGATATCTTACATATTAAGCGATATATACGGTATAGTGTAAGTAGTAGGGGGCTACAGAAATTATTGACGCGATTTTGCCCAATTTTAAGATCCACTTGTTCGGTATCTGGGGCCTTGAAATGTTACAGTCCGATTCCGGTGATTTTAAGAAGGGTGATCTCATAGAAGGAACACAATATTTGGGCAAAGTTTTGTTCCGATATCTTCATTGGTGCTTAATTTATAGATTGCTAAGTGGGGATTCAAAATTGTGGTATATAGGAAGTAGGAGTGATTGTAAGCCGATTACGCCCATTTGGTGCTATTGTTTCTTTTGGTCCAACAGTTTCTTAGATATGCTTTTTGACCCATCAATCGGCGAGAGTATAATCTCTCCAACTTCGATAAAGACATGCATCTATGACGACTACACTTTATAATTATTTGCATTATAGTTTGGATTTGTTTCATCGAAAGGTTCCTCTGGAAATTATATGCCATTTGGAAGCAACTGAATTCGTTCGATAAATGTGGGGATGAGAGTTATACTAAGCTTGTTCAGTGGATTAGACTGAATGTATAAAAAGCTTTAGGTTTAGGTTCTGTGTATTTTAAATAAACGCCTAACTTTCGACTACTGCCACCAAATTATATTAGATTCATGAACGAATGGAGGTTCGGCCAAACAATCCACACATTCTTTAAATTCTGTGAATAGGGTCTCCAACATCTATTGCATATATGTAAGTAGTGTATTAAATAAAGTTTTGTATACTCACATTTCATTATTTGGTGGCTGCTGCATTGATGGTGGTGGAAGTGCGCGAGCGGCTGTCATATCCCACGATGGAAAGGAGTCAAAAATGCCGGCTAGCAAACGTTCGGCAGCTGTACTCGTGCCATTTGTTGGCATTTGACCGTTGCTCCCGCTCGGTGGGTTATTACCGGCTGCCATTTGTGGTGGTGGTGGTGGTGGTTGTTGTTGTTGTTGTTGTTGTTGTTGTTGTTGTTGCGGTACGGTGGATGAGCTGCCAGATAGGAGTTCCATCATAAACTCGTGCTTAAAGATGCGTGTAAAATTTCGCCTTCAATGGAACACACGTCCACCACTCCAACAATTAACTTCGCGCACTGAATTGAAAATATCAGAAATTCGAAATATCAAATACACTGAACTTTCTCTTCTACACTTTAACACTGTAAAATATTTTAATATTTTTGAAAATGTTTTTTTTTTTTTTTTAATTAAAGTCTTTATTTTTGAAAATGTTTTTTAAACTAATGTCTTTATTTTTGTTAATAGAATAAACTTTAAGTTTATTTTCCCCGATTGTTCAAAACAAAACTGAAAATGTTTTTAAAACAAATTTATAACAAAAATCTGAAATTTAACTATTTCGATGCGTTTCGGACGGACGCGTGAACAGCACTGTGCGATGTCGGGGCTCTGCGGTGCTCTTAAAAAGGCGTCAGACGCATGCAGGTATTCACTACTCGTGCTACTAGCAGGCAGCAGGTCACAAATGATCTACGCTTGGGTCGCCTTTCTTTCAAATGTCAGTAAGCGCATTTGTGCGTGTGCATGGGGAAATAGGTGCGTTTGTAGCGCTGTTGTTGCATGTTCGTATGTGCAACAAATCTTGCAACATGTGTTTTGTTTAAAATTCTTTTGTTTTCTCCATTTTCGGGAAGCTATTAAATGCACAAGTATTAGTTCCGCTCTTTGAATGCATTGATTTAAAGTAGAAAGCCATTCTTCTCTTCAGCTGCTAGAAATTCATCAAATAGAAGCAGGATAATCGCCAGCACGGCTTATCCTTGTTACCTTCCAAAAATTCCACATGTAGGTGTGTATGTACACAGTGTCGGACTAGACGAATTGCAGATGTTTAAAGGAAATGCATTATTTGTAATGCTTGAAAAGAAAGCCTTTGCAAACATGCAAATCCAACTACATAAACATTAATAGAAACAATTGAAAAATCAATATTTTTTTTTTTTTAAGTTTTACTTGGAAATTTTCAATAACCTCGTAAAAATAGTCCTGTCAAAGTTTCATGACAATTTATCTAACAATTCTCAAATTATTTATAACTAAATGACGCTACCTTTTGATAAACATTGTTTCATAGTGGAGAAAACCCGTTAGGGGTTTCAAAATTTCAAAATTTCAAAATGTGAAAAAATTGTCTTATTAAATAGTGCGATATGTTTAAAATATTATCCAAAAATATCAAAACAATCCCAGTAATATTCTATGAGATACACCCTTTGGAAGTTCCGCCCATCAGGCCAAGTCAGTACCCTTGTTTTAGCCATTGAAACCCACCTAACCCCTTAATTCAAAGTTATGACTAGGTTTCGCTTTTCGTTGTGACCGTAACCTCGGTTCCGGAGAGCCAAAAGAGGCAGTGACGCCAAACAAATATTCCGAAAATTCACAAATTTGCTTTCGATGAAAGTAAGTAAGAAACCAGCTTGTGACACGACGGAAGAATTACGCTATAAAATAGTCCCCATATTTTGTACCCAACTATTTTTTTCCTCAAACTCAAAAAGTATCTCGCTGCAAATAGATTTCACTCAAATGAGGAGATAAAACGCCACTTTATAAGCTTTAAAACATCGCACCATCGGCTAAAATGGCTTCGTCTACGTAATCGCTACTGAGTCCAATTTATATTCAGTTCGAGATCATCCATATTGAAGTTATGTAAAAACGTGACTAGTCTAAAATACTCATTATATGACAACTGTACCTTCGAATAATAGCTAGGACTGCATATATAGGAGCATATTCTTTTTATTCATGTGAGTTTGTAAGCATCAAAAGAGTACTATAGATCTACTAATTTTAGATAAAATGTTCCTCTAGAGACATAATATTGTTACAGAAGTCAAACTATTAGATATTAGAGCTTAGTTCAAAGACCAACAACCAAGACACCTCTTGTTGGATGATCTGGTTTAACCGAGTGCAATAGTTGAAAATATTTATAATTATAAATTTACAAAGGCTACAAGAAAATATTTCATACATTACAGTCCATCATCTGTTAAATAAAATAGTAAAACGAGAGCGCTGTTGGAAGTATTTTAAGTTAACCCTCATTTTGACGGATACTTGGATTGTCATATATGTAGAGTACCAATGGGCCTGGCCGGACCCAAAAGCAAACCTAATATCATTTTGGAGAAACTTTATTTTTTTATTTCAAATAACATTTTAAAAACTCAAATAAAGTATTCACGAAAAGCAAGTAAAAGATTGAAAATATAATATATTTTCCTTTATACACTTAAAGCAACAAATGGCTACGTTGTCTTGATGAAATCCAAAATCAGATGAAAGAACTGCCCTA
The DNA here is from genome assembly GCF_028554725.1 of Zeugodacus cucurbitae. Classification (NCBI taxonomy): domain Eukaryota; kingdom Metazoa; phylum Arthropoda; class Insecta; order Diptera; family Tephritidae; genus Zeugodacus; species Zeugodacus cucurbitae. The sequence continues at coordinate 50,002,953 of NC_071671.1, forward strand.
TTCTTGTTTTTCTTCATTTCAGGTGGGATACATGCTTTATTGCTTCGAAGGGTTCCAACGAAGGACAGCCCCAAGCTTATTAGCCGCTTACATAAATTTAAAGTGGAACAAAAATTGTCAGCTACTATTGTGCGCCCAGAATTTTTGCCAGACCCATTAGTACTCAATATGACTTTTCGGTTGAAAACTATAATTTAAAAACTATTTATCAATTTTTATAAATATATATATGAACAAAATCATACTAAAATATATCATCTAGGATATCATGAAGTATTGAAACATAAACGTGTGTACTAGTATATGAAATAGTGATTTAAAGTTCAAAAAAGTTCTGGCTGGACCCATCAGTAAAAATGAGGGTTACAGTAATTTCAGATTATGGCAATTTCGGTCCTACACACATTGCATATTTTTCAATAATAGTAAATAAATATAATATAAAATAATGTATAAATATTTACACATATAGTCCAGTGAGATTTCCACCTCGGGAGAAAGTTGTTGAACCTCTTGAAAGGGCATTAGATTAATATGAATATGCACAGCTTTCTAGTTCAAAGCCGATAGGTGAAGCCGAAATAGACTTGAGGGTTTTTGAAATCGTTCACTCAAAATTACGATATCCATAACTCGAACTTGTGAATTGGCAAATTTCCTTCCATAACTCAAACTTCCTTAACTCGAACTCTTGAATTGGTAATAAAAGTAAAATTTCATGCAAATTTCCTTCCACAGATCGAACTTTTCGACCAGGACATAATACAAAATTTAAAATTTGACTATCGAGGCAAAATTGTAAAAGAGTCCCTCTATATTCGATATTGCGAATTCAAAAGTTCGAGTTATGGAGATCTTCGAGTTATAAAAGTTCGAGTTATGGAAGTTCCACTGCATTTATGTTTTATTGAAAATTTCTATAACTCGCAGTCTCACTAACTCAAAGTTTTATTTGTGGACTATGCTGATTCCAGTTGGGGAAGTTCAACTGTAATTGTTCAATGATTTTAAAAACTTAAGACCTGAAAGAAAATATAATTGTTCATAGTAATAAACTAACTTATTTGGGTTACTTAACTCTTATTTGGTGAAAAATTAAGCTTTTTTCTTTCAGTAGAAGACATATTAAAAGGGTTTTCGATGAGCTAATCTCTAATACTTGGCAACCCAGCCATCAGACAGCTGATATATCAGAATAAAATGTGTGGCAATAACAATTAAAGTACACTGCAGGGCTCTGTTAAAATCTTTTGAAGTGTTATAAAGAGAATTTCCAGGTGTATTAGCTAGGTAACTGCATACCTGAGTAAAAGTTATAGCGAAATTTCGGGTATTTTCCACTATCAGTTGGCATATGCAGATGCACATATAGATACATACATACAAATACCTGACTACAATTACAAATTCAATTCAAAGAATTTGTGTACATACATACATACATATATACAACCCTAGACGTATGCGTGTCTGCGCATAAATAAATAAATCAAATAATTATGCGAATATCGAAGAGATGCTGCTAAGGCAGTTTACAAGAGAACTGCACAGCGCAAATCAATGTCCCTTTTCTCAACACAGACGCATGAAATTCTAGGCGAGTCATCTGTTAACGCCTAAATGAATGCATATCCTCACAAAAGTAGGTATATAGCACAAGCGAACACACATTAAAACAATAATAATAGAGAATGCGTAAATGCACGTAGATTATTTGGAGTACAGCAAGCGTTTTTTCTAGTTCAGTCTTCGTCTTTCGTTTCGTTTCTTTTATTTTATTATTTTTGTGCTTCTTCTTTTTCATCAATCGACGCATAGCGAATGCGTAAGGATCATATGCCCGCCGGAATACATACACACACACCTAAACATGCATGCAAGCTGATTTTCTTGAGAAGACTGCCGTAGACAGCAAAACAACTAGCATAACAGCGGCGAAGAAGTCTTTAACGCTAGGCCATGAAGGCAGACGGTTGAAGGAAAAACCACCCCTGGTTTATTCACAGAAATTTGAACTTAGTAAACTCACCCCTAAAAAGATTAAATACTATTGCGATTTGTGTATGTCCTTCTGGAAGGTACCCATACCCTTCAGCCATGTACACCCAAATACAAATACATATTTATTTATATGGCATTACAAAGCCAACACACACATTTACGTGTATGCGTCTAGTGCCGTATGGAGTTAAGGACATGATATGCGAAATGAATCGCTAAGGACTTGATTAAGATAAGGGCGAAATAGAGACAGGGTGCGCAGAATGCAAAAGTATTATACTTATGTATCTGCGAATTGTGTAGAATAATTTCTTAGCTACACTCTTGCACGAAATTTAATAAACTAATACATATGTATTTATGTATGTGTGTGTGAATATTCTTACTCACACATTTGTTATCTGAACTTTGTAAAACTATTATTTGCTGGATTTAAGAAATTTCATACAATTTTAGCATTGAAGATGTAAAGTACGCAGTTTCAGCCAGAGGGAAATCAAGAGATTAGGGTTGCAGGTGCATGAATATATAATATATAAATTAATTATAATAAATAATAATTTTATGAATTTCGTTAATATTTTTGATAATGAATATTTGAAAGTGTTTTTTCAAACAAGAAAAGATCCTAAAATAAAATTATGTATATTTTGACACATTACATACAATCTTTTCAATAATTTAATAATATTTTTGTAAAAACTTGAAAAGAAATTCCTATTACTTTATAAATATTATTGAAATATATGAAACATAACTTAAGGTGTCAATAGCTAGTCAAAAATATACGAAATATACGATTCTCTATTATTTTGTTAATGTAGGATCCAAAAGTGATCCTAAAAACATTAGTAGAACAGTGAAGATAATATTTCCTTGTAGTGTCGAAACATTCGTGTCAGTCAGCTCCAGCACATACAACTTTAAGGGACCTTTTTCTCGAAACTGTTTTCAATTGGGAGACGATAAGTCTTGGATTTTGCGTAAAACTGATATAAAGCTAGGTAGATTAAGATCACATTTTTTATTTTGTTTCAAATGGAATCAGTTTCTAGAACTCCTGGGGCTCGTTGAGAGTGTATGAAAAAGCGTAATTCTATAGATTAGCCCAGTGGCCGTAAATTTGTATCAAAATGGCATTATCTTTTGTTCGTTCAAATACATGTTGAATAAGCCTTACTAACATAGGAAATTGTTAAAATTAGGCATGTTTTAGGGCTTTTGACTGGCCTGCACTGAAATATAATAAAATACAAAATATTAATTTTTGCGTATTCTAATCCTGTCTAACATATATATTTATTTATAGGCATAAATTGACAGAATTTTAACTTTCATGGAACCAGTTAACGAAAAGTAATGCCATTCTTAAACCCCAAAGTAAATCAACAGCTATTAAATATGCAATGTGGTATCTATATGCTGGGAACATTAGAGAAAATCATGGAAATACTTAATGAAGAAAAACTGAATGAAATGAAATGAAGAGGACGGACAGAGTCCGAAATATTCGTTTATCGTTATTTCTAAACATTTTGAATTATTCTTTAAAAACATTCATTTCAATGTTTCTATACAGTATACTCTCGAAAAGTAAATCGATTGGTATTTTGGGTAATTTACTTTTTCGAATAATTTACTTTTCCAAATATACATATACATAAATTATCTGTTTTTATAATATTAAATGCATTTTTAAACTTAAAAAATTCATTCATTTATTTGCTTCAATAAAACATATGGATTTACATGAAAAACATATTTACATTTACATACATACATATGTATTTACTATGACGAGAAAAAATCTTGAATATTCTTTTGTTTTTTTTCTTTTGCAATATATTTTCTGACCATTTTTGTACGACAATTCAAAAAGTCTGACACCTGATTTGCATCGTTTTCATTTTTAAACCAGTGGATCAAGTAGGAGAGTTTATTTACTAAAAAGACGCGATAAACAAGAGAGTAAGTGTTTTTGCAACATCGTAAAAAACGCTGCTTGCTTCGTTTCGAATTTTTGATCACACTCTCTGAAAAGTAAATTTAAAAATTTACTTTTTCGAGGTGCATGTGTAATCTTAAAGGCGATTAACTTTTCCGCGATTATTTACTTTTTGAGAATTTACTTTTCGAGAGTATACTGTATTATACAATACATATACATATTGGCGAAGTCTAGACGGGAGACCACATGAACCACATATATTTACTCAATTTCTGATAAGCTGAAAAGGTTATTTGAGTGAAATTGAAACAAAATAAATGAACGCTTCATTTAACCAAATTTTTCATCGACCTAATTCTCGGTTACGTTTTAATTCCTCATCAAGTGCTGTTTGAAATGTGTAAACCATTCGTCGTTCACTAAGTAATTTTGTTTGATAATAACACCAATTTTGGCATACTTTCAGGCGCACACTCGATTTTTATACTCTCGCAACAAAAGTTGCCAAGAGGGTATTATAGTTTTATTCACATAACGGTTGTTTGTAAGTCATAAAACTGAACGAGTTAGATATAGGGTTATATATATCAAAATGATCAGGATGACGATACGAGTTGAAATCCGGATGTCTGCCTGTCCGTCCGTCCGTCTGTCCGTGCAACGGATAACCTGAGTAAAAATTGAGATAGCTTAACGAAACTTGGAACCCGTATTCCTTGGCACCCTGAGGAGATGGGCAAAATCGGACCATTACCACGCCCACAAAATGGCGAAAACCAAAAACCTATAAAGAGTCATAACTAATCCAATAATAAAGTTATGGAAGTAAAATTTGGAATGACGGATTGCACAGGGAAGGGCCTTATTTAGATGTACTTTTTTTTGGTTATTTGTTATGTATCTTGCAAACCAATGGAGCTATATAAACCAAACTTTATGCAGTCGGTTCTCTTACGTATCCCACCACACACCATAAGAATAGTTGAAATCGAAAAATAACCACGCCCACCTCCCATACAAAGGTTAGGTTGAAAATTACTAAAAGTGGGTTAACTCACTAACGAACAACCTCAGAAACACTAAATTTCACAGAAATAATAGTAGAAGGAAGCTGCACTCAGATTTTTTTACAAAATGAATAATGGGCGTGGCATCGCTCACTTATGGGTCGAAAACCATATCTCAGGAACTCTTCTTCTTGACTGGCGTAAATAGGAACTACTCGACAAATTTCAATGAATTTCGGTATATAATATTTTCTTGACACCCTGATGACACGTGTGGAAAATGGATGAAATCGGTTCACAACCACAACAATTTCCCATATAACTCAATTTTGAATTCCATCTGATTCCTTCACTTTATAATATATACATAAGGAACCAATGAAGATAGCGGAATAAAAATTTACACAAATTCTGTATTTGAGCTGTGACATCATTTGTGGAAAAATTGTCCAAAATGGACTATAAGTTTCCATGGCTCCAGATATCGAACATGTTGAACACAGCGCCTAAGGGTAAATTTTAACCGAAAATATGGGTAAATCTCTTAGATAATTTAATGTAATTCTGAAAAAATTATTTTCTTCTAATAGTGTGTCTTTGTTCCAAAAATTATTAAGATCAGGTAATAACATCTCATGGCTCGCATATACCTAAATATAGGTTTTTCAAAAATTCGTTGGGCTTTCTTCCGCATATATGTATTGGTTAATATGTGAGATATCTTAGCAAAATTAATTGGATATAGTGTACTTTGCTGGTGAAAATGAATGAAATCGGTTCAGGAATTATTTCAGCCCTCACATGCTATATATGACGATTTTCGTTATTCTATTAAACTTTATGCCGAATTTATGTGTGTTATCTTAATAAAATTTCATCAATAAATTGCGAGAGTATAAAATGTTCGGCTGCACACGAACTTAGTCTTTCCTTACTTGTTTTAAATATTTTTATGTGATAAATTATAGATTAATTTTTAAGTCTTACAAGTAGCTTCCCCCACGAAAGCTGCACTGGGAGCATTGCCAATCTATGTACATACATAAATATGTACTTCTCAAAGAGATTTGAAATTTCACAGTAGCCAAGGTATCAAAGAAGCCAAATCCTTCAATAAACAGTCTAAATGGTCATCAATTAATATGAATATACATATGTATGTACATATGTACGTAAACATCAATGTGTGTCAATGGAAACCACAATCTATAACACTAGTACAGTTAGTGGTAGTCTTTTCCAACAGGGTTCGGAAATCCTCACGATACATACATATTTTTTATTTTATATATTCCATGTATGTGAGTGTGTGTGTATGTGCGTTTATGCATTTTTATCATCTGTGTCCTACGTGATTTAAATGCGTTGTAGCGAATGCACTGCCGAATATCCTTTTATACCTTTACTGTGTCAATAAGCGCACACACACATATGCATACCCATATATGTATGTAATTATATATGAGTAAGTACATACATATGTATGTACCCAAAGAAACTTATCTATGCGTGCTTCATATTTTATTTTATTACTTACGTTTCTTGGCACAGGCATACAAATGTGCGTTTCTGTAGTTGTAAGCGTCTGTAGTAGTTTGTTGTTGTTGTTGTAACCGTGTCGTCGTCGCTATCGTTGTCGTCACTGCCACTGCTGTTATGAACTGAAGGAAGAGCCGACTAACGTATGTATGGGGTCTTTTCCGTTTCCCTTATACAATGTTTGGACTATTGTTTTGTTGTGTTGCGGCCGCTGTCTTCTACTTGCTCTGCATGTACATATGGATGTATGAGTGTAGTCGTGCTGGGATTTTTGTTTTGCTTGCGCTCCCCAAAATCTTATATGGATTTGTTGTTGTTGTTTCGTATATTCGTCAACTTTTTGTTTCACTTCAATCTCTTTCGTCGCTCTTTACTGTTATATTCTCTTAAAATTTTGTGTTTTTTTGGTTTTTGGTTTTTTTGGATAGAACTACCAATGTAGTATACTTTGCATTTAGGGTTGCACTCAGTCGTTGCTTGACTAACCGACTACCAATTGGAGTTGTATTAATACTAGAAATGTTTTTTTTTTTATATTTATATTTATATTTATTTTTATTTGCAAGGGCCACGAGTATTCGTTTAATAATATTTGTATTAATTATTTGAATTATTTAAATACATTATTTATTTATTTCTTTAACTTATACTTTGGAAGATTTCAGTCGTTTGATGCTGATCTACTGCCGTTGTTGTTGCTGGTTTTTGTTATTTTTTGTATTATAATTTTTATAAATTTTCCCAAATCTCCAATGCGTTGTCCAACGAAAACTGTGCGCATTATCTTGTTATGTTCTTATGTATGTATACATATGTATGTATGTATTCAGCTATACACTAGCTGCATGTATCTATGTATTTGTTCAAATGTGTGCATACATAGATTTGTATGTATGTTCTGTTTGTCATATGCACATAGATATGCTTCAATCTAATGCCTGCTTCTAATGTATTTATGCGCGATCTCTTCGGTGTTTCTCGTGTTCCTGCTGTTAGTACTTCTGTGTGCTTTTTTGATTTTTTTGATTTCCCTTTTCAATTTCGGGCGCACCAAAGCAATGGAAATGTAACAGAAATCAAAAGAAGTTCGTTTTTTTCTTGTTGTAGTTCTTGTCGTAATGTTTTTTTCTTATAGTTTGCTTTTATTTTATTTTTATTTTTTGTTTTTTTTTGCTTTCTACTTTGTTTTGGTTTTTGTTTTTTGTTTATAATTTGTTGTTGCACTGCCCCTGTATTGTTGTTATTTAAGTTAACGATTTTTTTCTGCGCTAATGCATTATATGTTTTTATATACTTTATATATATATATATATGTGTGTGTGTATATACTATTGAAAAAGTTCTGCTTTTGAAGCCGTTCCCTTTTGTTTATATTAATTATATATATAGATTCTTTTGTTGTTGTAATTTATGTAAAATGATTTTAACACTATAAAATCGTTATTACGCTGCTCCTCCGTTTAAATCTATTAGATTTTCGGCTTTGAAAGCACTCTTAAAAACTCTTATACGCATATATTTATATATGTAAGTATATGCACATACATTTGTGTATGTATGTAACTTAGTTATTATATTATGGCCTTAGATTATTGCATAGAGTTTCTTTTTTGTTTTTGTTTATTTCACATAAATTTATTCATTTATATTTATTTATTAATGTCTGTTCAAATCCATTGCACGCGCTTTGTACAATTTTGACAAAGCTACTTTTTCCAATTCGAACTATATGTTAGTATGTATGTATTTACATATAAATTTCTTTTTTTTTTTTGATATATCAAATCCAATGGAGACGCTCAGTTGCACGATTTAAGGACAAGTATAACGAAGACTACACCTTTCACACAACAGCTCTGACAAGACACTAACTCACCGTTTGTAGAATTGCGCCCTTATGTTGTGTGGTGTTGCCCAATTTCCTATCAGCAAAGCGGCGAGAGAGAGCCCAACTGGCATACTGGGCGCACGCATACACACTTAAACTTAATTACATACATACATATGTACATATAAAATAATTTCCAAGCTTGCATATGCGTTTGTATGTATGTATGTGTGTATGTATGCATATATTTTTCACAGCACTGCATTTATACTCGTATACATTTGTTTGAGCGCACGCAGGCGACTAGGCTCATGCGTACATTTCTTTATATGTATGTATGTACGTATGTGTGTGTATGCTTAACAATCAAAACCCAATGTTGGATACCCATTTGCTTAATATTTATATTGGGGTTCGAAATTACTTGGTGGTGGTGTTGATGGTGGTGACTTTTTGGCTTGTTGTCGTTGTTGTTGGCGACAAATGCAAACTAAAGCAGGACTAGAGAGTGTCCCATTGAGGTGTATGTATGTATTTGTAAATATGTAATTGTAAATAAGTATGTATACATTTGGCATTAAAAACTATGAGATATCGAAATATATTTTATAAAAATATAAAAGCATATCAATTATAAAATAATAATTATAATTCAAATATGCAAATTTATATAATTTTTTACTGATTTTATTATAATATACATATGTGTGCGTATATACTAAATAATTCAATATCCAATATTAGACATGAAAAAAAAAATGAATTCTCAATCCAATTGGAAATATTAATCCTTACTACTACTTACTACATTGTTGACTTTTGTGGCGTCCTGCTAAACATCCATACATACATACACATATGTATGCACACAGCCGTCAACTATGCTCTCGTATTGCAAATTTATATAATGCTCACCGTACTCTATAACAGTCGCATACTCACTCCCTTTGTGGGGCAATGCGTTGAGCGTAGAGTGGCCGTAGCAACCCCTATCGCACGTGCTGAGTTGCTGTCGGTTCCAATACATTCACAAAAGTTGAATATTCCGCATTGCTGACAGCAGAAGTGCATGTTTGATCGCATGGAGGCAGGAATCAGGAGTACTCATTATTCCAAACACAAATACATACAGTCACATACCATATCAGGAATATTCGTACTCTTTATTTCAAACGTACATGTGTTAAGTTGGAGCGGTCTCTGTAAGAGGTGGCACAAAAGCAGTCAACTGATTTTTAAAAAACATATATTTAAATATTTTTAAACTTAATATACTCGAATACATAATGAATAAAGTCTGAAAGAATGAAATTATAATCCTTCTTACTTACTCCCAGCATAAATTGTCAAATTTAGGCCTTTATAGAAAGCTCTAAAGTGGCCTCACCTCTCAAATTATATACTTTATTTATGTTCATTGTGATAATTTCGTTAAAATCATTGGAGTTTTATGAGAACCAGATCCAATATTTGGACTCGTGGGTTTGCTGATCCGAAAGGATTAGATCACCGAAAAAACCACCCTTGGTCGTATAAAATCCAGGTCATTTCCACAGAACCGGCTGTCGTGGGAATTGCGACATACAGCACTATGTCGATTAGACTTCGAACGCGTGTGACTTCAGACAAGCACTGACGCCAGGTGAATGACGTCCTTAAAGTCGAATCACCACCCATTGCAGATACCGAGCTAGAGTTGCCTCGCGAAACTGAGTGACCATCAAAAAAATCACCAAATTCGTTATTTACTCTTAAACTTCTACTTACACAGATATCCTGGATCTTCTCATATTCAACATATGTCCCGCAAGCAAAGAGGTGATTAGCGTCATGCAAGGAATTCTTTACATTCGGGACATATCCATCCGTAATCGAGCCCATCTTAAAATCTTACCCTTTGGTCCGACCTCGTCGAAACATCTCGTTTCTTGGGCCTCCAAAACGATCGATGAAAACTAATTTCCAGATCAAGCAGAGCTAGATAACCGCTACAACAGAACAGTTTCTACAACAACACCCTCATACTAGATATGTATGTTGAAGTTTCACATTTTTTACAAATTCTCTCCCAACTCTCAAACAGCAGACATCGAGGTTTATTTTCATCAGTTTAATTTTTCGATCGATAAAAACGCATCCTAACTCTTCTTTCTCTGAGAAATAAGTCAACCGATTCCCATTCGATTAAAGTTCTTGAGTACAGCATCATATAGAAGACAATATCCAGATAACATAATACAGTGTATATTAAAAAAAAAAATATTGAAGTTTGGAATTTGAGAACGACTGACCCGAAGATTTCATGACTTTCTTGTCCTTTTAATTGTTGTAATATCACAAAATTTAACATAAATATACTTTTAGAGGAATGCGGTTGTTGTCGGCTATATAATGGTACGCGTTACCGCATTCATTATAATTACTACGACCATCCACTTATTATAGAGAGAGAGCGTCCATCAGACCTGGCTGTAATACTATTCAGGTTTCTAAACGCGACGGGGTTAGATTTGATATTGGGTAATAGGAGAGGGCACAATAGACCTAGGACCTAGACGTAAGTCACAGTAATCTTCAAATTGTATTCCAATCTAATCTATACATTTTAATGGAAAAACTTCTTGAGGTTTTATTATGATTTTATACATATGAGATTTTATTATGTGTATAAAAACGCATACTTTATGAATTCATACGGATTATAGTAAAAGATTCAACATTTATGCTAAAGTCTGCAAACTTAACTAACTTAAAGAATTAAAAATATAGTAGTTAATAATTTATAATTGACAATATAAAAAATAAGTTAAATTAGTATTTATGTATATTATATATATATACTATATATATGGAATATATAAAGAAATGTTAGTTAGTTAATACTATATATTTTCTTAACATTTTCAATGTATGCAAAGCGTTACGTGTTTTTCTTTCCACTTTGCATTGCACCTGAAGACTATCAAATGATTCGTCATCATTTCGTTTGTGCAACAGGTGTTGTTGGTAAATTTTGATTTATTGGATTCTCAACATTACGTTTCCGATTACTTGCTACTTTACTAGTATTGCCATTTAATTGTGCTGATGCTGTTGCGGTCGGCGCACTATTATTGGTCGTAGTGCTGCCTACCATCATTATGGAAATTGGATTTTTCTGAACACCGGCGTTATTTTTTCTAGTTGCCAGTGTTATGCTACCGTTAGTATTGGATGAGTGTGCCGTTGCGGAGGTACCGTTAATTGCTGCTGTGGGACTAAAATCGCCACCCTCATTCAAATAAATATCCATGTGATCTACTGTGTCGGAATTTGCAAAATTGTGATCACGACGATCACTTTTCTTCCAAATATAATAGAACTGCACCAGCTCACGCATAGTACGGGTACGCACCTTTAAACAGCGACGAATTGCTATAAATTAATGCTCCATGCGTTGCATCTCATTTGAGATTATACTTGCCTGATTTTGGCGTATTTTGTAAAAATCTTTGCCGAACTTTTGTATACCCTCCTCGAATTTATGACACTCTTCTTCTGACCACAGGCTCATCGAACCGGTCAGTGGCAGGGCATTTAGACGTTTGCGCCGTAAGGCCTCTTTGAAGTCATAACCGCATTGAACGAGTAAATGTAGAGCCTGTAGCGTATAGATTATTATTAACAAATATTTTTAAGAAAAAAAAAAAAACCAAAAATTTCTTTAGCCAAGCAAACACACCTGCTCATTATCCTTAATCACAGCAGTTGCATCAGCGCTTTCAACTGATAACGCAGTAACGGTGCTCTGCACGTCATCCGCTTTATTTTTTGGAGCTAACTCTTTGTTTTCGACGTCGACGCCATTTGTTGCAATATTTGTTGGGTCTAACGCTACATCCTCTGCATTAGTAGTTTGGCTGGACTCCTCACCTTCCTCGTCGCCATTATCCAACAAACTTGATGGTTTGATATCCCGTGCTTTAAGCAAGTATTCTTCTACTTGCCGCTCGCTAACCTGACTGGGTTCCCATATCAGTTTATCTTCATTTTCATAGGGTAACACATCGCCATATTGTGATAAACCGTCGGGTATGGTTGCTTGATATGAAGCACCTACCATAATAGTTTTCTTTACATAATCGCTGTCAAATTCATCTTCTTCCTCCTCTTCTGCATCATTAACATCTTCCTCATTATCATCTTCGCAGAGTAGGTCGATTTGTGCATCTTAAATTATCATTTCATTAAAAATATGTATACTGTAAATATTATCGTAAAACCAACCTTTTTCAGTAACAACTTCCGAGTTTAATACTTCTGTAAAAGACTCCTCTGGGTAGAGGTCCATTAGGTGTGTGCGGCGATGTTTATTTTTTTCTTTATTTTCTGCAAGTCCTTTTGTTGTTTCCACGTTTTCGACAGTTTCAGCTGGCTTACAATCGAATTCCTCTTCCTCTAAGCATTCCTCATTATCATCGGACATGTTTGGCTCTACTTTTTTGGTAGTGTTTTCTTCATCACCACTCTCTTCTATCAAAATTATGTCACTTGTCGATCTTTCTGTAGTATTTTGTGCATTATCTTCAACTGCTTCTAAAGTAGCTGCTGCGTGTTCTTCAGCAGTAACAGCTGTTTCACTTGCCACTTTGCGTTGTTTGGAATTCTTACTACCACCTGCTGACCGCTTCTTTTTTCTATATGCACCAATGTGTACTGGCACAGGAGGTGCCACTTGATATTTTGCCAACAATTCTTCTAAAGGCATTTCACTTTCCTCTTGCAATGTAGCTATTTCATCATTAGGGTCTTGTTGTTCCGCAGCAGCTAAAGCTTCTTCCTCATTCAATGTTTGTTCATCATCAAAATCGTTGACCATCATATCAATGGATGGCTCAAATGTGGCATCTGCGCTGCTGTTTCCTTGTGAGGTCGATGTAGACGATGCTGGTGATAACGGAGCAGCAAAGGTTTCTAAAAGTGTTGATATGGCAATGGGTGATTTATTGCGGCGTTCGCGTTGTTTGCGCGGGACCGTACAGTCGGTTTGGTAAGAAATTTCACCAGAATCCGTTGGCGCAAGCATATCACTTGGTGTATCAGTAGGCGTCGATTCGATTTCCTCTTTTACTGTTTCGAAAGAGTTGCTAGCCATTATTTCGGCGACTGGCTCTGGCGACATTTTATTTTAGTATGAAATTTGTAATTTATAAAATAGTACACAAGAAAAACTTTTGACACATTTGACTTTTGCCAAACTTCAGTCAGAGAACGTGTAATATAGAGAAGGTCCAATTGCGGACCAGCGTGTGAATTGTCAAAACCTAACAAAACACGATGAGCGTGTTTCACCTCAGCCAGCTCGGAAGGAGAAATTTTAACAGCGTCACGTTAACATTGCTGAGCATTAAATGAAAAATATGCTCAGAGATTTACATTTCTATTATATCGGAATGTTAGCCCGTTTGCTTATATATTGATACATTTATATGCAATCATATGTGCTAATATGATATTTATTTATGACTGCATGCAAAATTTATTCAATTCAAATAAATTATGCGATTTCAGAGGCATATTTGTCATCAAAATGGTTTAATGTAATGGTTAAATATGTAATGTTTTAAAATAATATACCTACTTTCATAAAAAATGTTTTTATTTTTATATTAAATGCATTTCTTACAATACTAAAATTAACTACGTATTTCATTATGTGAGTCTTGTATATATCTACATGTAAACAAAAGCGCTTACGTACATATGTAGATGCATATGTATCGTTATCACTTATCAGTGAAGGACATATGCACGTATTGCTACAAATGCATATACATAAATATGTTTGTATGTCATCGACGAAGAAGTAATGCATACACAAACTTACATTCGCATATGCGTACGCGTAAGTTTGTCACCATCACAAAAAATCAAAAGTATTTTCTACAAAAACAACAAGCGCCTCAAACGCATAAGCAGAATCACAAGTCAATATGGCAGCCAATCAACGCAGCCAAATTTTGTAGTAAATACAACAAAAACATTTTCATTCATGAACGCAAGCGCACATTCACTTGGCAAAGTTGCTTCATTCATAAAAGTAACGCCATACACACCTCCCTGCGCATGCCATGTCTACAAACGACTTTTCGCGACGATGACAAAAATCATAAATTGAAGATTTTTCTAATGTTCCCTCCAGAAGGAAAATTTACACCATCGCAAAAACCTAGGTACAAAAATGCCAACATAGCCCTTGAGTCGATTTAAAATATTTTTCAGCAAAAATTCTGATTTGAGGCTCGCAAAAATTTATGTCGATATGTTTGCATGCTCATACATATTCATACATATTTACGACAAGCCGATTTTCTACCAACAACGCAATGTTGCGTCGTTTTGACGTCGCGCAGGCGGCCATCAAACCTTCGACACATCGAGCTTTACAGAGGCGTTTCAAGTGATCCCTCCCTAATTATAAATGCGCTAATTATGTATTGTATAGTATTGACCTACAATTAGCAAATACAAATAATTAAATGTATTTAAATATTCTACCAATGTATTATGCCATATTTCAATGTACTACGACTGATTTCTGTAAGAATCAAGACATAAAAATTCAAACGATAACATGAGTTGGGGACCTGGACCCCTTCCCTTCGAACGTGCGACACTGCTTTGACTTGAGAACAAAAAATCACAATTTGCGGCCATTCGTTGTCTGTGGCAACGAAGATTTTACAACAAACCATGAGGCTCATATTTACGCACTTATGCATGTAAACAAATTTACAAACATTATGCGTATGGTTCTTTCGATTTTGTTTACATGCACACATAATTACAAATTATGCGCCAACTTTTATTCTTTTGGTATATTATCGAAACTTTTAATAACCAAAGAAAATAAATATTCATATGTATGCAGTATATAATTATATTATATTTTAACATATCTATATAAAATAATTATTTCATTATATACTTCAAACATTTTATGGAATAAATCATAAAGTTTTGCATATATACGTATGTATTTTGATATTAAATGTAAATGAAATTATATAGCGAGTCGTTTGCGCACTGTATATAAGCGAATCTGTAAGCGTACAGTTATTAACATTCAAATTAACACAATTTTTCTCATTTAACACTGAAACCGCTCAATTCTGCTATTTTCGAGTGCGCTGATGTTAAACCTGTGGTGAAACACGCTAATAATTTTCTGTGGTGAAACACGCTCATCTTGGCGAGTACCCCTGCGAAAAGAGGACCACTTTGACAATCGGCACACCATGAACCTTCTCTATATTTAACGTTCTCTGCTTCAGTATAGTTGTGTTTTACCAGAGAACGTTAAATATAGAGAAGGTTCATGGTGTGCCGATTGTCAAAGTGGTCCTCTTTTCGCAGGGGTACTCGCCAAGATGAGCGTGTTTCACCACAGAAAATTATTAGCGTGTTTCACCACAGGTTTAACATCAGCGCACTCGAAAATAGCAGAATTGAGCGGTTTCAGTGTTAAATGAGAAAAATTGTGTTAATTTGAATGTTAATAACTGTACGCTTACAGATTCGCTTATATACAGTGCGCAAACGACTCGCTATATAATTTCATTTACATTTAATATCAAAATACATACGTATATATGCAAAACTTTATGATTTATTCCATAAAATGTTTGAAGTATATAATGAAATAATTATTTTATATAGATATGTTAAAATATAATATAATTATATACTGCATACATATGAATATTTATTTTCTTTGGTTATTAAAAGTTTCGATAATATACCAAAAGAATAAAAGTTGGCGCATAATTTGTAATTATGTGTGCATGTAAACAAAATCGAAAGAACCATACGCATAATGTTTGTAAATTTGTTTACATGCATAAGTGCGTAAATATGAGCCTCATGGTTTGTTGTAAAATCTTCGTTGCCACAGACAACGAATGGCCGCAAATTGTGATTTTTTGTTCTCAAGTCAAAGCAGTGTCGCACGTTCGAAGGGAAGGGGTCCAGGTCCCCAACTCATGTTATCGTTTGAATTTTTATGTCTTGATTCTTACAGAAATCAGTCGTAGTACATTGAAATATGGCATAATACATTGGTAGAATATTTAAATACATTTAATTATTTGTATTTGCTAATTGTAGGTCAATACTATACAATACATAATTAGCGCATTTATAATTAGGGAGGGATCACTTGAAACGCCTCTGTAAAGCTCGATGTGTCGAAGGTTTGATGGCCGCCTGCGCGACGTCAAAACGACGCAACATTGCGTTGTTGGTAGAAAATCGGCTTGTCGTAAATATGTATGAATATGTATGAGCATGCAAACATATCGACATAAATTTTTGCGAGCCTCAAATCAGAATTTTTGCTGAAAAATATTTTAAATCGACTCAAGGGCTATGTTGGCATTTTTGTACCTAGGTTTTTGCGATGGTGTAAATTTTCCTTCTGGAGGGAACATTAGAAAAATCTTCAATTTATGATTTTTGTCATCGTCGCGAAAAGTCGTTTGTAGACATGGCATGCGCAGGGAGGTGTGTATGGCGTTACTTTTATGAATGAAGCAACTTTGCCAAGTGAATGTGCGCTTGCGTTCATGAATGAAAATGTTTTTGTTGTATTTACTACAAAATTTGGCTGCGTTGATTGGCTGCCATATTGACTTGTGATTCTGCTTATGCGTTTGAGGCGCTTGTTGTTTTTGTAGAAAATACTTTTGATTTTTTGTGATGGTGACAAACTTACGCGTACGCATATGCGAATGTAAGTTTGTGTATGCATTACTTCTTCGTCGATGACATACAAACATATTTATGTATATGCATTTGTAGCAATACGTGCATATGTCCTTCACTGATAAGTGATAACGATACATATGCATCTACATATGTACGTAAGCGCTTTTGTTTACATGTAGATATATACAAGACTCACATAATGAAATACGTAGTTAATTTTAGTATTGTAAGAAATGCATTTAATATAAAAATAAAAACATTTTTTATGAAAGTAGGTATATTATTTTAAAACATTACATATTTAACCATTACATTAAACCATTTTGATGACAAATATGCCTCTGAAATCGCATAATTTATTTGAATTGAATAAATTTTGCATGCAGTCATAAATAAATATCATATTAGCACATATGATTGCATATAAATGTATCAATATATAAGCAAACGGGCTAACATTCCGATATAATAGAAATGTAAATCTCTGAGCATATTTTTCATTTAATGCTCAGCAATGTTAACGTGACGCTGTTAAAATTTCTCCTTCCGAGCTGGCTGAGGTGAAACACGCTCATCGTGTTTTGTTAGGTTTTGACAATTCACACGCTGGTCCGCAATTGGACCTTCTCTATATTACACGTTCTCTGGTTTTACTTTAACGACGTTTAAAATGACATATGCGCTGTACTATCGCTATTATAACGGCGGCATAAATAATTGTTGGCAATGAAGTGAAAAGCAGAGATGTGCAAATCTTAAGACAGTGTACAGTATACATTGAATAGTTTAAATTATTATTTAAAATTATAAAAATATAAAATAATTCACAAGTAAAAAATTAAAAGAATAAACAAAGCATTTATTTATTATATATAAATGATATTTATTTGGAATAACTTTAGGTATGAAAAATATAAAAACAATGACAAAAAAACATATGCATGAATGTTTATGCGTTTGTAGTTAACAGATTCTGATGGTATTTTTACCCATCACAACGATGGCACCTTCATCTTGAATTTCTTTGAGTGCGTCCTCAAATTGCTCGCGTGTAATAAGCTAATAAAATAGTTTATATGATTATATGTTAGCAACTGCTGCAATATTATATAAACTTACAATTTGCGAAGCATCTTTGACCTCTTTAAATAGTTTTTGATATGGAACCGTTGGCACTTTGCCTTTCTTTTTAAGATTTTCCTTAATGGCCATAACAAGATCTGCACGTTTCTTGCGTGCAGCAGTGGACAAACCTGTTGTTAGAATACCCACGTCTATCTTGCCAGAAAGTGGATCGGTGGCAGACTGTTTCAAAGCCTCGCGATGTAATCTATATGAATAAATTTATTTATTAACAACTCTACTAAACAATATATAAGGCCAGTTATTACCTCCAAGCTTCTTCGACATCTTCTACAGTAACTACGTTACTAAGGCGTACTTTGGCGTGTGCTTCTGATAAACGTATTAAACTTTCCAACTGTCTGGGATAAGCGGATATTTGACCGCGACGTGCACCAACTTTGCGCATATCAACATATGCTTGAATGAGACGTTGTTGAGCTTCCTCCGATAAAGTGGGAGAGCAGTGTTCACGTGCATAAGCAATGTAGTCGCGTAATACACTTACATCCTACATAATAATAATAATATTTTATATGATATCTGTATTATGTATGTATGTATATAACAAATACTTACAAACATCGTATCTTCCTCCTCATGTCGAGTCACATAATAAAGTGATACAAGATGATTAGCTAAACGCCGATCGAATTGCTCATCCTGTGGATCTAGCACAAGGAAAATTAAATCAAATCTGGACAATAGTGTATGTGGCAGTTGCACATTGTCGATTATGTTCTTCTTTTTATTCCACTGCGATTCAGCTGGATTGGCAGCAGCCAAAATGGAGGTACGTGCATTAAGCTGGCAAATAATACCAGCCTTAGCAATACTGAGCGTCTGCTGTTCCATGACTTCATGCAGCACACTGCGCGTGGAATCGTTCATTTTATCAAATTCATCGATACAACAGACGCCATTATCAGCCAATACTAGTGCGCCACTAAAATGCATAGAAATTATTAGTGTTGAATATAAATTTTGATTCAAACAAAATACTCACGTTTGCAGCACTAGTTGTCGTGTTTCCGGATCTTTCGTGACATAGGCAGTTAGACCAACAGCAGAAGATCCTCTGCCCGAAGTGTATTGTGAACGTGGTACTAAATTAAAAACATATTGTAGTAATTGAGACTTGGATGTACCGGGATCACCACACAGCAGCAAGTGAATTTCCGCTCTATAAATTAAAAATACTTTGTATAGTAAAAACTAGTTAAACAACAACAATCTTGCCAAGTTTACCTGAAATTTTGTCTGCCTAAAGTAGAATGTTTCTTCTTTGTACCACCGAACAATTGTAATAAAATACCTTTTTTGATATCATCATTTTCATAAATAGAGGGAGCAATTGCTCTAGATAAACGATCGTATATATCGGGTTTCTGTGATAGCAAATGCAGTAATTCAACACGCTCTGGTGTAAAAATGTGCATTTTTCTAAAACAAAATAAATGAAATTATTTCAGGAAGTTAAAAAAAAATTTTTTACTTACCCTTCTTCCTCTTCGTACAAACGGTTGCTATCAACTTTCCGATAATGCACTACGTCCACATGTGTTTTGTAAACGCTCTTAATATTGCGACCCTTATCCTTCAACGGAACAGCGCGATATATACCAGTTACGGTGACACGATCACCAGGCTGTACTTTATCAACCAAATCATTATGAGCATAAAGTAGCACATTGTGTGGCGTTTGACCGGCAGCCATGTCGTCCGGCGACTCTTGCAGTTTTATTAATTGTTTATCTGTGAATTCTGAACGATTGTGCACCAATCGGAAACAGTGATTCGTATTACAATTTGTACAGAGTGTTGGTTGAGCAATGCGGCCTCTATCAACTTCAACAGTGGTGCAGAATGCACAAATTATACATTTGAAGAACGCTTCACGCATTTCCGGAATAACACCGGAGGTGCGTATTACCATGCCACTAATACTCAACAACTGATCCATATCTTCAGGGTTGAGAGAACGCATGTTACGAGTTTTATCAGCATTAAATGGACGCACTTGAATCTGATGCTCTAATACAGCTGCTGGGTAGCGTTCAAAAAACATTTCGTTAACGGCCATATCAAAAGCGGGGATTACTTCCTGTGGGTAACAGATCAACTGCCGATAAAGTGCTTCATCGAATGTTTTCAAATGTGCGCAATTCACATTTAGATAGGGCTCTTCTAGAGTATGAATCTCTTCCAACTTTTGCATATATATTGGTTGATTTATATCTATGTTTTCTGAAATTTCATCCCGTTCTACGTCAGGATCAATGTAACGCATAAGAAACACTTTGAATTTTGTTTTGCATTGATGTACAACAACATTGGTGCCCCAAACAACCATCTGCGGTGTGGCCGACGACTCCGACACAGTATCAGTGCCTTCTGAGGGCTTTTCAGGAATGGTATCCAACTAAAAAAATATAAACAAATAATTTAGATGTAATTTCTAAGTAAAAATTTGCATTAAGTCGCATACTTACACCAGGAGCACCACCTATGGTCACTTGACGCATTCTTTTATCTGTACGTATATCGGGACGTGCTCGCAAAGGTGTACCACGAATGCCCGAACGTGGTGTACGTATAGAACCAATGGAGCTTGGAGTACCATAATTCAATGGTGAACTTAGATCGATTTCACTCATTCCCAGTCCGCGTGCTGGACTAGTTGCTGGTAAACTTAAACCACCCGGTGATGTTGGAGGCAAACTGATTTCCGATGGCTGTTGACTCTGGCGTTGAGTTGTTGGCCCCATGCGCATTGGTGTATCTGTTGCATCCTGCACTACGGGGTCTAGTACGGAACATCGTTAGATCTTTTAATGAGACATAAACAATTTGAATACTTACTACGAGTTGGAGTATGCTCGCCCTGACCTCTTGGTGTAGCCGCACCTTCGGGTGTTCGTGCGGGACTTGACATCTTTAAGAATTTACTTTATATGGTGGCAAAATATTAATGGTTTAACAACAATTGGACACTTCGCACTTATCTTACTATACTCTAAAAAATTCACGCTGTAAATGCGAATGTAAACGCAACTGACAATCAAAAAGGCGCGAAAATTCATATTGACATTTATGAAGCACGATTGCATGTCGGTTTAGAACCTTAAGTGTAACCGGTTTTTCTTGGAGAATACCTCAAATCTTATTTAGGTGCTATTTTTTATATATATTATGTATAAGAAGTATAAATAGTGATATATATGAACTAAAATAAAATCTATATACCAATCTGTTTGTATTTGCAACATAATTAATGCATTTTTACGGGATGTATGTGATATGAAAATCTTAAGCAGTAACAATTTTCTGGTAACACTATGACCGGCAGGTGTTTGTGTACGTGTGGTTCTGTATTTTCTATTGCTTTTGGTTGTCAACGTCAACGCTCAGTTGATTAGACGTCAGAGTGAAAAAATTTAGTTTATTTTACAAATTAATTTTGATTTTCTTTGTTTGAGGGAGCGAAATTTTCTGTAGTATTAATTATAATTAGAAAATATAAATAAAAATAAGAAAAACGTTAAGAAACATGCATTTGAAAGAAGTGAAACGCGTACGCTAAATTATAATAACTTATTAAAAGAGTAGCATTTAATTTAAAAAATAAGGTCACACACATTCATATACAAAAATAAACATTGATTAGAATTCACCTGGTGGGTAAAAGAGACGAAGACGAAAACGATACCAACAAATTGATTGAAAATTGGTTTTACCGCCGTACAAAACACTTTTGTTAGTTAAATACAGTTTATGTGTGAAGTCATATAACCGTAATCAGTGGAGTAGTAGCCAAGGAGTTGCATTGAGATTACTACTAAAATCATGTCGAGCGAAGACATGCTATATGCAAAGGTATTTATTATACGCCGCTTTTCGGTTGTCTGCTTAAGTGATCAACTTGGAGGCTGCAGCCCTACAAGTGCAAGTGTAATGTGTTGACAAGTTGGATGGCCGACGAGCGGTTTCATGAACACATACTAGACTCTGGTTTAAACCAATACTTCAAATATTCAAATGAAACTCTATTCCATAATAAATCTTGTCTAACTAGAATAATTCTTATACGCAATCAATATCATTTTTGAAGGACAAAGTAAACAATTGCCTTGTTGCATTTTCTAATAAGAATTATTTATCTTACCAACAGTGGTAAAGGTAAAAAAAAAATGTGGATGATAGCAATATTAAAAAAAATTTAACTCAAGGTGCATGAATCATTAGTTTACCAGTGCGAAGTTAGCTATTGCCAATGATAAGGCCATTAATAAGAATAACTAATTGCTATTATTGTAGATGACACTTAACAGTGCACAGTCATTTTAAAATAGTTGGCATATACATTTTGTTGCTTTGATTACTAATTACATAGTAAAATGTAAAACAGCTGCAGTAAATTAAACATTCCATGAATTTTTTTGATGTTAATTTTATTTAAAAATAATATACATAATTAAAAAAAATTACATACATATTTATTATTTTTTCTACACTATTCTTTTAGGGGTCCAAAATTTGGGTTCCCCACCCAGAGCAAGTATGGGAGAGTGCCACAGTGCAGCGAGATTATCACAAAGGCGACATAACCATACAAATCGTCAAAGATTCTGGCACTTCAGTAGAACTTTCTATAAAGCCCGATGGAAGTAATTTACCACCGCTACGTAATCCCGCTATACTAATCGGACAAAATGATCTGACGGCTATGTCATATCTCCATGAACCTGCAGTGTTACACAATCTAAAGGTACGTTTCTGCGAACGACAAATAATTTACACGTACTGTGGCATCATTTTGGTTGCCATAAATCCATATGCCGATCTACCACTATATGGTCCAAGTATTATACGGGCGTATCGTGGCCGTTCAATGGGCGAATTAGAGCCACATATATTCGCTTTAGCGGAAGAAGCATATACGAAACTGGAACGTGAGAAATGTGATTTAAGTATAATTGTAAGCGGCGAGTCGGGTGCGGGTAAAACCGTTTCGGCAAAGTATGCTATGCGTTATTTTGCTGCAGTTGGAGGATCTGAATCAGAGACACAAGTTGAACGTAAAGTACTCGCATCATCGCCCATAATGGAGGCATTTGGCAATGCAAAGACTACACGTAATGATAATAGTTCACGGTTTGGTAAATTTACGAAACTACTGTTTAAGAATAATATGAGTGTTATGAATCTTACGGGTGCCACAATGCACACATATTTGTTGGAGAAGTCACGTGTTGTGTTTCAAGCGCCCGGCGAACGGAACTATCATATATTCTATCAACTTTGCGATGCGCGTGAAATGCATCCCGAGTTAATATTAGGTGGGTATTTATATGCATATATGTTTTTATATTATATTATTTTTATGTTAACTCATTCTAGATCACCAGGATAAGTTCGATTATCTAAAAATGGGAAACTCCCCAGATATCGATAGAGTCTCCGACAAAGAGCTATTCAAAGAAACCATACAAGCTATGATTGTGTTGGGCTTTAGCACATTGCAGGTGAGCTCAGTGTAAAGAACGCACGAGAATAACATTTGATTATATATATATTTTTTTTATATGGCAGATAACAGATATCTTAAACATTCTTGCCGGTATATTGCATTTAGGCAACATAAAATTTGTACCACAGTGTAAAAGAGGCACTGAGGAAATTGATCCAGACGGTTGTGATATCAATGTATGTGGATTTCAACTTAATTTGTCCATAATTAATTAATTACATGTAATTATTTAACAGCATAATGATCTCCACCTACACGTTACCGCTGAGATGCTTAAAATTAATCCAGATGAGCTGCGAAAATGGTTAAAAACACGTCAAATCGAATCGGTCAATGAGCATGTGCTTATACCGAATAGCATTACCACTGCACAAGCTGCCAAAGATGCGCTGGCAAAGCATATCTATGCGAAACTCTTTCAGTACATTGTACAAGTGATCAACAAGAGTTTGAATACAGGCAGCCGCAAGCAAAATAGTTTCATTGGCGTTTTGGATATTTACGGTTTTGAGACATTCGAAGTTAATTCATTCGAACAATTTTGCATTAATTATGCCAACGAGAAGTTGCAACAACAATTCAATCAACATGTATTCAAGCTGGAGCAAGAGGAATATTTGAAGGAAGGCATCACATGGACAATGATTGACTTCTATGATAATCAGCCATGCATAGACTTGATAGAATCGAAATTGGGCGTGCTTGATCTGCTCGATGAGGAATGCAGGGTGAGTGAGCGTACGCAATGTGTAGTAAAATAGAGCGGTTTTATGTATTTATACTTATATTTAAAAATGTAATATTTTCACAGATGCCCAAAGGCAGTGACGAGAGTTGGGCTGGCAAACTGATTGAGAAATGCAATAAATATCCACATTTTGAAAAACCGCGTTTCGGCACTACAAGTACGTGTTAAACGCTTGACTTATATATGTAGAAACAACAACTACAACAAAAAACAAAGTTTTAAACAAATACTACATTAATTTAAGGCTTCTACATCAGGCATTTCTCCGACACCGTTGAATATGACGTTTATGGTTTCCTTGAGAAGAATCGTGACACCGTATCGAAAGAGCTGGTCAATGTCATACGCCAATCACAGATGTCGCTGTGCAAACAGTTAATGGATATGGAAGAAGTTGATACGCTATGCGCAGACGCCGCAAAAGTGACAACGCTAGGTGGACGCGTGGTGATCAGCGCAGCACGGCAACAGGTAAATGTAATGTGCGGGTTTAAAATGCAAAGAAAAATCTCTCTTTACTGCATATAAAGTACTTGCATATTTGTAATATATTTAACTATTTGAAGTTTTCAGCAGTTTTTTTTTTAATACAAAAAAAAAAACCAAAAAAAAAGTATTGGCTTACATGTACGCATTTTAATAAGTAACTGTTTTCCTATTGTTCTTTTCCTCTTTTTCGTCAACGTCACTGTATTGATTGAACCATGATAATGATGTCGTTATTTGCGTGGATGTTTAGTTAACTGCCGACAACCGCAAGCGAGTTAGTGCGTTTAAATAACATATATGTGTTGTTGTTTTCTAATAAAAATTACTTAAAATCCCTAATATCCCTTTAAACTACAAAAACAAAAACTAACACATATTTATAACCGATTTATATTCTTTGTGTAATATGCACATAATTATAACTAATTTGGTTGTTAATTAAACCGACTAACCGCCATTGGGTGCTGCTTTCTAATAACTCACTTAAAGCTAACACCAACTAATTTGTTAACCAAATACTGAAAAAAGAATAACAGCATATACTACACGCCGCATGCTGAATTTGAAAATTTCATTATTTTTTAACCATTTCACATTTTAGCATAAAAAATTGTTGTACAAACTATTTTAACGCGCTATCTTCTAGATCGCGCCATCAAAACAACATCGCCGTTCAGTTGGTTCGCAATTCAGAGAGAGTCTTTCGTCGCTAATATCTACTTTGCATGCAACCACGCCACATTACGTGCGCTGCATAAAGGTGAGTGACATTTAAAAAAAAACAACAACAAAAATTGATTTATAGAAATATCTGAAAATGAAGATTGTTAGTGGTTCTGTTGCTTTCTATTATCTATAATTATATAGCTTTTATATGAGAATTAGAAAATATAAGTTGATTTGAAGTTTTTTTTATTATATTTTTTATTTTTTTTTTCAATATTTTTTATTTTTATATATTTTTGCTATTTTGTTTTTTTTTTTATTTTTTTTTTATTTTACTTTTTTATTTTAGCATCGCAAATATTTGCGTTTGAAACAAATAGTTCAGAGTTTTTGTTTCTTTTCGTATCATTACATTACCCCCTACTTCCGGTCCAAAGTATACCTTTTTTTCTAATTTCATATTTAAACTTATGAAAT
Source organism: Zeugodacus cucurbitae (assembly GCF_028554725.1). Classification (NCBI taxonomy): domain Eukaryota; kingdom Metazoa; phylum Arthropoda; class Insecta; order Diptera; family Tephritidae; genus Zeugodacus; species Zeugodacus cucurbitae. Next base: position 50,029,053 of record NC_071671.1, read on the forward strand.
ATTACGGAAATTTCTTATTATTTTAATGTAGCGATTTTTGCCTTACTTTGAGGTTAGAACTTTTCTCACTTTTTATAAACGTTTCTGTTAATTATGTCCTGACCTCTATCTTCTATGCCCAACTAGATGCAGATTAAATAAGTTTCTACCTTAAATGGCATATAAATCTTATAATTTCTCGAGCTTTCAGATTTTAGATTTTAGATTAGTGCTGGAATTGGTCGAAATCAGTTCAAAACTAATCCTAAATAATATATAACGGTATTTTTTATATATTTCAATATTCACTTAAGCTACAGAAGAGTGAAATATACCCCAAATTTCCATAAATACATATTTATATTAATTTCGAAAAAAAAAAAATTCAGATATCTCAAACAACGTTTCAATTCAAATTATGTATATATATAAACTATATAGAAAAATTATTAAAAAATATCACACAATGTTAAAATTACGTCTCTTTTCCTTTACACCATATTATAGCCCAACGATGATAAGGTGGCCTTCAAATGGGAGGCATCGAAAATCGTACAACAATTGCGCGCCTGTGGTGTACTCGAAACGGTGCGCATCTCAGCTGCTGGTTTTCCATCACGCTGGTCCTATCATGATTTTTATATGCGCTACCAATTGTTGTGCCATCGCTCGTTGGTCAATAAGAACGACTTGAAACAATCGTGTCAGAATATTGTATCCAAGTGGATACTCGATGTGGACAAGTATCGTTTCGGCAATACGCAAATATTCTTCCGCGCCGGTCAGGTAGCCTATCTGGAACAGGTGCGCGCCAACCTGCGCAAGAAGTACATAACGACAATTCAGTCGGTGGTGCGACGTTTCATACATCGACGACGCTTTCAGCGTTTGCAGCGCACGGCGCTCGGTATACAACGGTATGCGCGCGGCTATTTGGCACGACAGAAGGCACAGCAGATGCGCGAGGAGCATGCGGCTGTTGTCATATCGAAATATGCGCGCGGTTGGCTGTGTCGCCGCCGTTATTTGCGACTGCGCCACACTATTTGTGGCATACAGCAGTATGCGCGCGGTATGCTGGCGCGCCGACGCTTCCAGGCCGCCATGGATCATTATCGCGCGGTCCAAATTCAGCGTTTCATACGCGGTTATTTGGCGCGACGCGCCTACCAGAAGAAACGACGGGCGATCATTGTGTGCCAGTCGGCGGTGCGTCGCTTCTTGGCGCGACGCCAATTCAAGCGGCTGAAGGCGGAGGCGAAAACCATTTCGCATATACAGAAAATGTACAAGGGCCTCGAGAACAAGATCATCTCAATGCAACAGAAGATTGACGAGCTGAATCGCGAAAATGTTAGCCTGAAATCGAAGTCCAGCGAAATTTCTGTGCTAAAGTAAGCATTTTCAGAAAACTGAATATCAGCATTTATAATACTTTGTAATTTTTGTATTTACAGAATGAAACTGGAAGTGAAGAAATCACTGGAACTCGAAGTGCGTAATCTTAAATCGCTCGTTGCCGAAAAGGATAGTAATTTGGCGGCATTGAATAAACAACTGGAGATTGAACGCGATGAAAAAATGCAATTACTCGAGGAGAAAGATCACTCCGTGGAGGATTGGATGCAACAGAAGCAGGTGTGGCGCATGGAGAATATCGAATTGCGCAAACAAATCGATCAAATGATCGAAATGGCGAAGAATGCCGAAATGAATACCAGTTCGCGTATTGAACGTACTTTCTCCGAAGTGGAAACCTATGAAATTAATGAGGCCTACCAGCGTGCCATTAAAGAGAAGGAGATTATCGAAAATGAGAACTACATGCTGAAGGAGGAGTTGAGTCGTCATCAAAAACCGAATGGCACACGTGGCAATAATCAACACTCACGTTCGGTTAGTAATGCTTCGAGTCAGAATGAAGATGACGTCGGCTATGTATCCGCCAAGAATACCCTCGAACTGCGCCGCCATCAAGGTGGTGAGAATGTAAACCAAATATCACCGGAAACCTTTACGACAATCGGTACATATATTTACTACACTAGCAATTATATACTTAATACACAAGCTACTACTTGCAGAGACTACATCAACACCGAAATCGGGTCAAACGAGTCTGATTTTGAAATTGCGCAACATACTCGAAGAGGAGAAAAAGAAGAACAAGCAGTTGAGTGAACAATTAGAACGGCTAATGAAGCGAAATAGTCAAACCGAAGATTCCATACGGTAAAAATAAAAAAATAATAATTTTGAGTTTCAAAAATTAATTTTTGTTTTGTGTTCCGTTTGTGCAGCGTTTCCGAACTCGAGGTGGAGAATGAAAAACTGCGTAGCGACTACGATCTCTTGCGCAGCAGCATAAATCACGGCTCCGAAATGAACGAATTAGAAGGTAAAACTATTGTTATTATATTAACAAATATCTAAATTAAGTGTAGCGAAAAGGCTTAAAACATTTCTTAAACTAAAATAAAAACTAAAAACATTATTTTCATTTCAGCTCAATACCAAGCGCTGCAAGAGGAACTACGCCGTCGTCGTGATGAGTGCATACAGCTAAAAGCTGTTCTACAACAGCAAAGTCAGTCGTTGAAGTCATTCGGCACTACGGGCGTGTCGTTGCGTGGCGTGGATTTGAAGAGTTTGAATGACAATGAATTGATCGAGGCTTTCCAAGCACAGAAGCTGGTCAATCGGTAAGCGACTTTGAAGAGGGTTTATTTAAATTTTTCCTGGATTTACTGCTCAAAATTCAGACGAAGTTAGCAAAATTTTAAAAAAGAAATTGAAATGTTGAAGGATATTTTTTAGGTTCATATCTCGTTTATTATATACTATGTTAAAGTATGTTGTATTTCGTATTTTGGTGCTGTTGTTGTTGGTTTAGCATTAGAGAAAAATCATGAAATAATTTTAAAGACTGATTTCTATATACATTTATTGTGAAACTGTTCGTGATAATTAATTTTTTTTTTTTTTGCATTAATCGCAATACATTAGTCGGTACTCAGAGAGTTTACCGAAATCATTTATACCAATCGTTGCCAGTTTATTGTTTATATTCGTTGAGGCTCTGGCATTTTTGACTTGAAAAAGATAGCTGTTTGACGTTTACTGTCTAAAAATAGGAGACAAAATGTTCTCTATATAAATGGTTTGCTTGAGCACGCTCGCTGACGATCGTTCATTTCTGCTCAGAAGGCAACAACAACAAAAATACACATTAGGTGAAGTATCCTGTGAGCTGTCGCAATCAACTTGTCATTTGCAGCATTTGACAGCCGATTTTTTGTTTCTTGGCAACTCTCATAAATGCACTATCGAATAGATAAACAAGTGTTTCTGAGAGTAACGAGTAATTCCAGAATAAATATATTTTGGATATTATAGTAAGTTTAACAATTAAGGCGCCTATATTTTGGGAAAAAAATCTTACATCGATCCCACTACTAGATGATCTTGATGATAGTACTATAAACATTCCTTACATAGTTAGGTTTTTAGTACTTAGAACTTCGTAGAATGACGTCACACTTTCGTAAATTCAATTTCTGAAAATAGCTTAAATGGTTATGTTAGTTATTAACGATATAATTTATATGAATTCTCTTTTTACTCGTATTATTTGGTAAAATACCATGTAAAATTCCATGCATGAAAACCATGTGTTATTTACCAATCCTCAAATCTTCACAAACAGAATTTGATTTTCTTTCGAAATTTTAATTACACGCTCTTAATGCAGACAATTGGAATCCGAGTTGAGCGCCTTAACCGAAGAGAATAACGCACATCTCGCCGAGTTAACACGTCAAATTGATGACTTGCGTCACGAAAAGACACAACTACAGGAGCTGCTACATAATGGACTCGAGCAAATCGACGAAAGTAATATTGAGGCATTGCGACAGAGTGAACGGTATTTGCGATACGAGTTGCAACGTTCTGTATTGCAATACTCACAGCTGCAGGTGAGCAAGGAAATACATTTTTTTCATATTTTATATGATTATTTAATATTGTTTATTTTTTTAACCACTATTTAGGAGGAAATGAACACTATGACTCGTAAATTCGAGACGCTAAAGCAGGGCAACGACAAGCTAATGTTCAAACTGAAAGAGCATGGCATTCCACAAGAAGGTAATAATAAGGACAATGATAAGAAGGCTGTGACGCATGTGAGCAAGCAGAAAATTCAAAATTACCAAGGTGAGCACTTTTTTATATTTTTTACTCATGATTTAAATTGTATTTTGTATTTTTTTTTAATATGTGTTTATTTTATTGTATTTTATTTATATTTGTATTTATTTATATTTATATTTATTTATTAAAAACTCAATAACCGCCTTCCTTGTACTTTAGGTGTTATGAAATTCCGCAGTGAAGATCTTGATAAGATTCTGCAACGTCTGGTGGGTGATATGACGCCACGACTAGCTATTGGATTATTGCCTGGTTTCCCTGCCTATATAATATTCATGTGTATACGGTAAGAGCGAAGTTTTTAATTGTTAACACAATATTTTTTATTAATTTTTATATTTTTTTATTTATAATTCAATTTTTTTTTAAATTTTAAAATAAAAATTTTTTTTTTTAATTATTTCTTATTTTTTATTTTAATATTATTTTGTTTATTTTTTAATAATTATTTGTAATCTATTTTATTTTTATTTTTGCCAAAATCTCATGCAGTTATACTGATCTTATAAACGCTGACGACGACGTACGCGATCTACTGAGCAAATTCGTAATGCAGATCAAGAAAATTCACCGTAATCCAAATGTTATCGAAATTCGTTCACTTTGGTTGGTTAATTCCATCACGTAAGTAACAGCTAATAACTGCATAAATTATATTTTTCTGAAATTTATTAAAAACTAATTTCTCCATTCCACTCTGTAGACTACTCAATTTATTGAAGCAATATGGTGACGTTGAAGAATATGTTAAATTCAATACGGAAAAGCAAAATCAACAACAACTTAAGAATTTCAATCTGTACGAGTATCGACGCGTAATATTAGACATAATTATCAGTTTATACCAGGTGTTGGTGAAGCAGATACAAACCTTATTGGAGCGTTATATCGTACCAGCCATACTCGATAATGACGAAATCCAACGTAATCGGCAAGTACAAGGTATGCGTGGTCGTACTGCCTCAATGGATTCCACGTCATCACCCGAGCATGGTAAAGTAGCCGCCTGGAAGCTGCTCATCAATCACCTGGAACAATTTTACAAGCAATTCCAACACTTCGGCTTAGATCGTTGCTACTCCGAACAGATTTTCCATCAATTGTTGTATTTCATTTGTGCGGTCGCGTTAAATTGTTTAATGTTACGTGGTGATATTTGTATGTGGGAGACGGGCATGATTATACGTTACAATTTAGGTTATATCGAGGATTGGGTGCGCAGCAAGGGCATGGTGAGTGACTAAATGCACTTATATTCTTTGCAAACACCATATATTTATTTGTATTATGCATTTATTTCCATAGTCAAATGATGTTTTGGCTCCATTGGCTCCACTGAATCAAGTGTCACAGTTGTTGCAGTCGCGCAAGAGCGAACAAGATGTCCAAAGTATTTGTGATTTGTGCACATCGTTGAATACGGCGCAAGTGTTGAAGGTAAGTTTAATTGTGAAAGCATATTTTACTATATATTTCAAGTAAAATTTTTGAAAATCTATAATGAAAAGTTCATGTAATCTCGAACTTCTATAACTCGAAGATCTCCATAACTCGAACACTTGAATTGGCAATAGCGTTTAGAAGCTAAATTTCATACAAATTTCCTCCCCTAACTCGAATTTTTATAACTCGAAGTTCTTCATAACTCGAACTCTTGAAGGGGTAATAGAAGGCAACTTTCATGCAAATTTCCTTCCATAAATCGAACTTTTTGGTTAGGGCATAATACAAAATTGAAAATTTTACTATCGAAGTAGAATTTTAAAAGAGTCCCGAACAAAAGACATAATATTACACTTATGGATTGCATAAATCATCTAACAAAGGCATGGGATATAGACGTCAAGAGCCAAAATAGCCAAAAATAGCAAACTGCAACAAACAAAATTACAGAATACATGTCTAAACGTATTTACATACATATATGTATATAAATCTATATTTTCTAACTCGAAGTTTTTTTTGTGGATTATGGTGATTCTAGTCAGAGAAGTTCCACTGTATTTAGGTATATGGGAGCTATGGGTAGTAATTATCCGATTTTTACCATTTTTGGTACATAGACACACTATTAGAAGAAAAATATTCTCTCTGAATTATATTAAAATATATGAGAGGATTACAGCTATTTTATGTGAAAAATACACTTAGGCACTGAGTTCTTCATACTCGATATACAATGGGGTCTTGAAAAGCTATAGTCCGATTTCGACAATTTTTCCATCAGATGGAATTCAAATTTGAATTTTGGAGGATGTGAAACTGAGTGCAGCCTATTTCTGTCATTTCTTCTGTATATATATATTGCCAAAAACGGCGTATTTTCCACGTAGTACAAAACTAAACGTGATTTTTATTCATATTCCGTGTCAAAAGGGGATATTCTGTTTTTTAAAAATGGTTTACTTCTAAATGGCAAGGTCCTTTTTTTATACAAAATTGTGTAGTTAGAACAAAGAAATGCCATAGTTCCTAAACACAAAAACTACATATTTTTCAGTAGGTATAAATATATCCATTAGAACGTTTTCTTATTTTGTTTTCACAAAGTGTTAAGATGTAGATATCGCCTTTTGAAAAGCCACCCTCATATATATTTATTATAAATTTACATTTTTAAATAATTTTAGTAAAAAAAATATATTTCTAACATATAATATTAATTATATTATTTTAATTGTAATATTTAAGAGTGTGCTTTTAATATAGAAAGAAATTTCTAACCTAAAACTAATTTAATTTTTTGTTTCAAGCTTTAATTTATAAACACCATAAATAATACAAAAATATGTTCTCTCTTCTTTTAGGTCATGAAATCATACAAACTGGATGATTACGAAGGTGAAATAACAAATACGTTTTTGGAGAAACTCACCAAGAAGCTAAATGAACGTGACATGGTAATAATCATATTGTTAACTGTATTTTTCCTAACATTTACTTAAATTAACAACTTCGCACACTTCCTTATACAGATTAAAAACGACGAATTTACTATGGATCAGAAATTCATACATGCCTTCAAGGTCGTGTTCAAGTATAGTGATGTCAAATTGGAGGATATTGAGTTGCCGAAACATTTAGGGCTTGAAGATTTATTGGCGAAAATTTAAATTAAATTAAAAGTGTTATGCGTGTATAAAATGTGTAAACGATGTTGTTGAAAATTGATAACAGTCCAAACATGCCACCCTCCGACAAAGAATGAAAATAGATGTGTATACATTTATATTGTTAGAAAATGCTAAAATTATGAATTTATATTAGCTAAACATTAGTTACCTATGTACTTCCATGCTAAAATTATATGTTATTATTTGTATTAGAGCAGAGTTAACGTAGAGAAAGATAACGTGTACCTTGTGCAATTTGTTGCCATCGAAACACACACATATTATTATTATTATTATTATTAAATGAGCAAACATGTACTTATGTGAATGAACTGAACACATTCCCCCAAAACGAGACAAAGTATTTGGTAATTGAATACTTTAACACTAGCGCTAATATATACATAAATATATTTACATAAACAAAAAACAAACGGAAAAAACAACATGCATAGCATATACACTAAATGTACTATTTTAGTTATTTAAAATAAATTATATAAATTATTTGTGTTAATTTACATTATATAAGCTTATAAGCAATTTTATTTAATAATACAATATATATATGCACTGTGTAGAAGAGTATGAGTATACGCTAAAAGTTGTTTCAAACAGTTCAAGAATTTGCCTAGAAAATATGTTGACATTCTGCAACGAATTAAACTTTCCTATTAGTTAATTTATTACAAAAATGAAACATCTTTTACTCTCTCTCTATCTCTCTTGATATATATACATGTAAAACATGTTTTGTTATCAGTACTTGTTAGTATTATTGGCCTATACATACTTACATATATACACTTTAGATTTTGAATTAGTCAAATAATGCAATAATTGATATAATCAACCATATTAAATTTTACAATATTACATTGGTGTTGGAGTTGAAGTTGGAGTTGTATTTAAAGCGTGCGAATGCTTTTTGCATAGCTTAATAATGTTAGTAATGGTGTAACCACAGCAACAAAGTTGCCTTATTGTTGGTGAGCAGCAGCAGCAGCAGCAGCAACAGCGACCACTGAGTATGTGTTAGTGAGAAATCGTACATGTGATAACAAAAAATAAAAATTAAAAAAAGAGAAATGTTTATTTATACACATACATACATACATACACCTTATACATACATATGTATTATTAAATCTATAGAAAAAATATTTATTATAAAGAAATCTATGTCTGTTGAATATGCAAATCATAAAAAAATTAACTGCCTGCCCTAGTAAATAGCGAAGAACATAGCACTCTTTTCGTTTATAACACATTCTGCTACTATTTGAAAGACTTGTATTTATTGCACTTAATGTTTTTTTTTTCATTTAGTTATTTATTACTATTTTTTCTTTGTGTGTAAAAATATTGCGAAAAACTTGTGGAGATTAGTTTGAGAAAGACTATAATTATCGCTAATAGACAATACCATTCCAAAATGACTATAAAGTATGATAAAAAATAATTCAAAATAAAATTAAAAGCGAAGCTTTTAGAAATCCGTTAAAAATAATTATAAAATCAATTATAAAATTTACTTTAAATTTATCATATCGTAACATAAACGCTTGCCCTGGTATTAAAACTGTTATTACGCAATGTTTTGACTTTCAAGTCACGATAATTTGAAAAAAAAAAAATAATAATTTCTAAAGGTTTAGCTGTTTCTGTTGATTCCAAAAAAAAGGTCCTTGCGGTGACTATCATTAATCATTGGATATTGATCTAAAACCAATCGAAAAAGAAAAATTTAAATTTAATTTTTTTCCAAAAATTAACAAAATGGTGGCCTCAATAAATTTGGTTTCTAGATTTCCGGAATAAATCGAAATACAATTCGTTTAAAAAATCGAAATTTTTTAAAAACAAAAAAGCTTCAATCAGGCCCAGGATTATTATGTACTCTTAAAGCTGTTTAAATTTTATTAAAAACTACTGAGCGATTTTCGAGTTGTCACAGTTCAAAAACATAATTTTCAGTAAAACGCATTTAAAGTTTCAACCGAGCGCTTTTGAGTGCCCGAACGCTCGTTGTTGTTTGTCGAATAACTCGAAAAGTAATTAACGGATCAACTTCAAATATTCAGAGAATATTTCTAAGCTATTCCACTTAACGAAAATGCAAAAAATAGTTTTTGAGAATCTTAATTACCCCCAACCCCTTAAAAGTATACGCATTCCAATCTGTTATCTCGGGCTTACGATTTTTTCCCCATAATATTTATGTAGTTCCTTTATTTTATTTTACACTAAATATAAATTATTTTACATAATATAAATAATTTATTTGCCAAAATATTGCTAGAATTGTGAAAACATGTCACTTCCATTAAAAAGTATTTGAAAGAAAAAACTTTAGTTTGTTTAGCTCATAAGCAAAAAAAAAACATAAATTAGATTGCTTTAAATTATTATATTATATTATAAACTTAGTGCATTTTATACATAAATAATTATATACATAAACGTATTATATATATATACATTTATATATACTCGCAAATCAGCTTAAAATGTTTTTTTTTTTGGTTCTGTAGAGGCTTGAACCACATGAAGCTATTATATTATCTATCTTAATTGTGTTAAAAAAAAAGTAAAAAAAAAAAAATACCAGCAACAATGCCGCATCAAAAGTGAAACAAGAAATATATAATATTGTATGTTTTTTTTCGCAATTATTGAATTTTTAAGTTTTATCAACAAATGTTGCCAAAATTATGTGTCTTAAAAAATAATAATAAATTAAAATTTCTCAACTTCATTTGCTTATTGCCATTAGTTAACATAGTTCTTGCCAAATTGTATGAAAAATTGTTTTAAAAAATATTATTTATAAACAAACGCATTGTTGTAATAATATACTTAAAAACATGCACATTTTAATGTAAATTAGTTGAAATTCGAAACTGTATACAATATGCGCATTCCTACATACATACATACATACATATTTATGTTAGGTTTCAAAAACCGCCATATAATTACAACGATTTCCGATGTTAAATTTCAAAACATGCAATTATAAAACTACGTACTTATTTCCAATAAATATAATATACATTAAACATGAATTTCAATTTGTTTACTTTATTTGCCTTTTATTTCATCTGCATACATACTTATGTACATAGACACGCATATCTGCTCAACAAGTGACCACAATTTTGGATAATTTATTTTTCGGTACATCCAAGGAGGGTTTTCTTTCGGTAATCATGCCCGTCGCGACAGTCGCGCCATTTTCGCGTATCGTAAACGCTTGCCCTGGTATTAAAACCATTTTTCGCAATAATGTTATGCGCACCTTACCATGTTCGCCAGGCATTAGCATGCCATCGGCGGGTACTGCAGAAAATACAGAAATTAAAAACAAAAATCGTTCAATAGTGTTCAATTACTTGTGGGCCAAATGCTTACCAATGTCAATGCGTGCCGGCGCATTCCAAGTGGCGCTAAATAATTGTTGTATGTATTTGGAGAGCATAGGTTTACTGCGTCCACCTTCGGCACGTGATAGCAAATACATGGAGGCCTCGAAGTGATTTGAGATATTCTCAGTGTCCGCCGCACATAGCAGCATGCCACGTTCCACGCTTGCAATTTTAACGGCACGCAATAAGACACCAACATTTTCACCCGCTACAGCCTAGAGCGATAAAGAAAAAAAAATAATACAAAAAGAAAATTATCAGAACAATCCTTAGCTGCATGTATACAATTCGTTTACCTTCGGCACGCTCTTTTTGAAAATTTGTATATCGCCCAAACTAGTTTTGATATTTTGATTGAAACCGAGCAAGTCGGCTAAATCGTTTTTCTGCATTGTGCCACGTTTGATTGTGCCTACCACAACCGTACCACGTCCAGCCACTGTGAAAGCATTATCAATGGGCAATATAAAGGGTGATGTGTAGTCACGTGTAGGCGTCGGCACATAGCTGTCCAAGTGTTGTAGTAAACTTTCAATTGCCGGCACACCGAAGGGCGATGTGTCACCTTTTAAGGCCAGCAAAGCAGAACCACAAATTACTGGACTGTTAATGCCATCAAAACCAAAATCTGATAACATTTCACGCATTTCTATTTCCACCAACTCTAATACCTCCTGATCAACTAAATCCGCTTTGTTTATAAACACAATAATACGTTCAATTCCCACTTGTTTGGCGAGTAAAAGATGCTCACGCGTTTGTGGCATTTGTCCATCGGTTGCGGCGACAACCAATATAGCGCCATCCATTTGCGATGCGCCAGATATCATATTCTATAAGTGAAAACAATGTCGCATGCATTAACAAATATTTAAAGATTTCTATTAATTTGTAGACCCACCTTAATGTAATCTGCATGTCCCGGACAGTCGGTGTGTGCATAGGTACGTGCCGCTGTTGCGTATCCAATGTGGCAAGCATTTATTGTTATGCCGCGTGCTTTCTCCTCCGGCGCTCTATCGATCTGGTCGTATGATGCATATTGTGCTAGTCCCTTCTCAGCCAGAATCTTTGTTATAGCAGATGTTAACGTGGTTTTGCCATGATCAACATGCCCAATTGTACCCACATTGCAATGTCGTGTGCTATCATCTTTTGCTGCATTACTAAACCATTTTCTCCTTGTATTATATATATTTGCTAGTTGAGTTGTAGTTAGCTGCGAATCTGTGGTTAATGTGCGAAGAGTTCGCAAACTACTGCCGGCTAATTGTGAAAATAGTTTAATCATTTTAAATGTGACTATTAATGTTAAAAATTTACACTTTTATTTAATGAATGCGCTGTAATAAAACTGTTTTTTTTTAATATTTTAAAATTCATTAAACTATTTTTTTTTCTTCTATTGGTGTGCAGAGCTGTTTGCATCACACACTTCTCAAATTTGATAAGCGCAGCTGTTCGCTATTTAAAGCAGCTGTTCAACAGCTGATTGCAGTGTTTCCCAAATTTGTTAGTATCAATTTTATTCCGTTAATGAAAAAACATTAAATTTTATTCAAAAATTTATTAATAATTTAGTTTTACTTTACTAAATATTTAAAAAATGTAAATGGTTTATTTAGATATTAAAATTTAAGTTGTCAAAAGCATAAATTTCGCATACATACAAACAAACAATACTTGTTTGTCAACATCATTTAATAAATACTTAAAAAAAGTAAGCTAGTTTACGAGAAATAATTTTGCATATAAGTATATATATGTATTTCTTATTGGAAAGTCATATTTGTCATATAATTTGTCATAACCTGCAGATAAACAATCAATATTGAGTTTCTTACAAAAAAAAAACACGAGTAATGGTAATTCCTTCAAAATGAGCAAGTGCTAATTCTTAAATACAAATGAACTGTATTTCAGCTATATAACTATTAGACTTTGAAGTGCTTGAGTAGTTCTTAATTATAACTAATCATAATTCATTAAATGTTGGCCACATGCAACATGTATGTAATACACTAATTAAATTTAAGTAGTTTTGCTTCGCACCAGTTCCAAGTTAATACAAAGCTTCGCAGTCTGTAAATTTTACGACTTCTGTTGACTTTTAACTATACCATGCGTCCGCTTCATATGCGAGTTTAAACCAACAAATTGGTGGAATTTCGCTTCACATAATTTACAAGCGAATTTCTTTACTTCGGAATGTATTTGTCTATGTCGTATAAGTGAATGGCAATTGGTGAAGCCTTTGCCACACGTCTCACATATTTTATCGCGTATATTAAGATGCGCCTTTATGTGATCTTTCAAATCTCGCGCTTTCAAGAAATCTTTCGGACACATGGTACACTTGTAAGCTCTTGTTTTCGTATGTATGGCATCAGAGTGATAACCCAATTGAGTTTTACTGCGAAATGCCTTGCCACATAATTCGCATACGAAGGGCTTTTGACCAGTGTGTGTGCCGATGTGCCGTTGCAAATCCACTTGTACAGCAAATCGCCTTTCACAGTAATCACATTTATGCACTTTGCCCACATGACTACGTTGCTCATGCATTAGTAATGTTGCTTTGAATTCAAAAGTACGTCCACATTCTGTACATTTATGTGGCCAATCTCCGATATTGTGCTGCCTAAATAGATGACTTTGCCGCGTCGTCTCATTTTGGAAAACTTTATTGCATTCCGTACATTTTAATTTCAAATTTGGTGCTCTAGTTGGCAGAAAACTGCACTTTTTCATATAAGTCTGCGCAGCACTGGACAGATCTTTCTCTGCTAAATCTTTTTCAAGTCGATTTTTTAGTTTATAATACCAATGACGCAAGTAGTAGATTCCCTTATAAATTTCATCATCACTGAATTCTATGTTTTGTTTAGATTTAATGATGTTTGACATTTCCTTATAGGTTTGTTTACGAACACCGGAGTTATTATAATCTTCATGCTTAGTATCATATAATACTGGGAAGAGCGCGTATGTTTCAATGAATGTCTCAGTGACAGGATTTAGTTTTGCAAAGCTTAAGTTCTGAAAAGCAATACAAAAAATATATATTAACATATCACTCAAATAATATATATAATTTATATTTACAGTATTTGTGTTGGGCGGCTCCTCTACATCTTTGGCAAAATCATCTTTTGCCACAGACAAAAAGGAACATTTCTCGAAATAATCCATGACAACACCTGGTAATTTTTTTGATTTCGACTTTGTCTTTTTTTGTTTTGCTTCATGTGTTGCTTGATATTGCATGTGCAATTTGTGAAAACAGCTTCTCACTGTTTGATCAGTCAATATAACTTGACAACGCTTCTTCATTTCCTCAATTATTTCTTTTTGACAATTTTCCCGTGCTACACTATTATTATAATGATCATCACTGGGATCCCATAAACATGGCGCTTTTTTATAAAGTTCAATGAAAATATTTGTGCTGGTGTTGCGTCTATAAAATGTAGGATTAAACTGAAAATGTAGAGGCATATTATTACGTGTATGCTCGTATTAGAAATAGCTGATTTATCTTGGTTAAATACTTTTTTTTTACTCGTCATATTTTTCTTATCGTCTTCATCAGAGGAATCTGTTTCGGTGTCAATGTAATTCGCATCATTATTTTGACTTTGATCCACGTCCGAGGATGTATCGTTGTCATGCTGTAAATGTAAATATATAGGATATGATAAAGTTTTTGGAGTAAATTTACAGATTTTTTACCTCGGATTTAACAGATTCACCATCTGATTGCAATTCCATTTTCATATCAGAATCATTACTGGCAAGATCGTTTGTGTCAATTGGTGTCATAGTTTCGTCTTTTATCAATCCAACTACTATATTCTCCTTATAGTCCAATTCTACTAGCGGGTCTATACAAGGCTCTTCATAGTTTGTGTTGTGTAGGCTTTGTATATGATTAACAAAGGCCTCCCATTCCTCTATATCCGTTTCACAATAAAGACATTTAAGCGCAAAGTTGAGTACATCCTTTGAAACCAAAACATTTCCACATATATCCATTTTTTAATAATAATACGAGTATAATAAAAACTTTCACGGGAATACCAATCGGCGATAAAATTCGGCGATTGTGTATTTTGCTACACACAATTTTTCCTATTCACAATGATTGCAATGTAAGGCCGTTGTGAATGGTCACTGTTTCCAAAGAAGAAGGGTGTAAACAAATTTCTTTTTTTATCAGTGAGTATACATAAATAAAAGCTATACGTGAAAATTTTTTATACAAAGTAGTAAATACTATTACAACAATACCACTACATACATTTTTTTAAATTATTAAGTAAAATGTAAGACTAGAATAAATTAAATCAATTTGTTTAGTGTTTCTTATGTGTGTTTTATTTTATTTAACAATAAGAACTAAATTTAAAATTATAAATATGTATTGGAATAGTCATTATGCAGGGTTCATTACTTCATTAAGCTGTTTATTGAATCCTTATAAATATAAATATAAATATAAATACAGAGAACGCTTTTACAAATAATTACACGAAAATTATGGTTGTTGCAACGCATTCGCAAAAAAGTTTTGAGGAATGCTGCTGAGCAGGTTGGTTGTAGATGTTTGCGGTATTGCTTCTGTTACAGATTTAGTATCGGGTTTCTTCATGCCGTTCTTATATATGCCATGCCGATGCTTCATATGTGAGTTCAGACCGACAAATTGGTAAAATCGTTTCTCACAAAATTTACAAGCATACTTTTTAACATCCGCATGTAATTGTTTGTGCCGATGTAATCCATGAGTGGTTGTAAAACCTTTGCCACACGTATCACATATCTTATCACGTATATTAAGATGCGCCTTTATGTGATCTCTTAAATCGCGTTTTTTCAAAAAATCTTTCGGACACATAGTACATTTGAATGCTCTCCGATTAAGATGCACTGCGTCGTTATGGAAACCCAATTTAGTCTTATTGCGAAAACCTTTACCACACAACTCACATATATATGGCTTATGGCCAGTATGTACACCCATGTGAGCTCTCAAATCGGCTGTTACAGCGTAAATTTTATCGCAGAATTCACATTTATGTATTTTTTCCGCATGCATTCGTCGTTTATGAGCACTCAAACCTGCAGGTTTACTAAAGCTTTTTTCGCATAAATTACATTTGTAGGGCATATCACCGATTTTGTGCACTGTGTGAAGATGAGCCTGTTTGCTTGCATTACTTGTAAATGTTTCATCGCACTCTGTACATGGATATTTGATGTCACCGCGCTTCTCGCCCCTTGATCGTCTTGTTAGAAAGCTTAACTTTTCGACATAATGTTGCGCTGCTTTTGTCAATGACTCAAATTTCAAGTTCTTTCCAAGACGCTTTTTCAACTTAAAATACCATTGACGCATATACTCTATGCCTTTGAAGATATCATCATCTGTAAACTCAACGTTTTGTTGAATCCTAAGGATATCAGCCATTTCCTTGTAAGTTAGTCTACGTTTAGCTTGGAGGTAGTAATCTGGGTGTTTGTAATCGTAAAGAGACGGGAAACGTTCATAGGTGTCGATAAACGCTATTGTTACAGAATTTTTAGATGCAAAACTCAGATTCTGTAAATTAAATTTGAATAGATTAAAAATATTAAATTAAATATATGTATATAGTATGAGTTTGTTTATATATACCGTAACTGTATTTGGCGTATCTTCAAATATATCTAAAAATCCATCTGCTGCTGCAGAGAGAAATGTGCACTTCTCATAATATCCCAATACAGTTGGGGACAATGTTTTGTATCTTGAACCTGATTTCTTCTCTATGGCCGCCCCCACTGTCTTGTACAACATGTGCAATTCTCGGAAGCATTCCCACAATTTCTTGTATGTTAATGTTATTTGACATTTGTTTTGCATCTCTTGTATCATTTCAGTTTTACATTTTGAACGCTCTGTGTTATTATGATAATTTTCGTCAGTGGGATCCCATAAGCAAGTAGCCTTTTCAAACATTTCAATGAAAAGATTCGTGTTTTCATTATTTCTATAAAATGATGGCTTAAACTGTAAAGATGCATTTCATTGTATTTATATTTTTTTGTTTGATTGATTAAACAAACCTTTTTTGGAGTTTTTTGTTTACTTTTTACTAAATATTCGTTTGATGAAGAATCTGAATCAGAGTTACTGTCGTTGTCATCATCATAACTATGGTCACCATCATTATCAGAAACTGGTTCGTCTATTGGCTATGACAATGAAAATGTAAAAACACATTAAAATTAGAAAGAAAAATGCAATATACTATATATAAAGATATTTACTTGCCTCTGTTTTAAAGATTTCTCCATCTGAAGGTACTTCGACTTTTAAAGTGTCTACATTATTTATTGGATCGTCCCACTGATCCACTTCAGTGGATGGCATATCTTCATCTTTCAACCATTCTAAAGCATTGTTTTCTTTGTAATCCAATTCTACTATGGGATCGATGCACGGTTCTTCGAGATCGGAATTGTGCAAACTTTGAATGTGATTAACAAAACTTTCCCACTCTTCTAGATCTTCTTCACAATATAAACATTTTAAAGCAAAATTCAGAACGTCTTTTGAGACGAATACGCTTCCACAAATATTCATTTTTCTAAAAGAATATGATATTAAATGGATAAACTTATACAGTTAGCAGTTCGACAACTGTGTATCTTAGAAAATGGCAATTAAACTCAGAGTTAAATTATCGAACAAATAGGTAGTGATGTGCTAATCGTTCTTGTGTAAACTTAAAACCACAATTAATTTTGAAACATTCCTTGAAAAACTGCAATATAGTTTAATATTTGTAACTAATTTTTCAATAAAAATTTAAAATGTTTTAGGAAAATTTATTAATTTTACATGCAAATTTACTAGTGAAATTGTAAATAATGAATTATCGATTTCTTATCGAAAAGCTGAAACTAAATTGTCGTAGGAGGGTTAATGAAAATTTCTGTAATCAGCTGTTTTCTGTCATTGTTGGTAATTTATTTATAATTAATTAATTTTTGATCAAACAGTGACAGCCATTATTCCATTTCAAATTGTGTGCAATTTTAAATAACTTTAGCAAATTATTCGTCATTTCGATGTTTTTTAAAAGTACATGGCATTACAGATGGAAAAATCAAGACCTATTAGAATTTTTCTAATATGCATGATAGTTTCGTTTATTTTTGGCGCTTCAATTTTCCTAACTGGTTTCTTTCCCATAAACAATTATGCTTTGGATCGTGTTGCCGCTGAAAGCAAACCAAAAGATTTGGATGGTTTGAGGTAAGCTATTTGCGCATTCAAATAAATATTTTCTGGTAATATAAAAATGTTAAATCTTTCCATAGTTTGACACCGCCAACTCAAATTTACGCACAAACCATACTTATGCTGGTGGATGCGCTACGTTTCGATTTTGCCAGTCAAAATGGAATTCCTTTCTCCTACAACAACTCATGTAATCGTCTCAAGTTGCGTGTTAACATACCCACTGTTACCATGCCTCGTCTTAAAAGCTTAACCACCGGCACGGTTTCAAATTTTATTGATATTATCCTAAATATTGGTCATGTTGAACAACTTACAGACTCTTTGTTACACCGCTTACAAGAACGTAACGAAACTACGGTTTTTGCTGGTGACCGTACTTGGATAAGTCTATTTCCAAAACAATTTACACGCTTTACCGCTAACTCAGATTCGTTTTTTGTGAACGATTTTTATGAGGTGAGTATGTGTATTTGCTGTGATACATGAATGTATGTTTTGAACTCTTTATTCTTAAAGGGTGACAAAAATGTGACGGAAGTATTATCTAAAGAATTGCTGAATAATGACTGGATGTTGTTGGTGCTACATTATTTGGGTTTAGATCATATTGGACATGTTGAAGGTAGTGAAAGTGCCAAAATCCCGCTTAAATTAAAAGAAATGGATGAAGTTGTGCTGAAGCTATACAATGCAAAGGTATTCTAATCCAATCTATCTTTCTTGTTGTTAGATAATATGTGTTTCGCTATGCGATACAGCATTTTCACAGACAGCTGCTTTTATTAACTGGTGACCATGGTATGCGTGATGGTGGCGGTCATGGTGGGAGTACAACGGGTGAGATGTATGTGCCATTATTTGTTTTCAAAGAAAACTGCACCAAAAGCAGGTAAATTGTTAATAAATTAAATGATTATTTTCTATAACATAAATATTATACACATTTTAGTGCTAGTAAATCTAACGAGTATAATCAAATTGATATGGCGCCCACATTAGCCATACTCTGGTCCATGGAAATTCCGCCGATGTCAATTGGCTGTTTAATACCCGAGCTCTTGCATGAGTTTAACATGGAGGACCAACTATACGCTTATTACTATAATGCGCTACATTTAGTGCAAAAAGCTAACAGTAAATTTGATGAAGATTTTGTTAATAACAATGGTGAGTTGCTAAACACATTGAAATTATGCGTAAATTAATTTTCGTAATTTTTTACTTGTCGTAGCATTCAACAAATGGTTTACCACAGCCAAATCGGCGCATAAGCAGTTTCTTTTAGAAAAACGCAATAAAAACTTTGAAAATACTTTTATTTTCGAGCACGCTAAAGTGCATTACTTACGTTTGGCACGCGAAATTTCAAACCAACTATCCGACTCATTAGTGCAATTCGATTACGGGCTGATCACACTGGGGCTTATGCTAACCACATTTGTAAGGAAAATGTTAATGACAAAAATCAGTTTAATATAACTTTCAACTTATTTTCAGGTCACACTCAACGCACTTTTGGCTTTTTTCACAACCACTGCGTGTGTTATTATCAAAGGCAAGACAGCATGGCTGTGTCTATTAGCTTTCGCCGCATGCATAAATAAATGGTGCCACTACCAGCGTTACTTTTTGTCTACTGGCATAATGTTTACCATTACGATATTGTTGGCCATAATGGCTAACACTTATTTGCTTATAAATATAGTGTATATATTATTTCGCCGATTACATATGAGCTGTACACTAGCACAATCCTCACTGCCCAAACCAAAACAAATTTGGTTGTTGTTAAGTTGTTTAGTATTTCATACGCTTACGCTGGCCTCCTCATCGTACATCGAATACGAGAATATAACTTGGCATTATCTTGGAGCCAGCACTATATTTTTGCTTTTTGTGCAAAATTTTCAAACACAGTTATTTGCCTGCAGGCTGGACACATGCGTCAATGATATGGCGCTGTATAAAGTTGTTTTGCGAAATTTGCTAAAATCACACACGTCCCTATTGGTGATTGGAGGTTTGGGTATTTTGTACCGTTTAGACGGTGCGTCGTCTTATCTAACGCAGGAGCGAAATAAAGCATGGCTAAGTTTCATATTTGGTGCAGGTATGTATACTTTGTATATACTGTTAACATTAGAAAAATATACAAACATACTTCTCGCATTTAATATTTTAGGCCTGATTTTATATACGCTATGTTTACGTCAGCATAGTCTTGTGCAAACGCGTAAGGAGCTTGTGTTGTACTTCTTCGCTGCGATGCTGATCTATTGCTATCGTGCCTTGAAGGGAGTGGTTTACTTCGTGTTCAACATAAACTGTTGGTAAGTATGACTATAATTCGTATATATCTCTTTTTTTCTAAAAAATATTTTCGTTTTTAAATTTTTTTCTAAAAAATTTTTCTTAAAAATATTTTCTTTCTAAAAAATATTTCTGTTTTTAAATTTCTTTCTAAAAATATTTTTTTTCTAAAAAATTTTTCTTAAAAATAATTTTTTTTCTAAAAGTTGCTATTGAAAATTGGCGAAATCGGACATCCAAGCCCACAAAATGGCGAAAACCGAAAACATATAATATAAAGTACAATAACTAAGTCATACATAAAGCTATAACAGTAAAATTTGGCATCAAGGTTCGCACTAGGAAGGGGCATATAAACCAAACTTTCCGCAGTAACATCACTTACGTACCAGAGAACTGCAAAACTTACTTTTTCCTTGAATCAGCTCATACGCAAAAGTTTCTATTCAATTCCAATCATTGAGCGAAACACAGCGTTGAGTAAAAATCGGCTCATGTTGCCGCACCGCTCATTCGCGTACAGTGTGAGCCTTCGGTCCGAAATGCTTTGCTCACGTTTGCTCACTTCACGAAATTTTTAGCTCACTTTCGCTCAGTGATTGGAAGTGAATAGAAACTTTTGCGTATGAGCTGATTCAAGGAAAAAGTGAGTTTTGCAGTTCTTTGGTATACATCAGAGAGCAGCTTCGGGTATGTTCGAGTGTGTTCAATCACACTAGCTTAAATTCGGTACGAGTGTGTCGTAACACTCTTCAAACACGTGTTCGATCGAGTTTAGAACCCGAAGCGAAAATAACGCAAACGAACAATCAAGACGGTCCTATTTTCGAGTGCAAGCAGCAAACTCGGATTTTATGTATATTATATTTTCGGGTGTGTCGTGCACGTGTTGATTGTGATCGACACATTCGAGTGGCACTCGAAGACCAAAAAATAATAGATAAACATACGTACACACATATGTATGTATGTTGGCGTCGGGATGACGCGTTCTGTCTTAGCTTTTTTGGTTGAATAATTTGAATATTAGACGTACATAGTACATATTATAAAAGAATAATTCAATTTAAGAATATAATTCACTCAAAACTTATTTTATTTATTAATTCATAAATCATAAATAAAAAACATTTCATTGCACTTAAATATTTTAATTTTTTTTAAATCACAAATTTCAGGTGTAGACCAGATAAGGTGTTTGTGCCATTGGAAATGTTCTCACAACCCGAATTTTCTATCGTTGTCATTATGAATTATAAAAAGTAAACAAAACAAACAAAACCAATAATCGTTGACAATCACTACGCAATAATAGCATGACTGCCAATTACATACATGCATATTCTGAAATTTTGTGCACACTCGTGTGTGACTCGATCACATTCAATACGATCGGGTTAGAGTGCCAGCTCGTTCACAAACGAGTGTCAACTCGGCACTCTGTTAAAACAAGCATATATGCTTGTGTTTCGAGTGTCGCGAAAGGCTCGTTCGTTTTGAACATGTCTCCAAGCGATCAATACGTGTATTCATACCGAAAAGTTTGATCAAACAAAATCAGAGTGGACATTCGAATGTGCACGAAAATTATATATCCGTTGCAGCTCTCTGGTATACATATACAATAATATATGTACGTATATATATGTATATATGCATGTGTGTGTGCCAACGGATTTTACAAAACCAGTAGCGCTGCTGGTTGCGCATTTATTCAAGCACAGTGAGTTTATTCATATGTGTTGAGTTTGCTCATACCCGTTGAGTTTGCTCTTTTGTGTGCTTGTTTTCATTCAACACGATCATTGTTGAGCCGAATGAGCGAACGCCTGGGTAGAGCTGTTTCAACACGAGCGTGAATAAACTCAGCAAGCAAACGAATTTACCGCAATTGAGCTGAATTTAGCTCAGTAGCGAATATATTCACGAATGCCATTTTGAGCGCTTGAGCCGAATGGGCTGATAGTTCGGGTATTGTTTGTGCATGAACATTTTTGCGCTCAACGGAAGCCGCTCTCTGTTACGTACCCCATTACACACCGTGAAAATAGTTGAAATCGGATAATAAGCCCACCAGCCATACAAAGGTTAGGTTGAAAATTACCAAAAGTGTGTTAACTTACTAACGGAAATCGTTTACTTAAAAAAATGGAAAATTGGCACCCACTTATGAGTCCAAAACTACTCGACTCTCAGGAACTACTCGACCGATTTCAATGAAATTCGCTATATAATATTTTCTTGACACCGGATAAAAAATGGGTGAATTTGGTTCACAAGCACGCCTACTTCCCATATAACTGAATTTTGAAATCCATCTGATTCGTTCAATTTATAATATATACATTAGGAACCAATGAAGATAGCGGAATAAAGCTTTACAGAAATACTGTATTTAAGCTGTGGCATCACTTGTGGAAATATTGTCGAAATCGGACTATAACTTTTCAAGACCCCGGATATCGAATATAAAGAAATCAGTGCCTTTTCACCGAAAATATTGATAAATCTCTCAAATATTATAATTTAATTCAGAGGCAATCTTTTCTTGCGCGGCGCGCTGTTTTGGACTCGGCTACAACCGCGTAAGCGGTGTCTACGCCAGTCAAGAAGAAGAAGAAGAATCTTTGATTTCTAATAGCGGGTCTCTGTACCAAAAATGGTTAAAATCTGTCATAACTTCCACTAGCTTACATATATGTACCTGATATTCGGTCTTTATACACTATATATCGGTTAATATGTGAGATATCTTAGCAATATGAAGTAAGCTTATCGTCTTGATTATATTTTAGCTTGAAAATGAGTGAAATCAGTTCAAGAATTACCGATTATTATAGTGGATAATAAATGGGACAAATTGTGTTATCTTAATAAAACTATTTCAATAAATTGCGAGAGTATAAAATGTTCGGCTGCACCCGAACTTGCCTTTCATTACTTGTTTTTTAATATTTTTGAATAAAAAAATATTAATTTTTTTGGTTAAAAATATTGTTTTTTTTTTCAATATTAATTGTTTTTTTTTATATTAATTGTTTTTTTTTTTTTTTTTGTAAAAAAGATTAATTGTTTTTTTTTTGTAAAAAAGATTAATTTTTTTTTTTTTTGTAAAAAAGATTAATTGTTTTTTTTTTTTTTGTAAAAAAGATTAATTGTTTTTTTTTTGTGTATTTTTTCAGTGATAATATTGTTTTGAACATATTTTGGCTGTTGGTCGTTATTGCTGCATGCATATCAACTGTGATATTACATTCCAAACGTCGTATTAGTTATCAAATTCAGCACACTTCGTTAGCGGGTTGCTTTAAAATTCTACTAACTTTACTGCTGACCGTTTCCTTGTTGCTGCATAAGCCACACAATGTTCTTCTAGTCGCTTATTTAATATATACGCTCTCTTTGTGCTATGAGTTGTGCGATAAATGCGAAAAGAACGCGCTACGCAATTACAAATACAAGTACTTATCGAAGCTGCTGTGCACTATACTTGTGGGCAATATGTTTTACTTCTATCAGGTAAAAGTTTTTGAATTGGAAGTTAAATAGCGAAATTATACATAGTATTTAATATATACCTATTGCTTTGCAGGGTAATTCGAATAGTTTTGCCACAATCGATATAAATCCCGGCTACATTGGTCAAACTACTTATAATCCCATAATTGTTGGTATACTTGTCACCTTGAATATGTATTCAGCGCAATTTATTGCATTTTTATACTTAATTACGCATATTTTGCAAGAAAGTGTTAACAAAACAAACGGTTTGTCTGCAAATGAGCATATAAATTTCATTATTTATTTCTACACCTTAAGCATATTTGTACCGGTTTTAATTTATTTCTGGTTACTGTTACTCTTTCGTTACCATCTGTTTATCTATTCAGTATTTGCGCCGAAAGCATTTTATGAATACTACCGTGTATTTGTACTTTTCTTTACATATTTAATGACAACAATTAACTTGTACATATTCGATCAATAATAAAAATGTGTTAAAAATTAAATAATAGTGAAAATGAGTGAATTTACAATAAAATGAGTCTATGTGATTCGTAAAAAAAAGAAAAAACACTAGTTTTGCTTAAATGCCACTCACGCGCAATGCATAGTGAATATCATCGACACTAACGTTGAGTAGAATTTTTTGGAAAATATCATTACGTCCGCATTCGGCTATAAGCAAACGTTCGGCGCACAATTTTGAGCAAATACGCAAACAATTGCCCGGTGTAGGCATTTTGATGCCCTCAAACGCGGCCAGACTTTCCACCTGCGTGTAGACGCCCATAAACGATGTTTCCTCGACACCAGTTCTAGTCACTTCGGCAAGCACAGCTTGTAGGAATATTTGTTCCAAGCAAGAACAATTTTTTATCGCTTGCACTTTGGCGCTAGCTATCATTTCGGAGAGCGCCTGTTGCACGTGTGCTATGCCGACAAATTTTTGCATTGGCACTGCATTGTCACTATCTTTGGGTAGTATAGCGGCTTCGGCAATTTCTGTTGCGCGGCGACATATATCTAAGGCACGACGCGCATCCCCTGATACAGCAGCCACTTTACTGCAAAGTAAAATAAATATTAAAATGCAATAAGTATTTGAAATGTGCTGTGTTTTAATTTGTAAATGCGTACTAACCGTGCTACAAGTTGTACCGCATCACTTTTAAAGGCTTCTGAGCCACTTAAGCGCATTGTAACGATTTCCTGCAGTTGTTTATGTGTATATGGTTGGAAGGTGAGACGTGTTAGGCCAAGACGTGAAGTGACTTTGCCTGAAAATGAGATCAAAACATATAAGTATTTATTTATTTAATCTAACGAAAGACGCTCACAACGCACCCATGAGTAAACGCTCTGGCAAATCCATTGTGTTCGCTATGGTTATGACCACCAAATGTGCCGCAGATTTTGTCGGCCAATCGAGTAAATTATAGACAACATCTTGTCGTCGATTACACAAAATATCCAATTCATCAACCAGTAATACCGTTGTGACGCGTCGTGGCGCCGGTGTTGTGAAACGCTTTTCCAGCAGCGTATGTGCTTGTTCCCACGAAACAGTTTTTCCCGTTAATTGTTTGTAAATTTGTACATACGCCTGACGTGGTTCCGTTAAACGCATACCGTTAATCTCGACGAACTCGAATGGAGGCAGCTCATCATTCTCTTGCTTACGTTGCAGCATACGTATAACACCGGTAACGGTTGCTGTTTTACCTGTACCCGGCACACCAGACACATACATACAACCGCCACATTGATCTTCAATTTTTCCCTCTAAAAATGCGTAAACATTGTCGAATTCTTTTTCGCGACAAGGTAGACTTTGTGGCACCACCGATACGTGCAGACGTTCACGCGCCAACTGGAGATCAGATTTTTTGGCTTGTGCTGCAGTTGAGATAGCGGAGGCGGGCCTATTTTCCATTGTTGGTGACAATTCACCACGACGTATCATTTTAAGTTTTTGTGATGGTGTCATTGCACCGGCTACTGCGGTCGTTGAATTACGTCGACGTATTATGGCAGCATTTTTCATGGCCGAACGTTTGATATCGTTATCATCGCTTTTTGGTTTACGTTTTGGTGTTGAAATCGATTCTTCATTGTTAAAGACGCGCTTTTCAACAACATCCGACAATTGTATACTACGTTTTGGTGTGCTCTCACCTAAAATTTTAGCTTTTTTCATTAACTGCATAAGGATAAAATTCAAGATTTCTAATTACCTGTGCGTCTGACTGCCGATTTTAGTATACTCTTACGTCGCGTGGTTGGTGTCATTTCAGTCTCTTCGATAGTTCCTTTGGATCTTTTAGTTGGAGTGGAGTATATCTCCTCTGGTGTACTTTTAGTAACACGCTCAATTTCCACATTTATTGAAAGTGGGTCATTGAACTGTTCATCCATGGCTGCCAGTTTGGTTTTGCGTTGTCTAATAAACAAAAAAATAAAATTTAATGTTTTTGAAGAGCATTGGTATACCTCATACGTACTTGGCGGACAATCTGAGCTTTATTTTCATGTCATTGGTTGATTCCTGCGTTGTCGTTGGTGTTTTTACTATGGAATAATTTAAGCAGTCAGATTCTACACTGGTGTCAGCGCCAGTATCCAAACTTAAGTTCAAGTTACGCCGAGCGGCTGTGACACGTGTTGTTGGTGTGACATCCACTCTGTTGCGTTCTGTGAGTGGTGATGTGGGTACGCAGTCCATTTCATTATTTGGCGTCGATATTTTCTTCTTAGCCGACAGGCGTATAACATTTCGACCACCTATTATTTTAATTGGAGATACTTTATGTTCCTGTTGGAGCACATTACAATCAATGAACTCCAATGCGGCTGCAGCAGCCACGGATGCACGTCGTTTTCTTACTGCCGTACTACCATCCACTTTCTCCTTACGAGTTGACGCACTTCTAGACACACGTGGTGTCTTTCTTTCCTTAGTATTTATACTTGGTGAGTCCTCTGCGCAGCTCTTTTTTCTAGCGCGGCTCTCTGTCTGCGCATTTGTAACATTCGTATTCCATTCTAATGGCACAATTTTGTAAGACTTCTTATCCTTAATAAATTTATATCTGCAGACAAACATTAGTTGGCCTTTGTGCTTACCGTTGTATTTATGTAAAATGGCATTGGCAGACTCATCAGTTCGACCAAATAAAACAATACATTTTCGAAATATGGTCTCCAGTGATATATCTGAATCATATGGTCGATATTCTTCAATCAATTCTGTGCCGAAATCAATACAAATATCATCACGATCAAACTCTTTGTGTGGCACACACTCAGGACGAGAGTACCATTGTACGATAGCACGATAAGGATCGCGATCGACGGATTCGTGTAATTCGTATAAGTGTAATATTTTAGCGATGTCGCAGCCATCCACTGTGTCCGGTTCAGCAGCATCAGCATTGGACACAAGCACAAAATCACCCAAAGAAAGTGTTAAGTCGCCAAAGATACACTTTTGGTAAAAGTTCACTTCTTTATGTATTAATCTGGGCACATCTACCACCGTGTCAGTGTGATTTCCAATCCACTTTACAACTGGTGGCCCATTTAGTTTATTCTCTTTGAGTACCATAATTAAAATTGTATAAAGTGCAAAATCAGCAAATATATTAAAAATTGAAACAAGTACGCTCGAAAAATCTCTGTGCCAGCAAATATAATTTTTTGATGTTGATTTCTTTTTGGCGCTAAATTGAATGACATTAGGGATGCATTTGTGTTTATAACCGCATATGAGAAAATACAACAAGGTCACAATTATCGTGTGCAGTAAAAGCATGTCACTTAGACTACATAACGTAACGTAAACATTATTCGAATTATGTATATTATTTGATTTTTTGAAGATATTATTATCTAAATGATATATATTTAAGCAAAAGATTTAATTTTATACATAAAATATTGTATTTTAAAGAATTCTAACTGTTATTTACCATATTTACATATACATATATTAACTTATAACCTTAGCCTTTCCTGTTACGTGCCATAGAAAGTTTGCACCAAGTATTCACAGCAAAACTCACCTAAACTGTGAACTTATCTTGGAAAAGAAGATGTGTTCCGCCAATTTTCTACTTTTGGTGGGAAACAAATATTTTATTGCGCGTATTTCAAGGCGTCGAATGTTTAAAATTAATGTTTGTAAAATAATTAATCTAATAAACATATAAAAAATATAAAGTATTTGCACAGTGTTCATTACTAAGTATAAATGTGTTTATAATGAGTAATGCTAATATATTAGCAGAGCTTAAACCGTGTGGATATATTTTGGCCACCAGACAGTACAAGTACTTTGCATTAAAATGTATTCATTGTGATAAAAAATATGGGCATTGGGATGCGTTTTTGCAACATTTAAAACAACAACATAATGATATCGAAGATGAGGCACACTGGCTTTACGAATGCACAGAAGAAACGCTGTCACCAGCACGAGAACATAGTGAGGAAAACTCTTTAGAATATCTGGCCGAAACCCTAGTAGCCAAAGAAAAGGAAGAACCCAATAGCGTTTTTATATTGGATGATAAAAGTGATGCTATTGACGTTGAAGATAATTTGCTAAATAAAAATGAAATAGAGGCAAATGTCTTCGCAGAGGATACAGAAGATGTTGTGCTCTCCAATAGAGAAAGCAGCCCAACTCCAACATGTTGCTCTTCAAATGACACGCTAGAAGATCCACACGATCAATTGAGTAATAACAGTGTTACAGTCGAGGAACTCAAAATTTTAAAGGTAAAATTACCACCATTATATTACAGTAAAAACTTTAATTTTTGTATATTTACATTTCTAGATTTCAATTAATTTAAAAATTGACTCTGAAGTCACGGCACTGCTCATCACAATATATAGAAATTTTCCAACATTATGGCTTTTGGATAAAAACTCAACCAATACCAATAAAGTAAAATTTCGGGAAATGTTGAAATCACTTACAGCGCACAATATACATATATCTATGGATGACTTAGAGGAATCGCTCACACAATTGCATCTGCAATATTGTGATATATCGAGCAGGTTAGAAGAAGGCATAGAAATCTCAGATATTGAAGAGAAATATTACGAAATGTGTTCATTTCTGAAACCGTATAATAAACCACATTTCGTGGTAAATGCAGAAGAAAGTGATGAGTCTGAAAGCGTGCATGAAGAAAATGATAAGGTAATTTTTCCATTAGATATGCTTGTATTAAGTGTTATTATTTTTGATAATTCAAGTTTATAGATGATAATGATTTCAACGAAGGCTCACCAAGTGGATATGGCACTTCAGATGGCGAGGCATTTCAAAGTAAATTGATTGAAACAGTAAGTATTGTGTATGTTAACTCTTGCATATTAAAACAGCTAATTATATATTTACATTTTTTTAGCAAACACTTGTCCGCTTTTCGACGCGTAATAAAATTACCTCAGATTTTATACAATGCCTCCATGAACAGCACTGCCTATGGAACTCACAAGATCCAGCCTATAATGATCCAAAAGAGCGTTTACAAGCAATTAATAAGTTGAAAGATTATTTTTACGCTAACTACAGCATACCGCTTACGGAGGCAAAAATTACAACGGAAATAAGACGTTTGTACAGCTTTTATAAGAGATGTGTGGTTACGCGTAACACCTTGAATGTCAATCGTAAATATTACTTTGAGCGTTGCGCATTTCTCGCAGATTCAGAATTGGATGAAATGCTCGCAAAACGTAGTTACACGCATCGTGTGAGTAATGTATTAATAAATAAATTGCACATAATCATTAAATCACTTGTTTTTGCATTGCAGAAAATCTCATTTACAACAATCGATGATTTTACGCTTGGCTTCATTGACTTTTGCGCCATGCATCCGGTGCTGTGGAACAAAAACGATCCCAACTACTCCGTTTTGAATGTACGTCGCCAGGCGTACGACGAAATTGCAAAGAATTTACAACAAATATACAATGTTGAATTGAATAATGAAGAGATATATTACGCGATTTCACGCCTCAAGCATCACTACTATATGTTGCAACGTAAGCAGCTACTAAACGGTACCCTAAACAATCTGGAGCAGGAGTTCTTGGAGCGCTGTAACTTCTTACCAACATCAAATAACAATTTGCAATGTTTAATTTGTGAACGCATATTGCGCAGTTATACCACCTTACAAACACATCTCTTGAAAGAGCATAATATTGGTGAACTGCCACATAAATGTGAATATTGTGAACAACGTTTTGAACGCCGAGCTTTGAAAGTGGAGCATGAAGTGCGTGCGCATACCAAAAAATACGAATGGTTTTGCTCATTTTGTGCCAAAGGCTTTGCGACGCGTCGAGACATGGAAATGCACAAATTGGTGCATACCGGTGAGCATCGTAGTGTTTGTGAACATTGCGGCAAGGGTTTTCGCCTTAAACATCAAATGACCGAGCATGTGAAGATCATGCACGAACGTTTGAAACGCTTCAAGTGCACCATGTGCCCGAAGGACTTCTTTCGTAAACGTCAACTGGACGATCATATACGTTCACATTTGAATATACGTGATAAAATTTGTGATATTTGCGGCAAAGGTTTCACCAATATACATGGACTTTTACGCCACAAGCAATTGCATTCGGATGTAAAGAAATATGAGTGTAATATGTGCGGCAAGCGTTTTCATCGTATATCGGGTTTGAGTTCACATAGAAAACTAAAGCATCATACTACTAAACAACAACAAGAGCATTTTTCGAATATTATAATAAGCGACGAAGAAGAGGATGATGACGGCGATGCTAACGGTAAGTGCAGAAAAAAAACATTATAAAACCTTTTTTTATATAAATATACATATAATATACTTGCATTATATGTAGTAAATGATTTTATGAAATTTTCAATTTTAGAAAGTTCACTTTGATACGCTTAAAATATGTCCACAATATTCTATATGTACCAAATGTAAACAAACTGACGTTGATTTACATTACGTTTACATATAGAGCTAATACCGACGACGCTATAAGCTTTACTGACGTGAGCTGGAAACAACCCTTGCATACATTGGTTTGTAGACCGGACTTTTAGTGCGTTATGTCAACACCATTCCTCTACGTCGACACTTACATAACTATTTTTACCTGCGATTTTGAAACTAGTTTATATATCTATATATATATTTATAAGCAAATATCATACATACCAAACAACTGTACGGTTGACGGAACATCCATTTGAAATTAGTTTATATTTAATTTGAATATAGTCAATTATTAAACCGATAATAATATGTTATATATGTATATTTCAACGTAGTATTAGTAGTAAATTGCTATTATTATGATTTTTTACATTTTACAATTGAAATATTTCTGGAAACACTTTTATACCATTTGAAATTATTTTTCGCATTTCTGATTACTATTACTGTTCTCCAATTGCGAAGTTGATATGATTTTCATGAATAAACAATGAACTTTTATTATAATCCAAGCATTGGTTCGATCGCTTTGACATAACCTAACCTATTTTTTCATTTTATTACCGCGACTGCTCTATACTTGAGACGTCTCGTTCCTCTTTATTTGAGACGTTTGTGCTCGTTAGGAGTAAGTTAACACAATACTATATTTGGGTGCAGTAAAATTCTCTCACTCTTTAATGGAATATATTTTGGGCGAAAAGTAAGCTTTGATATTGATCTCCAAGGTGATTTGCTGATCAAATTCTAATGTTTTATTTAAGACACGATTCCTAAGCAATTAGATCGTTCAACTTAATATCTGTGCATGTTGTTGTTGTTGTAGGGTCGCATAATATTTTCCAAAACCTTTTGGAGAGTTCTGCCGAGGTTATGGTTATGATATGATCCAGTTCTGAATTTTCCAGTTAGGTAGACATCTTCCAAACGACAGTCGGCCGAAGATTTTCAACTGGGCTGTGACTACTTTGAGAATGTTTTAGATCACTTCTGCAACATTAACTCTTCTGTCTTGAAGAATTGTTACATGATATTTTTTAAGTAGTACCCTCTAGAAGCGATTAAAGCCATTGCGGTTACGTAACCGTAACATACTCGGAATTGTTATCCGGTCAATGACTATCACCTCAATAAGATTTTTCCAAATTATTTGCTGTCACTAAAATAATAACAACAACAATTAACGAATGCAATTTATTGACAATTTTTTTTGAAAATACTACGTCTATCATCGTTTAGACAGTCTCAGACCCGAAAGGTTTTGAAATTAATTAAAATTCGGTTGATAATATAGTATGTTCATAAATTGAATTTAAATTTTTTGAGATTTTTTCCGGAACAATTCTGGATATCATGATTTAACGTTTTTTATTGTAAAATCACATTTTTCTAAAGTTCAACAGCTAATTTCTCTTATTGGAGTAAACCAGTCGTCTATACCAGAATTATAAGTAAATTCTGATTTCCATATTCCTCGAAATTGTCTAACCAAGCTAAAAGTCATACCGCCTAAAGGTAGGCTATGGTTATGGATCATCAATTTTAATTTTTCTTTCAGTAATTCTCTGAAGTGTTCCATCTATCTGAATTTATT
Organism: Zeugodacus cucurbitae; assembly: GCF_028554725.1. NCBI lineage: Eukaryota > Metazoa > Arthropoda > Insecta > Diptera > Tephritidae > Zeugodacus > Zeugodacus cucurbitae. Next base: position 50,061,488 of record NC_071671.1, read on the forward strand.
CTGCATTTTTAAAGAAAACTAAAACATTTTGGATTTTAATAGTTTTTATTTAATAAATTTCACCTTAAACTCTTGTACATACAACACTGCAAAAAAATTTCCGCCGCTTATGACAATAAATTATGCGAGCTAATCGATAACTTTGAATAATATTTAATTTGAAATAGTACAAATTGTTGTTGCTTTGTACTATCATACAAAGCGGTTGAATAATAGAAGTAACAGTATTTTTTTATAATAAATTAATATGAAACAGCTACAAGGATTTGGATTTTTATTAAATTTTTTTATTTATTTATTTTTATTATATTTTTTTTATTTTTTAATATGTATTTGTTCATTGTGTAGTATGATGCACTGAGAATAAATTTTAATTAATTACAAACTAAAATTATAAATCCGTATATGTATGTATGTATATAAATATATAGTTTTATATATGTATATATAATTAATTATTTACAAAAACATAATGATTATCAAGTAATTATATAATTAAAATTATTGAAAGTATAACTAAATAATATAATTACCAATTCAAAATACTAATACATTATGGTTGAGGGAGAGAGGGGAGAAGAGATAATTACAGTTTTTACATGTTTGTATATGTATGAAATAAATAATAATAAAAAAGAAGAAATTAAAAAAAATAAAATAATAATGCATTAATTTTATAATCACAATAAATGAAGTCATATACTTGGTACATAATATTAAGAAATATATATGTATGTCTGTATGTATGTATAATATTTGTTGCGCTTAAAGCAATAAGGAAATCAACACTAATGAAAGCGTTTTATTGCAACTAACTTAGTAACTAAAAGCTCTTACACTGCGCTTCTACATTTGTGTGTGGCTGTGTATGTATGTGTGTGTGGTGTCGATTCTTTTCCGGTTAAATTCCTGGTTTAAAAAGTAAAAACTACACTTTTTTCCAATAAACGCGACAACAAGCCAACAAATATGCATAATTTTGTGTACATTCCTAATAATGTGTGACTTTGTGTTTGCACATAACTTATATATAATGTATTTATGTATGTATGTGTGGGCGTGTGGGCGTGTACGTATTGCATTCATGCCGCTGGCCCCTGAGCTTACAACGAATTCAGTCACTATTATTTGAATTTTTATGATTTACGACTTCGGGAAACATATTTGCGTGTACATAGATGTTCTTATACTTCAAATATTTTTTGCTTTTTGCTTTTTGTTGTGTTTTACATTTGAGTGTGTTTTCAATGTGTTGGCATGAATGCAAATGTTCTTAGTTAATACCATATTTTTGGGTATGTATGTACTCAATATGTGGTGCAGGTGTGTATATATGTATGTTTTTTTGTTATTAATGAACCGTTAATAGTACGATGAGGGTATAGTATGCTGCATTGTTCGTCGAAAGCTTAATATTACATTAATATTAATTTTAATATTCGTGCTTTTTAGTCGACAACCAATGCTACATATATTTACCTTTACATGTAGGATATAAATTTGTTTTTGTTGTTGATTTTTTCTTTGTTCAAATCTAAAATTGTTTGCTCTCTGTTAGAATAAACATACAAATAATTTCTCTTGGTTATGTGTTTAAACAATTATTAATATGCCACCATAGGATCTCGCGTCTATTTCCTCAGTTTCCTTGCGGTTTGGGGTGGAGAGTGGTGTGAAAGAAATACATGTGATGTCGCCGTTACACTCGTGACATTTCCGTGTTAGTTGCGATTTATTCGATATCGTGAAATTTCAGTATGGCACGACCGGGTATCTCTGAGGTGCATAATTTCTGCACGACCTCTGTTGCTTGTTCGCAGGGAAACACCGAATGTGGTATGGGTTCGATCTGCAAATATAAGAATGTTTTTTATTAATAAATTATGATTTTTGTTGCTTTATTAAATGTATATACAAATATATATACTTATATATATGGTAAACAACGTTAGCATATCTATAATGAATAGAGGAGCTCTATATTCAGGGTCTACTTAACCTATTCGTCGCAAACTTGATTGAAATGAGGTTAGATCATTTTTCGAAGAAAGAATTCAGGTTTGAATTATAGATATTATATAATCTTAGGAACTAAATATTTTATTAATGATCCTATTTTGACGTTACCGTTAGTAACTAGTGTTTTTACATAGTTAAAATTCTTAACCACGAAAAACTGACGATTAAGGGTCATAAGTTCAAAACAAAACAGATCAAAAATGTCAGCAAAAAAATTTAAAAAGTATTTATTAAAAAATCCTTTAACTTACCGTTTTGGTAGCAACTAACTGTACTAGCTCGTGCAGTTGTTCCACTGTACCGTTTGATATGGGAATAATCTCTTGCTGATATTCAATTGACAAACGTGAAAATTTGGGCATCAATTTCTCAGCGACATCCTCGCTCATAAGCACAACGCCACCCTGAAAATCGCAATAAAACGCTATATTTACAGTTGTATCATGAAATTTTACAAACTATTACCTTAGTTAGGCAGTGCATTGAACGATGCAGACTACGGGAGGTGGTACCGAAATCGATGACAACATCCACTGGGCCACCGCACACATCCTTGGTGCGCTCAATCAGCTGTGGTTCATAGAGACACTCATTCCACTGTACAACGCTGACACTGTTGAATAAAAAAAAAATAGTTATTTTAGTTTATTTGGCACACCTTGCTTTGAAAAAATCATAAATCTTACTTTTCAATCTCTGTGGCCAAGCGGAAGCCCTCATCGCGCAGACTGGCCACAGTAACGTCTACATAATTGTTAGCGCCAGTCGAGGCGAAGTGATGTGTTGCTATGCGTACAGCCCACAACGCCAAACCGCCAGTGCCGACAATGAGTATCTTAAATTTCTTATTCGCCTCCTCGGCGGGACGCTTCTTCGACAACTCTGTTACCACTTCGTATGCCTTGAAGACGGCATTCATGGCTAGCAAAGCACCAGTCGGCAAAAGTGCAGCAACACTCAGTGGTAAATTATCTGGAATCGGTACTATATATTTGAGATCGGGTACAACCATTAATTCGGCATAACCGGCTGGTGCCTCATCGAATGGATAGACGACCACACGTTGACCGATGCGTAGGCCATAGTTGTTGGCATCTGTGATTTCGGAGCCGAGCGACTCAATAACACCAGCTACTTCGTAACCGGCATAAATGGAACCCTCACGTATGCCTTGATGTGCGGGATTTTCACGCATCTGATGTGCAGGTGACGACTGGGCGGGCAACGTCGGACAATAATCACTCAAATCTGACGATACCGATGACATGCTGGTAATTGAAGCGGAACGATCGCGTCTGCGAAAGCACGCACCGGCATAAACGATCTTAATGCGTGCACCCTGTGGTGGTGTATCTTCGATCGGTACAAAAAAGTTGAAGACACAATTCTTCACCACCGGTCCGGGTGACTCAATTGACACTTGACGACAGAGTTTGTTCATATTGCGTGGCTTCTCTCTGGGTGGTAGCGACGAGGTATCTACGGTCGATGCGGCTACAGAGCTGGACTCACTGCAATGAAATGGAAAAATGAAATAGAAGTTATTAATTATACAGTTAAGTTAAGTTGAATACAATACGTTTTCTAATCATTTTGGATTTGCAAATATTACAAACGTATTATAATTAGTTGTTCGTGAATTAGAAATCAGCTGACTTAAGTGACTCTCCAACGCTGATTGATTAAGTAAACACTTGCATAATAAACAATAAGATCACCAATTAATTTTCTCAGCCATGTACTTTATATAATCGTCATGACACTTCATTTGCTTGATAAACTAAACCGCTTGGTAATCCTACTTCATATTATCACGAAAAATGCTACTAGTAGTAAGCTTAAATAAACAAAAATATCAAAGTAAATATTTAATCCTTAATTAAATATATTTTAGTCTATATATAGAAAGCTTTGAAAAAATAAAAAAAATATTGATTTTTACTGTAGTTATTATTTACGTTTCGCTAAAAGTTATAGCGTGATGAAAAACAACTGGTATAAATATTCACAAATAATTTAATGACTTTATGGAGACATCACCTTATATTGACTCGAATTTAATTGAAATGTTCAAGATTATTTTACTTGGAAATTATTTTTTGAATCAAAGAGCAGAGCTGAAACTGATATGAACGCCTAAATGTATGCAACTTATTATAGCGAATATGATACTCTTGAGTAGAATCCGACTAAAATGGTAGGTGGAGATCAATTTTGGACCAAAGTTTCTCAAAAAATATAAAACATGGCTGTTACAAGATAATAAGAAGCTGTAAAATTAGTTTGAAATATAATTAATGCTATTATCTGGTTCAAACATGGTGTTGTGGAATTTATAATAATAACTAATAAAATATTTAATTTTCAAGAAATTAAAATTTTGTGTTAAAAAATATTAAAAAAAAAATTATACAATAAAAAAGTTCGAAATAATGAACTAGAATGATATTTGATATGATAAATTTATAAAAAAAATTTTCTGTGGTGTTTCGAATATTAATTTATTTATTAATAATTAAAACATATAATATAATTATATAATTTTCTTAAATCTTATTTTATTATACTCTCGCAACAAAGTTGCTAAGAGAGTATTATAGTTTTGTTCACATAACGGTTGTTTGTAACACCCAAAATTAAACGAGTTAGATATAGGGTTATATATACCAAAGTGGTCAGGGTGAATAGTGGAGTTCAAATCCGAATGTCTGTCTGTCCGTCCGTCCGTCTGTGCAAGCTGTAACTTGAGTAAAAATTAAGATATCTTGATGAAACTTGGCACACTTATTTCTTGGCACCATAGGAAGGTTGCTTTTGAAAATGAGCAAAATCGGACCACTGCCACGCCCACAAAATGGCGAAAACCAAAAACACATAAAGTGCCATAACTAAGCCATAAATAAAGCTATGGAAATAAAATTTGGTATGAAGTATTGCACTATGAAGGGGCATATTTGGATGTAATTTTTTTGGGGAAGTGGGCGTGGCCCCGCCCCCAAATATTTTTTTTTGTACATATCTCGCAAATCCATAGAGCTACATTAACCAAACTTTCTACAGTCGTTTTTTTTTTAGCTATTTCTTAATACAGTCCAAAAATGAAAGAAATCGGATAATAAGGTTAGGTTGAAAATTACAAAAAGTGGGTTAACTCACTAACGAAAAACGTCAGAAACACTAAATTTCACATAAGAAATGGCAGATGGAAGCTGCACAATGGGTCAAAAACCATATCTCAGGAACTACTCAACCGATTTCAATGAAACTTGGTTTGTAATACTTTGCTTACATCCCAATAATATGTTGTGCAAATTAGCCAAATCGCTTCACAACCACGCCTACTTCCTATATACCAGAACTTTGAAGACAATCTGAATCGTTTACATTACAATATATAAAGTAAGTACTAGTGAAGATATCGGTGCAGAACTTTGCCTCGGTGCTTCTAACCTAATATTATGGTTTCCAACTTTCAATGGACTTTATACAATATATATGTCGAATATGTGGGTCAAATTGTGTATTATATATAAATAAAGTTAAATATATAAATTGCGAGAGTATAAAATGTTCGGTTACACCCGAACTTAGCCCTTCCTTACTTGTTTTCGAATATATTTTTGACATATCACATTTATTTGGTGGAATTAAAAAACACGATTACTTGCATTGAAAAAATTATTTAGAATATATTGTTTGTATCTGAATTTCCACTTAAATGCTTTTATGCAGCAAAATATGTCTCCTTGAAAATACTCCCGTGTTGTTTTGTTTATATGTCGTGCTTTTGTAAACAGATTCTTATACATATGTGCATGGACAGTTTGTAAATTTAAATATACTTCAAATAACTTCCGTAAATATTATTGTTGATTCTATCTCTCTACTATTTATTTGTATTTCCACTACATTTTTGAAGGCCAAAACGCTCGTAAAGGGTTTTTTAATCTAATTTTACAAACGACTATTTTCGTAAATAATTTAACAAGTACTTGAAAATGAAATAATAAACAATTATATATGTACATGCATATGTATGTAAATGTAGCAGGAATATCTGCAGTATACATATAGTATGTATCTACTTTGTATATACACACACATATATACATATATTTGAAGTTTGTCGCTAAATACTCGTGCTTAATTTACTTTACCACTTTTGTTTTTATACTTATATGTATGTATGTACATATGTATGTTTGTAACTTTTTATTATTCATCATATTACAAGTGACAACTAATTGATAGGGCAATAAAACTCGTCATGAAAATGAAAATTTTAACGATAATTACTTTGATAATGAAAAGAAGGCAATATCTCAAGTCCATTGCAGCCACACACATGATTGCCATTCATTTATCAGATGAATAAATACAAACGTACGTAAATATGTGTCACGTTGCGTATGAGTGCCCTGCAAAAGTGGTTTGTTGTCATCTGTTTAGAATGAGTATGAAAACATGCCGAAAAAATGCCTCTAGAAGATTTAATAAATACCAACAACACCACCCACACACACACAAACACACATGAGTAAACACTTGAAAAGTTGCGCATTTTTAAGTGTTTCGATAACAACACAAGAATATTATTATGTATTTAAAAGTCGGTACGAATAAATATACACACACAAACACAACGCAAGTAGGTGTATAAGTGCACGCGTTTCATGTGGCTGCCGGCTGCTCATTTTGTTTACTCATTGCCTTTTTGGTTTTTGTTTTTTTTTTTTTAGGTAAACAAAAATCGATTCACAAACAAAACAAAACAAAAAACTTAAATAAGCTAATATGGCATATTTAAAGAATAAATATGTACTTGCATAATTAGAGTCGCGATAAGTTTCTCATTTGCATTCGGAAAATTGTTTATGTGGATTGTTACCATCTGGTACGAATTACGAAGAATTGTGCTTCTAAAAGCATTTGCTGCTATCATGTACTATTAATGTACATACATATTTAGATTTGTATAATATGTGTAATTGCTCTGTATGCCATTAAATATAGATTTTTCTGGAGCTTGCAACAAGAGTCGCTTTTATTTTATTTCTATTTTTTGGAAATGCTTGTGTAATTTATGAAGTCATTTTGTTTTTATAGAACGCCATATGCGCAATGTAATTATACATATGTACAGACATACATGTTCTATGGATACATACAAATTTACATAAGTAATATATGCACATAAGAGAATAATGTTTGGTTATTTGTACAAAAAGAACTCTTTATTATTTCAGAGCGAATTAGCGAATGGGCTTATTTTTTAAATTCATTTATAAATAATTTTTTCTGCATATTCAACTCTTAAATATATTAAATTGACCTTTTAATAATAACGGTTTAGTATATATATATTTTTTTTTTAAATTATAGTATTATTTTATTATTATCGTTTATAATTCATTTTTATTTTAATACCATATTTTTATCTGAAATATAATTTTATGTATTTCATCATTACTAATTTTTTTTTTTCAATTTAATTAAGTTTTAGTTTATTTATTATTTATGTAATTATCATTTATTATTTTTATTTTAATTTATTTTATTTTATTCTATTTATTCTATTTTATTTTATTCTATTTTATTTTATTTTATTTCATTTTATTTTATTCTATTTTATTCTATTTATTCTATTTTATTTTATTTTATTTTAAATTTAAAAAAAAAAAAATAATTTGTTATTAAAATTATATGAAATTCAATTAAAAAAATGAAATACATACTGAATTATATAAATTGTTTTATTCTATTTTTTTATAAAATTTAAGTATTTTTTACATATTAATTTATTGATAATTCATTTAAAATTATTTCTTTTATTATTATTTATATATTTTTATTGTATCGCTTTTTTTAATTATATGTACTTCATTTAAAAAATATTTTTATATATTTTAATATCCATAGCTCTTCCAGCTTAATAGTAAATATAGTTCAAGCATATGATCATCTTTATTGTATTTCACTGTGACCGGTATTCTTACATAATTCATAATTGTCTAATTCAACTAAATAATTGAAAGGTGATTTTGTTTATAAGTAGACCCGATTAAGTTGAATAGGCATTTCTATTCTTAGCAAAAATACTATTCTTAGCCAGAAGTGTTTTATCAGCGTCTAATAGCAGTTAAGCCATAAATATAAATGTGTCTAGCCATGGGCTTACAAAATGCTATATATAGCTATACATATATATGTGTATGCACAACCACACTTCGAGCGGCTGATCACACAATCAGTCATTCCGAAAATTATATTATATGACTTTGCTACTAATGCAATCGGCGTTTATCTGAAAAATTCTAGTCTGGTTCTATTTTTATTTTTATGAGCCCGCTCTTATCTGTAATATCCCAATATCCCACCCTCTCGTGCACACTTCACAGGGATGAACATGCATTAATGTTTTGATGAGTTGGAATTAATGAAAATTTGCACTAAACCGTTGACATTTGCGTCAGCAAATCGGTTTTTTTTATTTTTCTTTGTCAATAGAGCAATATATAACAATATTTAATTAAGTACATTTTACCGAGTGCGATTTTTGGTTTTCAGTTTTTTTTTGCATACCACTCTCATGGGACTTATTAGATTTAATGACATTCTGTTATCTATGCACTCGTTAATTACGAGTTATCGCATTATATGTACTTACATACTTAAAACGAGTATTAGCGAGTCTTTGCCAATATTAAATTGCATATTGCAATATTTGTTTTTTCATTTCTTCCTGATTATTTGCATTTACATATCTATCTATTTATGTTTGTACAAGTACCGTGTAGGTATGTACGAGTATGTAATTCAAGGTGATCAATGAGCACTGATCGCGGCAGTAAACATATTTATTATTTCTAATTGTTCTTTATTCAATTTCATGCTTGCTCATAAACATATTAAATTAATTACAATTGACTCGTGACAGACATAATTGTAATGGCATACAAAAAATATGAAAACAAATAAACAATTCTAATTGACAAGAAGAAACCTTTGCTTTGACATACATATTTATTGTGTAAAATAATACTACGATGAAGAGAAATATATTTTTGATACGGATTGGCAATTGTTTTTCAGAAAAAAACTTTTATCGTATTTCATGATTTTTTTTTATTTTAAAATCTGTTTAACAAAAATGTTACAGAATATGTTGCCTACATTTCGGAGCCCTCAAAAAACTCTGACAAAGAAAATCTCTCAATAGATTTAACATAAATATTATTATACGATTCTTAGAGAAAGTACCTATTAGTATTTAAATAAAAAATGTTGTCTTCTTTTAATTAAAATTGTATTCTAATTATCGACCACCCTAACATTTATGCGCTAATTTATAATCAATTAAGAAAATTAGCAGTGCCATTATATGAACTTTACCCTCGTACACAATAATCACAATGACAGTGTCTAAAGAGAATTATAAGAAATGGACATTGCAAAAAATGCAAAGTCTTTGAAAACGCTGACATTAAGTGTTGTAAAATGTCAGTAGTTTATGGTAGTATGAGTCATTTTTTTATTATTCTACTTCTCTTCCATTATTCTTTCTGAGCCATTAGTTTGTCAGCTTGCCTTAAAGCCATTATTCTTTCTAATATTCTTTATAAGACATTTTAATGGGTAATTTTTATTCATGGCGCATGCGCACACTTTGATTGGTGTGCAAAAAATGCTCATTAAAATAATAACCTATTAAAGTCAGCTCGTCAATGACAAGCAGATTTCGATTTTTCATTGTTAAGGGTTTAAAATCAAATTATATTAAAAAAAAATCGAAAATTTATTATAACATTTTTATTTACATATGTACTTATGTAGGTATGTATAATTATCTTTAAAAGAAATGAAATTATTGAGATTAAAAAATAAAAAATATAATTTAAAATAAAATAAAAATAAATAAATAATTTACAATAAAAATTATAATTGAAAAAAATGTATATTTTTAATAGTTTTAATATCTATTTTTTTCTTTTTTGATTTTTATTTTTATTTTTTATTTTATTTTATTTTTATTATTTTAATTTTTTCAAACTCTTAAGAATATTGAACATAATTTTCAGTAAAAATAGAATTTTGAAATAATTTTAAATTTTGAAAAAAAAAATTTAAAACATAAATTTAGTAGTTATAATATTTTTTTTAGTTTTCTTTTTCTTTTTATTTAATTTTAATTTTATTTTTTAGTTTTCTTTTTATTTAATTTTTTTTTCTTTTGATATAATTATTTTTTGTGTTTTATTTTTTCATTCTTTCTAATCCTAACTAATATTGAAAATAATTTTCAGTGGAATTTCATATATATTTATATTTTTAATAATTTTTAGCTCTCTTCTATTTTTTATTTTGCTTTTATTTTTTAATTTATTTCATTTTGTCTTTATTAATTTAATTTTTAGAATATTGAAAGTGGAATTTTGATTTAAAAATTAAAAATAAAAACTTTTCGAATATAATTTAAAAATATTAATTATAGTTTATATTTAAAAGAGTATTTATTTTGTGTTTTTTTGCAATAATAAAATTAAATTATTAGTGGAAAATAAATTTCTTACTCCAGTTTATATAAGTTTAAATATTAAAAAATGCATATGTTTGCATGCTTTTGAATAAAATCTGTACTTTAAATGTATTACATTTAATTTCAACATGCGAATTTGTGTGTAAAATTTTTTCTGGTTATTAGATACACTCCTTTTAGTAAAATATTTTTTTTTTTTCAAAGAATTTTGATATTTTTGTTTTAATTATTTTAAAAAATATTTTTTAAATATTTATAATATTTATAATATTTTTTTCCAATTAAAATAACTAAAATAAGTAACTCTTTAATCACTAATTATATACACATTAATATAAGAATACAAAAAATACATACGGCTCTAGAGTGAATGTGGGGCGACTGCATATATCAACCGGCATATTGTATATAATTTTTTTTTTACACTTTTACTTAAAAAAAATTTAATCACTATAAAAACACGTAATTTAACCCTTTCAATTAACTAAAGGAAAGTATTGTTAATTTGCATAAACACGCTTTGTGGTCTTGTAATTCTGCTGTGCATTAGATAAGATTTGCTTTTCACTGGCACTTCACTTTATATGCCTATGTCTTTTTATGTTTGTATGTATGTATGCTTTTATTGTGGATGTCCTTTCAGGATAATAAAGCTAAAGGACTTTGTTTTAACACTTTGTTATAATAATTTTTAATGTCTATAATTTGAGAGCGCCAATTTAGGCTGATGTTTTCAGGCGTAGTAATACCGTACAACTGAAACTTGCTTGCGCTTATGAGAGCCACAAATGTGGAGTGTGGCAGTACCGCGGTGGCGAACTCGTCATACATCGGCGCTATGTATGTGTGTACTTTTATCTACATATGTATGTGTTTGTGGAAAGACGTGCAAACTTATAAGCATGCCCAGTTGTATTGTATGTACGAGTATGCGACTTGTATATGGAAGCATTTGTAAGTACTTCTACCTTCCACGCCGCATACACATGCGCTTGTTTGACTTTTTTGCTTGCCTTTTTTTGTTTTGTTACCTTTTGCTTTTTTCCATGTGTGTTTTCGAGAACTTGTACTTGTTTATATTTATTTATCTATTGGCCTTTTTATGTATTTGTATATGAAATCATTGTACATACGTATGTATGTATGTATGTTCGCATATGTACATTTGTCCATGAAGTATATGGCGTGTGTTTATGTGCTGCAATAAATACTGCTCCTCGCCTATAATTGTACGTAGACATGCATGCTATGGATGATCTTGAGCCAACTCGTCTTCTTTTGTAAGTCTTCCCGGTTGTCTGCACATGCATATATATTTACAACACTGATATACCAATTCTATTCTATACTGCAACTAGTTTGCAATGCCAGTTATACTAATATTTAATGGTATATTCCGCTTTTCCTTTTTCCTTTTTACTTAATTCTGAAGTAGTTCTTTCATATAAAAAATTTGTTCATAAGAAAAAATGCCTACATAAAGATATACTGTTCAATACAAATTCATGATTTGTTTGATTGTAAATTTTTTTCCAACTTAACTTATTTAGATATTAATTGCCCTTACTAAATTGATACAATAAGATCAATGGCCTACGAACCTAAATTAGTTTTCTATTGGCTAACAATTAACGCTAGTTTTATGAAAACTAGTTCAATGCAGTTCACGAGTTCTAATAATATTATTTTTCAGTTGTTAGTATTTACATATGTATATATTTAAATACATATTCTCTTATATGTTCATACATATGCGGGGAAAGTGTTGAAAATAAATTATTTTTCTCTCATCATACATTCAACTCATACCAAAATACCTCTTCAGTACTTATTTTTATCAGGAATAAAATAGGCTGAAGCTTAAATTATATACTAAAATCATTACTGTTGCTATCCATTTGCTTTAATAGAGCTTATTCGAATATTAGCGATGAATTATAATTAAAAATAATTATTTTGGTTTCTTCCAGAATAGTTTTGTCGAGTGGTTATCCAGGTCCTGAGCTATCTTGTTTGAACACACATAACATAAACGATTTCAGATTGACTGCCTTCAAAACTATATTTTGAAGCGATGAAAATGCTGGTGGAATTTCGAAAAGTCGAATACCCTAATCATAATATTCTCTAAATGCCTTAAAATGAAAATCGTGTTGGGAATTGGTTGGCTTATATTACCAAATATTCGGTTCCCTTCTTGTCAAAGATAATATTCTCTAAATGCCTTAAAAAGAAAATCGTGTTGGGGATTGGTTGGCTTATATTACCGAATATTCGGTTCCCTTCTTGTCAAAAAATTAAAAGGATAATAACAAAAAAGCAACGCAAGACCATCTGCATAAGTTCTTGAATCATTAAATTAATATAAACTACATATATATTCTGTTGTTGATCGATGTATACCAATATCTTTTATTTATATGAGTTGTTTGTTCGATTCGAAATTTTCTAAGTTTTGGAAAATCGAAGCTGGCTATATACATATATATTAGGTGGTTCTTCATCTTCTCTAGAAGCTCATTTCTGAGGCTAACTTGTCCGTGAATATTTTGCAAAATTTTCAATTTTTTTAAATTAATTTTAAATTAAATTATAATTTTTTATATTAATTGAAATTTTAAACTCATTGTTTCTGGTAGTGACGTAGATACAATACGTAAGTTGTATATATTAAAGTTGAATTCCCACAATTAAGTTGTATTATGAATATACTTATAATTTTTCAACTGTTCATTTTCAAAAATTTCCAATTGTAATTTACCAGATTCTGACATACCGGATTACCGCTTTCTCATACAACTATTATTCAACTTCCCAACTGGGTTTTCGAACACAAAAATTAACATTTAGTGAAAGGTTAAACAATTTATAGACAATGCAACCATAAATCAATTAACCATTTAACTACAATATAGCAACATGCAACCTGTTTGATTCGTCTAAAAAATATGCCTTCAATTGCATACAGACTTGTCATGTAAATATATGCATACCGGTACTTATTACGAGCATGTAAGATATAGTCACATAGGGTTAGTGCTACTACTCGCTATTGCTTATGTCATTTAATTTTTAGAAAGTCATTTTTATTTCGATAACATTGCTAGTATATTTATGCACTGCCAATATAAATACACTGTCATTACAAATATAGATATACATATTTATGTACATATATACATTATCATTATATGTACAATTATATGCTTTTTTACATGTTATGAATGTGAGAATAATCAGACATCGAAATCAATTATTTGAGGCTATAAATGTTTAACTATCCATATTATTTATGGAAATTAGCTTTACCTACTCGTACATGCAAACAAATATATACATATGTACATGTATAATTCTAATGATCGAGAATTATTTTTTTTATGCAAAACAAAAAGGTTTCTTAAAACAACGGTTGGTTTTTAAATTCCCAAGCTACGTACGTATTGTAGTAAGAAGGTTTACGACCAGGAAGTATTGGAAGAGATGCCAAATGTGTTACTAAAGTGGCTGTCGACTCCAACAAAAGGTCAAAGCAAGTAGAGTTACTTCAAATAATAGGCACGGTGTAAATTTGTTAACTAAAGTATATTTTGTTATTCAACATGGGCGATGTACCGATTATAACGACCTATAAATTTTTCGATTTCATTTTTGTATAGATGTAATAGACCGAGGTACAGATTTTTTGTCAAACCATTCTTTTAAATTTTGAGAAAATGAAAAGTCTCTGTGGGTTACACCCGCAAATCCCATTACATTTTTTGTCATTAGTTTCATTGATTTGAGTCGCTTCAGAGGCCTAGTTATTCATAAACGAATTGTCCAACATTACGCTTTGATATCTTTAGAGTCTTGACTCGTTTAGATATACGCTGATTTACACAGTTTTAGGACTTATGTATATCGGATTGTCTCGTACTGAATTTAGCTAACCTCTTAAGAGTGGTTACTTCATTTGGATCAGAGCCCGGATAACATTTATGAAGAAATTTTTTCTTTCAAACACCACAACGAGCTGTGAAATGTATGCACTGTTTTTCTAAAGATTAGGTCTAACTATACAACATACATGTGTATAAAATTTTAGTGGTTTTCTTTTATAAACCCGTTCTAACTTGTCAGCCTGCCTGGTATACATTTTTGTAGAGAGGATAATAGAGGATGGTTATCCATCAAGTGATGAAATACCTTGGACACTAAGACACACCAAATAGTTTTTTTTTCTGAAAAAAGCTATCACAAAGCCATTAACAAACATATTGTCATAAGAAAAGTACTCTTGCAAAGTTCGAGTCTTTGCTATGATAAGACCGCTAATAGAAAGTAGATTCTATGATTTTAGATTTTAATGCCAACAATATTCGCAACCGTGAGCAAACAATAAGCATTTTTCAGCAAACCTAGAAAGTATTATAGTTCAAAATCAGAACTAACAGGTTAGGCTCAACCCACACACATTAACATTAACAGCACATTAACAAACATATTCTCATAAGAAAAGTGCTTTTGCAAAGTTCGAGTCTTTGCTATGATAAGTTTCGCCATGGACGAATTAGTCAAGACGTTTTTTCTTGTCTGATACGACAAGTGCCCCCCATAGCTTCATATGTACCAACCCACACCGAACAAGACAAGACAAAAATATAATTCTTCAAAGACAAACAGGTTCTTAATATATAATACAGATTTATATGTTCTTTCAAAGCGTGCTTTCTAAATTGAATTATTCCTGTTTTAACTTTTTACGTTGATACAAGAACAATGCATACAAAGCGCATGAAATTTTATGAACCCTGCTGAGGAACTACCGGTAATATAGGACAATTTTCCGTAATTTTACCGTTTGTTTCTTATTTAATCTGTATCCTAAAGGTCAAGCTTGGTGTAATAAACTTTGAATAGGATATGACAGGATTTTATATTATCCAAACCTTAGACAATAATTTCATACTGCATCTTCTTATTATAAATCTGCTGATCTGATTCTTTTGAGTAACTAATTTTCTTTCTTTAAAATAAAATTTCATTTTTGACTTATTGCTGATACCATCGCTATTTTAATACTTTTCTAATGATGCATATACGAGCGTGTGGTTCCAAGCAGCAACAGCACACTTGCCTATGGCAACTGCCAAAAACCATAATTATAGCCCAACCAAAAAAAAAGTACTAATCAGCACACAAGTAATTGATGGCTCGAAGTACTAGACACAGTCTATTTTATTTTATTTATATATATTTTTCAAATTTAACCAACCCCACGCCAACAGAAATTGAGAGCATTTTAATTTAACCGCTTATTGGCAAACTGGACACGCACCAAGCATTCGCCCGACAATTCAAAAGTAATAGTGATATTTTTAAATATTTTTGTTTTTTTTTTTTTTTTTTTTGGTTCAATGTCTACTATTGCCAACGACTTTGTTAGAGACCATAGACATTTTGTCGTTGCTACTGTTGTTGTTGTTTTTATGCTGATGACGTTGAGGGCTAGTGATCGCGTGAGCAATACTTTGCTCACGTAGCCGGCTAAAGCACACCGCCAGCGCATGCCAACCATAGCTAACAAATCTAATATAATATATTTGCATACATATGTATATGTATGTATGTGTGTTTATAGTCGTTTAATTATAGATATGTGTTTTTATACGCAAACTTGTGTACTTTGGAACTCGTTGCATTTTTTTCTTAAATTTAAAATTGCAAATTCAAATCATATGCATGTGTGTATATTTTTTTTATTTTTTTATTGTTGTTGTTATTATTGTTTGTTGTGGGTGATGCTGCTTCTCAGGGTTAGCGAGTGCATAGCATTTACAAAGGCCGCATTTAGCAACTAGAACACTAATTATATTTGCATATATTAAACATAGCCGTTATGAATAGGTGTTTGTATGTATGTATGTTATTTTAATTAGCACAATTGACTCATTGTGAGCGGCAAAGTACAAATATTAGAGCAGCACAGCCGGTATGGCAACACTATTAGTAGCGGCAAAACATAAACAAAATAGAATTTAGCGCTTAAAGGTAAATTGAGAAAATGAGAAATTAGAAATAAAAACGAAAAATAAAATATATATATAAAAATGTAAAAAAAAAGAACAAAAACAAGCAAAATTTACAAAACGATCGTCACAAACAATTACATTCTATTTATGTATGTAGAGAAGTGTTATTTACATACTAAATACAAACACACACACCCAGGCATGTGGTAACTACAAACGTTTTGTTGACGCGCTGTACAAGTACAACAAAAGGGAAACCCGCGAGAGAGCCACGCATATACGCTAGTTGATGGAACACAGCTGAGATATATAAACAAAAGAAAAATTTAACGAAAAAAATCATGAAAAAAAACTAATAGGTGAGTTTGTTGCGCTTGAGTCAGCCGATCGCGGCGTGATCGTCACGCATTGCAACGTGATCAGCGCAATTTATGTACATACATATGTATGCATGTAGTCAACATTTTGGCTTTTTTGCATTTCCATTTCCATTTTTGCCTTTTTGTGTGTGTGCGTTTTATTTTGTGCTGGATTTGCGACTTTTGATTTTTGAATATCAACATTGTTGCGCTGCTTTACAGTAAACTCTTTCAATGAAATAAAACCAAAACAATCAAAGCCTCGCAGTGACTGCGTGATATCGCGTGGACGCTTTTGTTGGTCGCCACGATCGTCTGTGCTTTGCTTGTTGACTGCACTTATTGCTTAGTTGTTTAGCTGCGCCTGCGTGATTCTTTCTTTCATTTCATTGCGTTTGCTTGGCATAGAGAGTGATTATGAATAGTTGCGAATTTCTTTTGATGAAAGCAGTGATTGCAATTTGGACTTTTAAGTGCGTTAGCACGCTAATTGCAATTTTATTTCTGTAGCTATAATACTGCTTAAAACGGTTATAGTAATCGTGTACTAAGAGAGTATTATAGTTTTGTCCACATAACGATTGTTTGTAAGTCCTAAAACTAAACGAGTTAGATATAGGGTTATATATACCAAATTGATCAGGGTGACGAATAAAGTTCAAATCCGGATGTCTGTCTGTCCGTCCGTCCGTCTGTCCGTCCGTGCAAGCTGTAACTTGAGTAAAAATTGAGATATCTTAATGAAACTTGGAATACGTGTTCCTTGGCACCATAAGAAGGTTAAGTTCGATGATGGGCGGAACCAAGTTTTACATAAGAAATGGCAGAAGGAAGCTTCACTCAAATTTTTTTACAAAATTAAAAATGGGCGTGGCATCGCCCACTTATGGGTCAAAAACCATATCTCAGGAACTACTCGACAGATTTCAATGAAAATTGGTATATAATATTTTCTTGTCACCCTGACAACACGGTTAACGACTAATTTCCTTATAACTCAATTTTGAATTCCATCTGAATCCTTCACTTTATAATATATACATTAGGAACCAATGAAGATAGCGAAATAAAACTTTACACAAATACTGTATATGATCTGTGGCACCACTTGTGAAAAAATTGTCGAAAACGGACTATAACTTTTCAAGGCCCCAGATATCGAACATGTTGAATTCAGGTTATTCTAGGTTAAATTTTAACCGAAAATCTGGGTAAATCTCTCAGATAATTTAATGTAATTCAGAGGAAATTGTTTTCTTCCAATAGTGCGTCTTTGTTCCAAAAATTATTAAAATCGGGTCACAACATCTCCTAGCTCCCATATACCTAATTACAGGTTTTTAAAAAGCACGGTGGGCTTTATTCCGCATATATGTATTGGTTAATACGTGACATATCTTAGCAAAATTAAGTGAGCATATAGTATTGGATATCTTTAAAACAACATTCGTATTTTAACAAACAATGAAGAACTTCTTCCGGAAGGTTGAATCCTTCTCAAGTATACATTAAATGGTTATGTTAGTATACATAACCATTTAAACTTGACTTGACTGAACAACTGAACAAGATTTCCATTCTGTAATTTTCAAGGAGTTGCGGAGTCATCTATAGATTTTGAATGCTTTTTGTATTAATTATAATAGACAATACAAATCTAATAAATCAGTTTTAATCACTTGAAGCAAAATATTATTAATTGCAGAAATCTAAAAAAATATTCTTGAAGCCTGACTTTTATTCTTAAACTTAGCTTTGCCATGAGAAATCAACAGCTTTCATATTATTTACTTATCTTCTAAGCTCCGCTGAATTTATCGTCGTTCACAATTATTTAAAAAAATCAGTCGCTTACATAATCAATTGCATCAACCGATTTCTGAAAACCGACACTGAAAACTTCTAAAATACTATTTTTGAAAATGTCCCTTTGGTGACCAGTTGTTTGCTTTTAAGAGTTAAAAAATGTTCCAAGGAAACAATTTTATTGTTGTATATGTATCTATAGTATCTATATTTTGCTTCTTTTTAATGTGCAATATATTTTATATGAATATTCATCAAGATTATATAATTAAATATTTAATTGAAACTAATTGACTTGTAAGCGTAATTGACTAAAACTAAGCTGAAGTTTATTATATTTAGTAGACTACATTATTACGTGATGTACTGAGGTGTACAAAGTACGTTACACATCCTCTGCCTGCTATATGTATGGTTCTCTAATCGAAGTGTCATTATATCAAATTGTAACACATCACGTCATAGGACATCATATGTCATTACATCATATCACATGATGTCACAACGCTAATAAGTTATAACACAGAACTTTGCATTGCGTCATGTACATATATGATATGTATTATCCCTACATCACATGTCACATTCCTTAAACGTCACATCATATGACATTATATGACATCACATCGCGTGTACAAGTGTGATGTCGGCATCAACTAAAAGCAATTTTCAATTGAAATTTTTTAAATTATTTTTATTGAAAAATGTGTGCAGAAGATAAAATTATGAAAATCTTAATATATTTAAATATATAAAATAATATATTATATAATAAAATAATAATTTATATAAAAAATTGTTGTGCCATTGTGGCACAAAAGGTGAAATATATACATATGTATGTACATTTCTTTGTTTATATTCACACAATTTTCACAAATAATTAACAAGGTCATGACAAAACTGTAAATTGTCATAAGTGGGGTCTAGAGTATTTAACGTAATTAACATTTAGATGATTATGCACAAATATAAATGTATGTGTGAGTATTGTAGATGGTATGTATGTACACTTTACAAACAATTAGTGTGCTTAAATGAATTCAGAGACGAGCCCACGAAATTAGTAGAGGGTGATGTTGAAATTAAACAAAAAAAAAATGTTTTCAAAAGTTAGTGCAAGTATACCGTCAGTATAGCTAAGATCTTATAAAAGTTCAAACCTAACCTCTGTACCTTGACTAGATCTGAGTAGTAAACCTAGAGATCCGTTGTAAACTTTTAATTCTTTTGATTTAATTTATTTAACATGGTTTGTCATATTTCATGAATTTTTTTTCATTTTTTATACATATTCAGATGCCTATATACACAAAGCAGGTGGGATTACTTTCTTTCGCATGACATTAACCGTCCTTTGTTTATGATTATTCCGTTTGTAAGCCACACAAATTTTGTGTGATAAATGTATTTCTTTTGTTCGAGCCACAATAATATTAAACTTCTCTTAATCTCATTAAACCCTGTAAAAAAGGAACCCACAAAAGACATTGCATTGTAGGTGTGGGTATAAAAAGTAAAAGAGTCCAAAAATAAGTACTCAATTATAAAAAGTGAACATCGAAAATAAAGTCGTCATGTTCAGTTAAAAATTCGGACATATATACATACATATGTATATATATCGAATTATCACATTTAATTTGTTTGTAAGTGCGAATATGCTCGTGTTTTAAGTGCTTGAATTTTCAAGTGGTAAATACCATTTTTTTCGTTCTTCCCACTTAATTGATTTTAATTGAGTATCCAAGCAACTCTTCACATATATAAATTTAAATGGGTGACAAAGGTCACTGTTAAAACAAAAGTTTTTGAAAAATAATATTGAAAATACAGTTTATGACCATATGGAGTGAAAGTGTTGAAGAAATAAGCCTTGAAATTAAATCCGATTTTTATTCAAAATGTACAATTTTATATATTTTATTTGCAAAAACCTGTTATTTGCTCTGAGAAAATTTATTTTATTTATTAATTTACTATTATTTGTGATATTAATTTTTTTTAAATATGTGTTTATTTATAGGTTTAATTATCAATTCATGCTATTTGAGAGTTTGACTGTTTTTAGAGGCAATTTTAGGATATGTTCTAAATTTTCTCATTTTAATTTTAATTATAAACAAATTCGCTTTTCTAAGCTCTGAGTACTAAGAGCGCAATAACTTATCTTTTCAACGCGTCGCTGCCATATTGGCACACTTATATATTTCGTATAAAAAAATATTCATTAATTTAGCAAATATTTCCAGTTGGGTTTCTGTACATAAGTAAATTGTTTATGCATAAAAAACACATTTGAAGTATTTAGCAGTAAAAATACATAAAATTCATGTGCCATATTTTAATAAAGATGTCAATTGAAATTGATTAGATGTTGTTTTCACGCCGTTTTTAATTGACTACACGCACTTTACAGTTAGTTCACTGTTATCTGCGATACATGTTACTGTAAACACTACAGATTAATAAACAATTTAAATTTAGTTAAGTATACAACCGTATAATGTTTTCTTGTAATGCTATCAATTTTTCCATGCGATAAATATTTATTAATTCAAAATTATTTTCCAAAACATGGCAGGATCTCTATATTTTAACGCGCTTCCGAACGACTAATAATGGTTTTTCGGACCACAAATACGGCATTATCAACACAGGCTTAACGGCTATTAAAAAATCATATCTTGAGCGGAACATTTCTTTATGATTCAAGCACACCCAACTTCAAGCTGTCAAAAATTAAATTCTCAACTAATTGTGTTGAAAATAAGATGATTCTTGGCCTTTTTTTGACTCTTCTGGTGCCAATTAAGTTATGGATTTTCTATAGAATGAGTGAAAATGAATTAACACTAAATAAGAAAAGCGTTAAAAGCTCGAAAATCAGATCGCTTAGCCGAAGATCACTTGACGAACTCACCTGGGAGAAAGCAAGCGCGTAAAAACCTTCCTTAGCATTTCTGTGGGTACATGCAGTTAGTTCATCGGGTAATGGCATTCATCTGATTAGTTCACCAATTTTTACCGATAAAATTGCAAGATCATTGTCTAGGTTTTTCTCGACACTGTATGCATACAAATAGACATACAATGTATAATTTAACAAAAAATGTGTTTTTTCCTCTCGAACTGTTAAAATGTACAATTGTATACAAGGATGCTGAGTAAAAAGTTAAATTAATAGCGGAAATTTCTCAAGAGGTGATATGTGTTGTTCGCCAAGTTAATTGGGTTCAATGCCAAATATTTCGTGCTACAAACAATTTAGCGATACATATTAATACATATATATTTATCTATGTATGTACATACATAACAATTGTTGCATTCAGCTGTGGCACAGTAAAAAATATTGTGGTTCTCATGAATTTATACTTTACGAAAATATATTCAATTTGTTCTGTAAACAGTTTTTGCAAATTTTTTATTAATTTTATTATAATAGCAATATTTCATTATAGCCATAATTTGTATTTTTTTCATATTTTTAAATATAAAGCCAACGCAGCATTTTTTACAAAATACATGAATCTTCAAGATTTCATAAATAACCACAGTTGCATCTGCATGTATAATATAATATATTTATATTTATACATACATACTCGTACACATACATATGTATAATAGACCGCATATATGCGTACAATATTTTTTCTTCAAATTGGAATTTCCTTGACGAGTTCGTTGCATTCTCATTGTTCGCTTAACGACTTTTCGAAATTGCAAACTTTTTTACAATGAATATTTCTTATTCTAAAAATATGCTACTCAGCTGTGGGCGTATGCCGTTAATTGCAATGCAACGCTCATTTCTTTCCAATATGTATGTATGTATATGCATATGTATGGAGATTTGTTGGAGTGTGCAATTTATACAGTGAAGCCTCTTATAAATGAACTGTTGCTTTTGTGATTTAGAGAAATTTTAAATTTTCCCTTTTTTTAAATATTTACCATTTCAAAATTAAAATGTAAAAATAATATATATTATTTAATATTGTTATTGTATAAGTATATTTTTTTAACAGAAAGTTTTTCTACATAACGCTTCTGCCATCTTCGTACTGACTGGAGTTGAGAGTTTTGTGTTTTTTGAGTAATTCGACAGTCTTTGAAGTCGACAACTTCTTACATTATAATAAAATCGTAACCCAATAGTAAAAGGAAATA
This sequence comes from Zeugodacus cucurbitae, assembly GCF_028554725.1. NCBI lineage: Eukaryota > Metazoa > Arthropoda > Insecta > Diptera > Tephritidae > Zeugodacus > Zeugodacus cucurbitae. The sequence continues at coordinate 50,084,398 of NC_071671.1, forward strand.
CCGTGGAACTTCCATAACTCGAACTTCTATATCTCGAAGATCTCTATAACTCGAACTTTTGCATTGGCAACAGCGTTTCGAAATCAAATTTCATACAAATTTCCTTCCATAACTCAAAATTCCCTAACTCGAAGTTCCCCATAACTCCAACTTTTGAAGTGGCAATAGAAGGCAACTTTCATAATATTACACTTATGGATTGCATAAATCATCTAACAAAGGCATGGGATATAGACGCCAAGAGCCAAACTATATCAAAGTTTATAAATCTCATTTTACAGTTTTTTGAAAAAATTGTATGTTTTAATGAAAATTCTATAACTCGAAGTCTCTCTAACTCGAAGTTTTTTGTGGATTAACAAAAAAGTTATAATAAAAATATAAAAATCCTTCGTTGAATAACTAAATAATTTTATTTCTTATATAAAAAAGTATGCATAATTCGAACAAAATCTTTTCATAATTTTTTAACATTTTTGAAATTTTTAAACCCATTTAACCCCGTAAGTGCTATGTATGAGAGTTCCACTGTTATTTAAAGGAAAACGTCTCATCTAACCGAATTAAGACAAGAAGGTTTTGTCTTATCGATTGTTTATCTAATCATCTCAACTTAAAGCAATAGAAATATCAAATAGTTTCAGTTTTCACCTTCAAGTAATATTAGTTTTAAACAACTCTTTCGGTATTCACTCTTACGCTGTTTTCTCATTTTATCTCATGTCATTAGGTTATGAATTGCATCCTCATCTAGTATAGTAACTTGTTATATGGAATCAACAAGTAAATAAAATTGACGATATGTCAAATCGAATTTCTCTCTTGAAAAATAGTGAGAAAATATTTATGCCAAGTTCGATCCTGGTTACAAAGGTTATGTTGAAAATTACTAAAAATGCTTTAATTCAATAAGGAAAAACAACAAACAAATTTTATTACAAAAATGGTACAGAAGGGCTGCACTAAAATAGGTATACACAATTTTAAATGGGCCATATCTCCCAAACTACTCCATCAATTTTAATGAAATTCAATTCATAATTGGGTCATCATTGGAATTCCAATGATATGTTAAGAAAATCGGTCAAATCGGTTCACAACCACGCCCACTTCCCATATACCCGAACTTTGAAGTCGATCTGAAGCGTTTACTTTACAATATATAAAGTGAGAACTAGTGAAGATATCGGATCAGAACTTTGCACAAATACTGCATTTATAGTGTGGCATTTCTTTTCCATTTTGCCGAAAATATAGATAAGTCTCTCAGATGTTTTGAAGAAATTTAGAGAAATTCTTCCAATAATATGTCTCCGTGCCAAAAATTAGTGAAATCGGGTCATAACTTGCCCTAGCCCATATACCTAATTTAAGGATTTTCAAACTTTCAATGGACTTTATGCCATACATATGCCGAATATGTGGGTCAAATTGTGTGTTATATTGAGAGAATTAAATAAATAAATAGCGAGAGTGTAAAATGTTCGGTTAAACCCGAACTTAAATTTGTTTCAATTTTATTTTATTTATTTTTATGATAAAGAGCTAGAAATTCGATGGAACATGCAAGAAGAGGATTTCGAAAAAAAGATTTGAGAAAAAAATCGAGAAGATGTTCATAAAGAGAAGTTTCACTGTATGCTATCTACATTTGTATTTACACACACACATATGTGTAATTCAAAATATGTATATACCATATAAAAAAACGAAAGTATATACATATACAATATATGAACAATTTGAAGAACTCTTTGCTCGAAGAAAGCGCAACAGCAAATGCATAACCACTAAATTAGTATTTAAGTATTTTGGTCACAATCGAAACGCATTTCACAACTACAATGCAAATATAATATAATTTATATGTGCGAATATGTATGAATGTACATATGTACACGTGTTTGAAAAACATGCGCGTTTGCCTTCAAGTATTAATTAATTTTGGTAATAAAGAGCTTTGTTGACCATAATCAACGTACATTGTTTTGCCACTTTCAGCTTGCTTACTGAAGATAAAGATCTGATTTATTATGTACAAGAATATATAACTATACTATCGTTATATACTATAGGTGCGTATGTAGATTACCACCAGCGGTCAGCAACTAAAAAACCACAACACTTCAGTATTCTACAATAAATATGACTTTAGAATTAGCTTTGCTTTGATTTTGTTGTTGTTTAGTTTTTTTTCAAATTGTTTCGAGATATGACGTCGCTCTTTCGATTTACGAACAATATCACTAATTTATTACTAAACAATTTAACTTCCTTAATTATTTTCAGTTTTGCACTTACACTTGCTCAGCCATTGTTGTTGTTTTGGATTTGAATTTTTACGCTTGTGCGTGAATTGTTGGAAAACAGTTTTTTTTTTCAATTTTTAGGTAATAATGGACCTAACCAAAAAGTTGTTCACACAGCGCTGCAGCAATGATTACGAGCGATTTTTGTTTGCACTGAAAGCGTTTTGTATGAAATGATTCGCGTGTGTTTTTGTTTAAGAAGCATCTAAAGTGTTGAATACTTTGCAACCGTATGATTTGAATTTTGTGTTGCTTTCCGCAGACTCAGTGCCGCAAAAGCGCAAGCAATATATGTACGTTATGTACATACATATATATGCATTGCTTTTACATATGCAAATATTTTCTCTTATTTTGTACACATATATGAGATTCTTGTATGTAAATATGTTTATTGGAACATGCATTTATGTATATTTATATTTTTTGTTTTTGTTTACACCCAAAACAAAAGCACTGCATCATTCAAGATGGCGCTGCTTTCTTTGTACGCTCGAGCTGCATACTATATATGCTGCGGGATTAATGAGTTAGGCATTGACCTTTGCAAACCAATATACTGTGTAGAAGAGCTAGTTATAGACAAGCGTAGGAAATGTCTCTTATATTGGGATAAAATTTTGGACATATTCGAAAAACAAGCAAAGAACTTTATAGTTCATAGAACCCCACTGTGTTCTGATTTTGAAGACACGTTTTTCCTTTTCCCCTTTTTATTGGAAAATAATTTTAATCTATAAAGACACCTTTTTATTTTTCAAACAATAACAGTAAAAGATCTTTGATTTTCTTAGGGATTATAAGCAAATTCCATTTGTTGTTCGTTAATAGACTGGGTGAGTTAGGTTTCAAACTTCTCGAACGCCATATACAAAGTCATGCGACAATACCTACTTGCTTTAATGTGGAGTTCGAATAGGTTCTAAATCTACTAAATCGGTTTTTGTAGTCGTATAAAACATCCCCTTTATAGTTCCAGAAAATACTGCTCAGGTGGTGGATTCTTTTAGGGGAGATTGTTCGTTTACAGTAGTAAAACAGTTCCACGTGTGTACGAGGATAGTAAGAACAATTTTTTTTCTCAACTCAATTAGTGCGAACTCTCCTAGTGCGAACTTTTCGCTCCGTACTGAACTCTCAAGCGCGTACGTGGGAGGTTTTGAAATTTTGTTCATCAAGTAGCTGTGAGCGCTCGTTACTCGACTCTCTGGCATGCGATTGTGATGCGATGAGAATGAACTTTCAAGACGATTTTCAGTTTCAGATTAAGATTTTCCCTCACGGAGTCTTTTTGATACCCTCACCTGCGAACTATTTGAAGAAAGTTGAGATTCTAGCAATAAATATAGCCTATGTTACTCGAGGTGTACGTAGCTTTCCAATGGTGAAAGAATTTTTGAAATCGGCACAGTAGTTTTTGAGTTTATTCATTACTTATAATAGTAGTATAGATTGTCCTAGCCGAACATTTTCTCTTATTATGTAAACAATAAGTAGAATAAGAATCAAATTATCTTAAAAGTAGAAATCGCATCACCAGTTCCCAAAGTTATAAATTGTTATAATTTTGTAAAAAGCTGAAATAGTCGAATATTGTTCTTTTTTAAATTTTGAAAAACTTGGTCGACTTCAAGAAAGTCGACTACTTGGATTTTTTGTTTTTGTTCACTGAGCATTTCAAATCATTTACTCTCTTTAGAAAACATATTTGAATGAGACCGTTTTTGAATAAAAAGAATACACTTGAAGGCTATCGTAGAAAGATAAATGTTTGATAGCAAAAATCAAGCGAGATTCCGCAAACCAATCGTTCAAAAACGTAGTGTTGTGGTTTTGTTCTTCCAAATATAGATGGTTTTATTTGACAGGCGAAAACTACTGTTAAAAGAAGACGGACCAAAGACATTTTTATTCAAACGAAATTTCGTAATGCTCAATGCAAATATAATGGTATTTTATAATCATAAATTTAAAAATATTATTGTCAAAGCACAAATTGATCGAAAATTGTCGATTTCCGTTGAAATATCAAAAGAAGAAAAAAAGGCTATTATTAGCTATAAAATATGGTCAATGTAATTACAAAATCATACATACATATGTATGTATATATGTATTTACATTACCTTTATCGGAAATCAGTCTCATAAGAACATCTGATAAATACTCCTTTAGATCCCTTTTATTTTATGAAACAAACTGTTCGTTTAGATATTGTGTGGAGACTAATTGCACATATGGGACTTGTATAAATATAAAACACTTTAAATGTATATACATTATGGAAGGTTTTATAGAAATATAAAAGAATTTATACTAAAAGAAATGCAATTCCAATACTCCTCCAACTGATATTAGCTTCTTCAAGGGAGTGAACGATAAGTCCTGCGTAATATGGTATAAGTTCGAACTACTTAAAATTAGAAATTTTCTTTGAATATTTTTTCCGTATGTATGCAGTTATTCTTGTCTGTTTTTATATCTTTATATTCCTTTTTATATTTAATACCTCTCTCTGCACGAACATAAAATATTTATATGTAATAACACTGAAGTTATTAATTTTCAGCTAGTTCACATAATAGTTTAGTTGATTATTAATGAGACAATAAAATTAGTTTAAAGTGTTTATTTGAACGAACCAGGGAAAGCCCTGGTTAATATATTTCATACATTTTGATATGCATTTAATTGTGTCATATTTATACTTGGTTTATAATGCACTGTTAAGTCTGAACTTTGATCTTTCTTATTAGCTTTCAAATCTTCTTTGAATAATCCTATAATTTGAGAACAAAAAAAAAATAAAATTGAAAAAAGGAACAAGAAATTAATTCAAAACTTCTTTATTAAAGTCACAATATTATCCATTTATTTGTGGTAGCCACTGTAGCTGCATGCATAGGTATTTCTTTTAACAGAGACTCAAATTAAAAGAGACACTCATTTTTTTGATTGTCACGCAATATAAATATAAAAAGTGAAATTATTATTATTATAATATTGAATATAGAAATTATAATTATTTCTATTAATTTGCATTTATTGAGCGCCGCTAATTTCCATTTAACTCGTTTCTAGGCGTATTTCCTAGTATACCTACATCTTTAATTGTTGAAAGTGGAATGTCAAGAGAAAGAGGTCAACAATGGCCTCTGGCACTACCGTTATTATGCTTTATGCTGTCAATTAATTACGTTTTACGTTAAATTAATGCTTTTGATTAAAGTAGAAATTATTACTTTTTTGACCACTGTTGGACTTCACCTTTCCGTAATTATCGAAAGGAATTTCACAAATAATTACAGCTATTACATTTCAAAATTCATACATACATACATCTGTACATTACTCAGAATGTACATAAATATAAATATACATACATACATGGAACTTTACTTACGCTCAACTTTAGGAAAATTCGATAAAGTCCGAAGTGACACAGCGGCAGTTTTTCCTCATGCACGACTTCAGTTTTCTAAATAAAAAATTTAAATTGCGTAATATTAGTTGATTTTCACAGAGATTTAATTATCGCTCTTCATGGCTTACCACGGCGATTCGTTTCCTTTTCACAACCGAGCTGCTGCGGAATATTTGCTGTATTCGTAGTTTATTGAACAGTTCCAATAATTACACAATAACTTCTTTAAACACTAAATTTATTAGGAATCAGTGTTTGTTTTTAGTTTTTTTTTTTATTACAAATATTGGAAGTCCAAGTTGAAATTTAGATTTAATATTTTCGTGTGTTTTTAGTTCTTTTTTTCTCTCGACTGTGTTTGGGTTTTTGGCGATAACTAACTGTTAACTGCGTACAAAAAATTTGACTTTGAAGTCTCCTTTGGTAGCGACGACTACTGGCAAATAAAAGGTCGCGTGTATTGTTGCAATACTTTTAAGCGCCCAACCACCCCCATTTCGGACATTGCGCAGGCACGTAATGCGCATTATCCTCTCACATACGTTCCACATGGAGTCCAAAGTTTATATAACAGCAATAATTGTATTTTAAATTTTATAGCCATTTGTAAATAAAACTATGTACGCTTGTTTGTAAATATGTAATACTGGTCAGTGAAAAAGTGAAGCTAAACAATGACTAATAAAGTCAGTTATTTTTAAGAGTACCTCTATTTTGATTCTGGACAGTTAGTTGTTGATATTGATGATTTTAAGGGTTAATGGTTTTCAAGGGTTCTTCATCAATTAATAAATATGATCCTTCTTTACTTTATGTATTCTTGCCGATTTCTGATAACTTGCTTTAAGTTTATAAATAAGCGACTTTATTCATATTTATTAGTATACTTCGAGGTATTTTTATAGTATTTTTCTTTGAATTGTGATTTGGTCGAACTAAATTTTCCTCTATATTGGGGTCTGATTTCTGCAGCATCCATTTCCTGCCACTTAATTCCTTCAGATTAAAATGTTATTAAAGCATTTTCTGGAGGATACAGTAAGTGACACAGAGAGCTTGGGAACTCATAAAAAATATGTTTTCACTTATGCTATTAACGATTTAATCAAAAGCCAATGAAATTATAGATAAGGTAGATTGCCAAGGCGCTAAGCATATAATAAAGATATATCTAGTTAAATATTGGTGATGCGAATACTTCGTCATACTCTTACTAAAAGATCCGAATTTTATAAGAAAAATTATCGAATAGAGGTGGCAGGACAGTCTGCGAACGCAACACAGCAAATGGGCAAATTTCTACAACAAACTGTCTTATAACAGTCCAGGTTACCGGTATTGATTCGGATCTTATCCGATGAAGTGCTATTATTAAAACAAAAAAAGGAAGATTTGGGAACATGCGACATCTTTCTGTTTCTGAAATTCGACAAGGACTCCATATTAAACGGATTAAATTTAACTTACAGTCATTTTCTATTACATTAGTTTCAATACCTAGAAACTTAATTTTTTATAATTTTTTAATTGATATATTTTATAATAAAAATTTAATAATATTTATTTTAGTTTAATATACATCATTTGTTCAATGTGAACATTTATTTTGTTGATTTTTTTCTCTTATTTTACCATATACTTATTATATTTATGTTTTATATTCTTATATATTTATGACAAATTTAATGCTCTTATAATTATTATAATAATTGTACTTAATATTTTTTAATTAACTGTCATTCATCTACATGTAAAGTTTGCGCAAATCTTTCGCGAATAGAAATTAATACATTTGTACACCCTGTGTCGCGAATGCAACCGTGCTTAAACGTGGTCTTCGAATTTCGAATTGCATTATTAAAATTCGGCGACGTCATTTCGACTTTCGAACCAACCTCTACCTATTCGGTGTGGTAGTGCGATTACTATTATTTCATTTTCAATTCTTGAATCGTACAAAAGTTCATCACTTATACGGTGCTTGTTGTTGTAGTTTTATACAATTAAACGCAAATAGAAAACTCAATAAAATATAAAAAATATATAATGGCTGCCGAAGGAGAAGTTAAACTTTACTCACGCGAGGAAATCTCAAAACATAATTCAAACAAAAACACCTGGTTGATCATCCATAATAACGTGTACGATGTGTCGGAATTTTTAAATGAGGTAAGTAGGTAAAAATAATTAAACGTAGTAGAAAAAACAGCCGCAGAGTTCAGGTCAATGTGCGTATAAATTTCAATAATATGTGCACAGCGTAACATATGGCGCCATAATTTTCAAACTCGGCTCATTATTGAACTTGAACTGAATATTTTATAATAGCGGTCGTCGTACAAAACAGAACTAGTAAATTTTATATAAAAATATTTGTATGTATGTGTTTGTTAACATGTTGCGCTTCATGATCTTATGCTTTCAAACTTAAAGTTCATAGCACATATTTAGTGAATCTACATATAAATATGTATATATTTGTCGCTGTGAGAGGTTGTTAATTATAGTTAAGGGGAAAACATATGTTTTATAGTATTTAATTTAAGCATTTGTTTAGTATTGAACGCCGTTAATTAATTTTAGATACATGTTTAAAGTAATTTGTTTAAAAGTTGTTCTCGTCACCATATACATCGTATTGTAGAATAACTAATGCTGTATTTTTTAAGTAAACATTTGAAGTGTATGCGTGCTAATAATCACATTAGTCAGCTAGCCGATTGAAATGTTATCATTGCTGTATCATTCCATAATACTAGTTAGCTTGCACACCGACAAAATTCATAAGTATTCTAGATTAATATTTGTACTTTTTTTAGTTTTACGGTACAAAGTTCTCAACTAATGTTTAGCGAAATCAATATGAAGGAGCATGTGTATGTCATAGCTAAATTGCAAATATTCAATAAATTTAGTATTCAAAACTGTAAAGTTATTTCATTAAAAATTTTCACGTCACACAATTTCCTATTAATGTATTAATAAATGTCTCTCCGTTTATTTCCATTGTTCAACATGCATTCGTTTTGACGATGTCTAGTTTTTTGCACAATATATAGTATAAACGTCGATATATATATATATATATACATATCGTTTTTTAAAGGTTTTGCACAACCGCATTTGCATTTCGTATTGCATTCGTTCGACTTTTGTTACGTGTAGGGTCCCACACATCTATGTTGCAATATTATTTTTTGGGTCAATATGTCAAACACTCTTTTACTTGTTTTTGCTCTTCGCTAATTTCATACTTTATAAATGTTTCAATCAGCTTTTATGCATGACTAAGTGTTTTGCAAGGCGCTGATATTACATACATTATCTTAGTTTGACTGCTTATACATCTTATCAATTTAAAATATCAATGTTATATAAGTTTGTACTTATCAAAAACGCTGTCAAAATTGTGCATGTCATTATAAAAACAGCTGGGTTATATTTTCAAAAGCACGCCATAAGTGGAAAAGTATACATATTAATATAATAATTTCATATTTGTGTTACACACATGCTATTGTGTTGTTTGAGAAATCTTTTTAGTGTGCTGCATTGATAAGACTATATATGACAGTTTCACAAACAAATATAATAATATTAAATTTGTTGACTTGATTTTTTCGGCGTACAATTTGAAAACCTTTAGTGCAAATTAATTTAAAAAGTTTTTTATAATTATATACAATTGAAGAAGTTTCCTTTAAAATAAATGTAAGAACGTGCTTTTGAAATTGCGACAAATATTTTATATTTTATTTAGCACATCCGTTGAAAATGGGAATATGTAAAATTAACTACAAGTTATATACGTATGCCTTTACATTTATATGCGACGAAGTGATTAGATATGGTGATTAAATGCAAATATTTAGTCAAAGTTCAGGTGAACAAAAAAAGCAAGAAAATGAAGCGCTAAACAAAAAACACATACAAAATAAAAGCATTTATATATCGGACCTAATAACTTTTCATCTCAAGTTCAATAGGGAGTAAATCTATATGCATACATAAGTACAAATATAAAGTAATGAACAAATGTTGGCATATTTTTAAGAGCCAAGCATTCAAATTCAATTGTTTAACATAAATGCGGTGGAGTTGCGACACGTTACTACGGCGCGTTTTAGAATTTTGTGCGTATTGTGTTGAATAAAACATTTTTGTCTTATCCAAATAGTGATTTCAGTACAGACAATACACTCCATTCATTTTACTTTGTATAGCACTTAATTTAATATTGAATTTCAATTTTAGCATCCCGGCGGTGAAGAAGTGCTGATCGAACAAGGCGGCAAGGAAGCCACAGAGAGTTTCGAAGATGTCGGCCACAGTTCGGATGCTCGTGAAATGATGAAAAAGTACAAAATTGGCGAACTAGTCGAAGCCGAACGTACGAATGTGCCGCAGAAGAGCGAACCCACATGGAATTCCGATCAGAAGACAGAAGACTCATCAATGCGTTCATGGCTATTACCATTGGTGCTCGGTTTAGTGGCTACAATTCTCTACAGATATTTCTTTAAAGTGTAAATGTCGCTAAACAAAACAAAACAAAAAAAGCAGAGCAAACAACAAATCATTTTACGATTAATTTCCTTTGTCGTTGCGTTGTAAAGTTTATTTAAGAAACCATTCCCTTTAATTAATTAGTAAAAAACAAAAACAAAGAAAGTGTCTGCATTTATGCCTACGTCTATGTACTACATGCACAAAACCGTACCAAACAGGATGGACTACTTCAAAATATTTCGCATACAAATGTAAAGTGTATAATGGTTGCTGCTTGCTTAATAGATAAATTTTACCATATGTAATTTTTTAAAGAGAAAAATGTAAAAAATTTATTATACATAATACATATGTTTACATTCTATTGATGAGGAAATTATACAAATAAATATGTATAAGTACTTGGGTATATCTGTTGCATTTTCATTCTCTTTTTTTATATTTTAAATGCAAATTTCTTGTTTCGCAGCGCTTCCGTTATTGTTTATTTTTGAAAAAATATTGCATACTTTTAGGATATTTTTTTTAACATTGGAGTTTTGTTAAAAGTTGTATAAGGAATATTTTTATAATATTTTACGAAATTATTTGTTTTATTATCCTTGATAATTTTTCTCTGTAATTGCATATATCGATTCGTTGAGAAAGGCGTGAATTTCCTCAGGCTCGTGCTATTATGATCACTTCATTCGGCTAATACTGTAATTTTAAAATCAACAGTTTTGAGTATCGAAAAATCTATTTCTTCGTCGCTACACATAATTAGTATTGTATTTATTTATTAATTTTTTAATTATTTATTTTTGTTTTAATTTTTGTATTTCATGATTTTATACAAAAAAAAAATCATTCCGTTCATTTTTTTCAATTTTCGATAATTTTTCAATTTTATGAATTTATGCAATTTTTTTCATTTTATATTTTTTAGTCTTTATATTTAATTTTTTATTTTAAAATTTTATTTTATTATTTTTATATTTATTTTTTATATGCAATTTTTTTAATTTTTATACTCTGGCAACAAAGCTGCTAAGAGAGTATTATAGTTTTGTTCACATAACGGTTGTTTGTAACACCCACAACTAAACGAGTTAGATATAGGGTTATATATACCAAAGTGATCAGGGTGAAGGGTGGAGTTCTAATCCGGATGTCTGTCTGTCCGTCCGTCTGCGCAAGCTGTAACTTGAGTAAAAATTAAGATATCTTGATGAAACTTGACACACTTGTTTCTTGGCACCATAGGAAGGTTGCTTTCGAAGATGGGCACAATCGGACCACTGCCACGCCCACAAAATGGCGGAAACCGACATAAAGTGCCATAACTAAGCCATAAATATTTGGATGTATTTTTTTTTTAGAAGTGGGCGTGGTCCCGCCCCTACTAAGTTTTTGTACATATCTCGTAAACTACTTAAGCTATATCAACCAAACTTTCTAGAGTCGTTTCTTTTAGGTACTAGCTTATACAGTCCAAAAATGGTGGATATCGGATTTTAACCACGCTCACCTCCCATTCAAAGGTTATGTTAAACTACTAAAAATCTTTAATTCAGTAAGGGAAAGCACCGGGAATCTTAAATTTCATTATGAAGAAGGTACAGATAATTGGTATACAAAATTTTAAGTGGGTGTGGCTTCGCCACATGGATCAAAAACCAGATATCCGAAACTACTCGACCAATTTCAATGAAACTTGGTTTGTAATATTTTCCATACATCTCAATGATATGTTGTGAAAATAGGCCAAATCGCAACCACTCCTATTTCCTATCTACCAGAACTTTGAAGTCGTCCTGAAGAGTTTATTTTACAATATGTAAAGTAAGCACTAGTGAATATATCGGAACAGAACTTTGCATAAATACTGCCTTTCTTAAAATCGCCGAAATCGGATTATAGGTTTTCAAGGCCCCATATATCGAACATAGGGACCTCGGTGCTTCTAACCTAATATTAGGGTTTCCAACATTCAATGGACTTTATCCATATATATGTCGAATATGTGGGTCAAATTGTGTGTTATATAAAATTAAATAAATAAATTGCGAGAGTATAAAATGTTCGGTTACACCCGAACTTAGCCCTTCCTTACTTGTTTTATTTTAATTTTTTTATTTCTTTTATATTTTTTTTTTTAATTTCTAAAATATTTATAACAAATATTTTTTGGTCAGCGCTACAACAACACTTTCCATGAATAATGCCAATCTCAACAACAACAACCAATTTAAGTGACAACGCCCAAAACTATTCATAATATGGCCATATATGTATCTTCATATTTATTATATAATAAGCTATTAGCTCTACGTACACACTTGTGTTAATACTTATTTCCTTAAATATATTTAAATAATTACAAAATATTGTTTTTCAAAACATGCATTTATGCATAAATTCTTAAGTATCTATAATATTAAATATGTATGCGTGTGTATATATGTGATTATCGTATGGAACTTTGCGTATTCGGATGACTCGTGTGATAAAGTTGATGATGCACTTGTGTTAGGTCATGGTTATGTTTCACATGATGTTCCGGTTGCTGTTCGAAAAACACACAATTGTTGTTGTTGTTCACATTGATGTCCTCCACCATGGGCTCATCCGCCGCGTACCAATGGTGTGAGTGCAAGATATTTGTCGTTTCTTGTTGATAGTTGACACTGTTGTTGCTGCTGCTACCGTTACTCATGTTGCTCACGCGTCCATATTTGGAGTAAGCGTTGCGCGAAAGATTCCAATCGGTGGGCGGCGGCGAGTATTGGAGTGCTTGCAGTCGTCCACTATTGTTATTGTTGTTGTTATTTTGCATGTGATGGAACCCGAAAGGCCAGGTCTGTAATGAATTATAAAATGAAGGAACTTATTGGTTATTGAAACATGGTAATCACCGAAAATTAAAATCGGGGGAATACAGTATTTTGAGTTATATAAAACAATGAAATTCATACTCATCAAAAACACATATTTTCTTCTAATTAAATAAATATTAAAGTTAATGAATGAATACCACCCAATTTTGGTTCTCATTTCGTTAACTCTTATAACACAATTTGAAGTGAACGTTCTGTTGTTGAGGTCTGAGCATTGTCCAAATCCAAGAACTAAATTTATTATTGGTCAGACTGGGAGTCATGCTGTCTAATTGAGCTCCTGGGGGCCGTAGGGGCCCTAAGTTGGCCATTCCCTGAGGGTGGCGGCGCGTTGCGTAAACTAGGTGGAAGTTGCACTGTCGTAGAGGCAACAGTCGCAGTATTGCGTTGACAGCTTTAGATGGCTCCATCCATTGCATGAGTTACACCTAACCAATGTGGAATTTGGATGGAGCCTTTTAGCGCATACGCAGCAGAAAAATACCACAGACCCCGGGTTGGACTCGATGCCAGCCCGGAGTAAGAGGATGTGGAGCAACGCTGCTGCAAGGCGTTGCTCCAATGACGAACAACTAGACTTAAAACTTATCGATCCAAACAGGGTTAGATCTCCGAAATGGCAGCCCTTGACCGGATAAAATCCGGGTCAACTCCGGTGGCGTAGAATATAGAGTTGCCACGTGAAACCAGAGAGACCCTTGCGCAATTTCGATCTGGATATTGTAGCAGGTTAAACTCCTACTTATCCAGACTGAACCCCGACCTACAAAATACATGTCCTGCATGCAATAAGTCCCCGCATGACACTGATCACCTTTTTGCATGCCCAACGAAACCTACTTATCTAACACCCCTTTCCCTTTGGTCCAACCCTGTCGAAACAGCACGTTTCCTGGGCCACCCGTTAGATAACCTCGACGAAAACTAGATTTATGCTTTCTTTTCAGGAAGGGATAGATAACCGCTACAACAACAACAACTAAATTTATTATTCATTCTATATAAATCTAACTTTCATATTTAATCATATTTATAAATAGAGGTCTTCCCGATCTCAACTAAATTCCATAACTGGTCCTTATTTCGGAACGATTGTTTCACAATCCGTTGCTTTAGATCCTCCCAACGATTTCCAATTGGATTCGTGTCGTGGGACTGACTTGGGCAATTAAAAGAACTCACAACGTTGCCCTTGAATCGACTTCGAAGTATGGTTAGGATCGTCATCCCACTGAAATTTCCATATTAGTGACATACTTTCCTCAGCATATGACAGTATCATGTTTGTGATATCTTTGTAGTTTAACCTATACGATAAATTGGTCTTCCAACGTACCATGAAAAGCAGAGCCTGACCATGTTTAAAGTTTTTTTTGTAAACCAAAAATGCAATTATTTCTATTTCGAAGGGAGTACATTCCGTGATCATTCATTTATAAAAAATTTAAGTTTTTGCTGCACTTTTAACAGCACTTTTAAAAGCTATACATGGGAAAGAACGATCCATGAAATTGAATCATGCGATTTCCTAAACATCTTAGAATAATTAACAATGCACTTATTATTTTGACTACTTAAAGAACGAATTACTACAGTGGATCGGCACGCCTACTTCAATAATGGAGATTCACTATTTTCTTTTCGCTTTAAAAGGTTTATCTATTTATTAAAACCGACCCAAAGTTGCACTCGTATACTTCACCAAACTTTCAAAATTTAGCCATGATTGCAAGCTAAAGGAATGTACTCATTATTTGGACCAAGTGTGTGTGACAGCTCTTCTTCCAATCGTCGAAACACATCTCAAACTCGATTTTTTAGTGTCACTTCATTTTTGGAAATAGGAAAAGTCACACGAAGCCTTGTTTGACGAATATGGAGGCTGAGGCATCTTTACAATATTGTTTTTGGCCAATAATTCACGAACAAGCAACGAAGGGTGAGCTCACCAAGTTACGACGGTCAAAACATAACATCTTAAATTATGAGATTCCGACACTAAAATATTTTTGTATGAACATGGCTTTTTAACACATACTTAAAATTATTTCAAAATATTTCCGATGTATGGCAAATCACTAAATGTGGCGTTAACCACGAATGCCACGCATAAAATGTGTTGCTGCATTGTTTATGCATAATACGTCTACCGACAAAAGTTCAAGCCCATTCAGTCACGGGAAAAAATTAAGAGCAGAAGAATCTCTTAGAGTGTTGTGAGTTCAAGTCAAACTCAGAAATTTTCCATAAAAGTGTTAGTATAACAATGGTTTCAGTGGAATTCTATTTAGATTGAAGTAATTCGTACTTTAACGTGTGCACTACTGTTTGTCGAATTATATGTATGTATGTGATTGGCGTTCAACCGTTTAGCCGGTTATAGCCGAATCGATGAGAGCACGCCACTCCTCTCTTTCCTTCGCAGTTCGGCGCCAGTTGGAGATTCCAAGTGTAACCAGATCGCTCTCCACCTGGTCCCTCCAACGGAGTGGAGGTCTTCCCCTTCTTCGGCTTCCTCCGGCGGGTACTGCATCGAACACTTTCAGAGCTGCAGTGTTTTCGTCCATTGGGACAACATCGTTCATCGTCTGCGGTATTCGCCGTTGCCAATGTTCTGAGGTCCGTAAATCCGCTGTCTTTTTATTCGCTGAACTATGCCAATGTCGTCGTATAACTCGTACAGCTCATCGTTCCATCGTCTGCGGTATTCGCCGTTGCCAATGTTCTGAGGTCCGTAAATCTTGCGCAAAATTTTCCCTCTCGAAAACTCCTTGTGTCGTCTCATCTGATGTTGACATCGTCCAAGCTTCTGCACCATAAAGCAGGACGGGAATGATAAGCGACTTGTAGAGTTTGATTTTGGTTCGTCTATAGAGGACTTTACTATTCAATTGCCTACTCAGTCCAAAGTAGCACCTGTTGGCAAGAGTGATTCTGCGTTGGATTTCAAGGCTGACATTGTTGGTGTTGTTGATACTGATTCCCAGGTATACGAAATTATCTACAACTTCGAAGTTACGATTGTCGAATTAATCTTCATTAAAAACACGAGCTTTGCGACTTCTTCAAATATTAAATCCCAAAAAAATTTCAAAATCCAATTTTCCGAGTAAGTGTAGATTTCAAAAGATCCAGCATCGTTAAATTTAGCTTTTGTCAACAGCTTCAGTCTAAAATCATAGTACCTTCATATTCCAAGAGCGTTCGAAGTCAAAAAATAAACATTTTTTTGTTAGTGATCTTAATTTCATACCCATGACTGTATTTGCATAAGTTATTCGTAGTTATTGCATAGATATGCAATGCCCAAGCATGGGAAACATCAAATCTGTATTGTTTATATGCTACTACGTACATATATTCGAATAAATCAACATTCACCGTCTGTTCCCAGCGCGATCATGGCACACACCAAACTGCCAAAATGCCGCGACTTTTCCTTTGCTCCATTTTAGTTGTTGTTTTGAAAGGGAGGCCGCACAGATTGGTTGATGGCTTTATTGTTGCTGATAGCGGATTGTTTAGCTTTCTTTTGCCTTTGCTTGCTTATACCCTAATGTTCGCGTAGTCAACAAACCAAATGGTTGCACACTTCTTACGTTGCTGTAATCGCATTTGTGTGTGTGTGAGTGTGTGTGTATGTAACATATGCATTCTTATGCATGTAATAAGCGCCCTTTTGTAGACAACAATCCTTTATTTTAATAGGCCTTTATGATGGTTTTGTTTATTGTTATGTTTAAGTGATTGTTAACGCAATCACATTTGTGTAAATAAACATTTTTGAATGTGAAGGAGGAACACACCGCAAACAGCTGTTCGCTGTTCACACTTCACACATTTCGCATTTTGCGGTGATCCACATTCATTAAACATTTCTACTTATTGAACACTTACAGCGAAGAACAAATAGGCAATAAGCAATATGATTTATTTGTGTGTTTGATTTATCGCTCTACCATTTTGACAAACGAGTTGGCGCCTCTCAAGAAGTTAAGATATCAAGAAGTCAGTATAAGAAAATATAAAAAGTTACTGATAAAATTTGAGCTAGATATTTTTTATACTCTCGCAACAAAAGTTGCTAGAGAGTATTATAGTTTTGTTCACATAACGGTTGTTTATAACACCCAAAACTAAACGAGTTAGATATAGGGTTATATATACCAAAGTGATCAGGGTGCAGAGTGGAGTTCAAATCCGAATGTCTGTCTGTCCGTCCGTCCGTCCGCCTGTGCAAGCTGTAACTTGAGTAAAAATTAAGATATCTTGATGAAACTTGGCACACTTATTTCTAGGCACCATAGGAAGGTTGCTTTCGAAAATGAGCAAAATCGGACCACTGCCACGCCCACAAAATGGCGAAAATCGAAAACACATAAAGTGCCATAACTAAGCCATAAATTAAGCTATGGAAATAAAATTTGGTGTGAAGGATCGCACTATGAAGGGGCATATTAGGATGTAATTTTTATGGGTAAATAGGTTTTTTGTATATATCTCGTAAATTAATAGAACTGTATAAACCAAACTTTCTGCAGTCGTTTTTTTTTAACCATTTCTTAATACAGTCCAAAAATGAAAGAAATCGGATAATAACCACGCCCACCTCCCATACAAAGGTTAGGTTGAAAATTACTAAAAGTGGGTTAACTCACTAACGAAAAACGTCAGAAACACTAAATTTCACATAAGAAATGACAGATGGAGGCTGCACTCAGATTTTTTTACAAAATGTAAAATGGGCGTGGCGTCGCCCACTTATGGGTCAAAAACCATATCTCAGGAACTACTCGACCGATTTCAATGAAACTTGGTTTGTAATAGTTTCCTTACATCCCAATGATATGTTGTGAAAATAGGCCAAATCGCTTTACAACCACGCCAACTTCTTATATATCAGAACTTTGAAGACAATCTGAATCGTTTACTTTACAATATATAAAGTAAGTACTAGTGAAGATATCGGTGCAGAACTTTGCACAAATACTATGTTTATAGTGTAGCAGCCCCATTCTAAAAATCCGAAATCGGACCATAGATTTTGAAGGCCCCATATATCGAACACGAGGACCTCGGTGCTTCTAACCTAATATTATGGTTTCCAACTTTCAATGGACTTTATACAATATATATGACTAATATGTGGGTCAAATTGTGTATTATATAATATAAATAAAGTTAAACAAATAAATTGCGAGAGTATAAAATGTTCGGTTACACCCGTACTTAGCCCTTCCTTACTTGTTATTATTTTCTTTTTTTCTAAAATCGCTAAGAGTCGTATTGCGGTAGATTATACAGTTTTCGAACAAGATCATTTTTTACCGAAGCACTCCTGGTAATTTTGGAAATGCAGGCTTTCAGAACCAAAGGCTATTGAGTTTGGGAAGTGTTTCCACGATTGGAAAAAACGTTGTAGACGAAAGAATAATTATTGTATTTCCCGCACACCTCGTACATGAATAGGTCTGTACCTTAACCTATATTGCATTTTCACGGACTCTACCCCTCGCTTTCTAAGCTTACTGTTACTCCTGTTTCGGTCAGCAGAGCAATCATGTTTTAAGAATACTTTTCAACTGCATTCTCTCAAACTGGAGAACTGCAGTCTACCGATGAGGACAATTTTTTGAATCAAAAATCAAAATATGGCCTTATGAGTCACGATTCCTCTATTGAACACCATTGTAGGGAACACAACAACAAATTCTCTTAAGCAAAATCCTATCCATATTTCAACGTGAAGCTGACTATATACATATATAGTAAGAAGTGACTCGTTCTTCATTTCCTCATGATCCATTTTTACCTTAACTGTAAATCAATATCGTCACAGAATTTCCCGTGCTTGAAACGGTGACAGTTTGCACTGATCTGTCAGTCATTTTGAGGAGACGTTTTTAAAAATATCTGACTGTCACTGTCTTTTCTGAAGTGTTTTCTTTAAACTATGAAGATTTCTTGTATGTAAATATGTAGAAATGTATGCTTGCATCAAGTATACGCGCAGCAAAATTGCATAGACACAAATCTTAAAGATCTGTCATATTCATAGTTGAAAGTGGAAAAAATATCAAATTACAGGAAATTTGATCGTAATATTGCGTGTTGACTTTTCGAAATTGTTTTTGCACTGAGCTGTTGTTACTCACTTAGTATATGTGTGTATATTGATGTGTGCCTGTACATATGTATGTACATGTGTATATATACATATATAATATTTGTGATTTGACATTGGATTATATTTAGTATGTGTGTCACGTAGATTGACAAAAGTTATGATTTAATTTTTTTTTACTCAACGTTAAATTATTCAAAATTTGTTTTGCGTATTTATGTGCATAAATAAGTATATATTTTTATGTTTATATGTTTTGATTTAAATATTTGTTTTTAGTTTTATACATTATAACTAATTCAAATACATATTTTGATTCATGGGTTCTCCTCTCGCTCTGTTTTTTCGTTAAACAATATACATACGTATGAAAACAACTGGAGTATTATACCGTTGAGTTCAGTTCCAAACGGTAAATGGATATCTTATTAAAATGGTATAATTGCATGAAATCAGACTTATACCAGTTACTAGTTCGATTCGCTTTTCATCAAGTTTGGCCGAAGATGATTTAGTATTTATTTCCAAAATTATTGAGTTGATAATTGTAATATGTACGTCAACATTTTGTTAAAAAAGTGTTAATTAAAACAAGATAGGTACAGACTTATCTTCATTCAAATCTAACAATGTATGACTAAATGGATCAGACAGAGTCAAGAATCTTATCACAAAGGATATGCTAAATTTACGATTTAGTTATATAGTTATTCGTGAATTAGTTACCAAGAACCAGCAGTTTGACCCCAATATAATTTTCTGGAGCCAAAATTCTGCGGTATTTTTATAGTATTCCAAACTATTGCTCATATTTAGCTTTACCTAACCGACAGAGCCGTTGGAATTGGAATTTATATCGTTCAGGTTAGTTAATTTATGGTCAGAGGCTGGCCCTCGCGACAAGTGTCGTAAGATCCCATTTGAACAGCTAAAGTCGCCGGTCCACTGTGATGACAAAAGTCTTCGTATGGATCGCAAAAATATCTCGCCAAAGAGCTTTGAGTTTATCACATATTCCATGAGACGGCTAACGTTCATTGTAGTCAGTTCGCTTGGATCGCTAAAGGAAAAGCTACCGGGATGTTTCAACATCAGTCTTGTGAACTGAAGTGGACAGTTGAGGAGAAAATTATTTAACTTCCATACACTTATGTCCAGTGAGTACTCCCACTATTGTGGCAAGGTGAAACTAGTAATTCAGCCGACCTCTTGCGTTCCACTCTAGGCCAAAAGTATCTCACAACCGAGCTGGTGCTGATTGTTCGAGCAACGTTTACCAAACTAGTGATAGATCCATTGATCCAGTGCTAGAACGTAAGAGGACAACGGAACCCCGGCTCAGGCCCATGCTTAATTTAAAAGAATATTACACCCTTATGTAATAGGGCTCCTAAGAGCAAAATGTAAAATGATTTGATTTCTTATAGTTTAATGCCAGCTAAAAAAAAAACTTTATTTATTTTGAAATGCTGAAAATATGTATTTGGATCGCTGCTGGCAGCGGTCTGGCTGACTAATCAACGTTAGATATTTAAAAATATCTCCTCCAAGCAAAAATCTTTGATTATAGAAACAGATTTTTTCCTAAGACTGCCGGACAATATCAAAATTCGGAGCATATAAAAATCGTATATAAAAACTCGGTTCTGAGGGAGCTTGAGCCTCAGATAACTTTTTTGATAGCTTAAAGACGCGAGCTAAAAAACACGTTTATGAATATATTAATCATTTAAATATGAAAGTAATTAACAATGAAAAGCCTGGTTCAAATTAAAAAAAATACTTGGTATGCCGATCAAAAATCACAGACATTACGTTCTAATATTGATTTTATAATATTGAACTAATCAAATAGTTTTAGACTTTAATGCCAACATTTAAAAAATCTATTTTAATAAATTGATTTTAATTGCAAACTAGCATTCCCCCTGCATACATTTGTACATAGATACATGTACCCCATAAACATTTTCCCCGGTACATATGTACTCTTGTTCCATTGTGAAAATACGTGTATGCTTCTGCGGCTGCTAATGTGTGACAGCCCAATTTGACATCAACGCTCGCGCCATCAATTGACAAAATGCACCTGCGACCATATGGAGTTCGTACTTATGTATGTATATGCCGAGAAGTGCCGCTGGAGCCAAAGCGGCACTGACATCACTTAAATACGCCTTCAAGTATACACTTACAAACAAACACACATATACTAGAGTACTATGCGATTATAATTTGTGTTTGATTTTTTTTGAGGGGTGCTACGGTTCGTATACTTATTGTCTCGAGATGTTTATTATGTGGCAAATTAAGAAGATATAACTCAACTGTTGTAAATTGCCCGTGAATGAAGTGTTGAACAGCGCAATGCAATGTAATATGCTCTAATCGTTCCTTAACAATTTAATACACGTTTGTCAGAGATTTGTTTTCAGTCACAATTAACCGGCAAAATGGCAGCTAATTTAATAGTACAACATTTGTATATAATTATGGATAATTATTTATAATAGCATTGTAAAATCAAACGACTTTTACAATTCTAAGAGAGACTTATTTGAATATAGGGTTTCTCAAATGGGATAAGTGAAAACAAAATAATAACAAGTTTTACAATACGAGCAATTAATGATTTATTGGTGGCATTTCGAATATTGCAAATGAAAAATTTTATTGATGTAGCTGACACACGAAAGACATGAAAGGAAATCGTTTGTGAATCCATGGGTATACGAAAGCTCTGTGTGAAATGAGTGCCTTGGAACTTACAATTGACCAAAAATAACATTGAATTTACTAATCTGAGTAATGATATACCTGTTCAAGACTATAATCGACTGATTTCCCGCTGGACTGGATCTTATGAATCGACTCCAAAGAGTGTTTTTTGGAATGTTCATGGAATTATTATATAAATTATATAGCGTTACTAATACGTTTCAAACTCAAAACACAATAAACGTCCAAATTTTAAGAAAGCATTGATTTAAGTACCGTTACTCAAAACGATGAAATGAGAAAATTGTAGGAATTGAGCCTGGTCTAGAGCATTACGAAAATTTTACGACAAAGGAATTATAATAAACGAGACAGTGTGCTATTTTGAAATAAAGCAAATCCGAGTATAAAATTTGCGATATGTGTTCAAAAAATAACGGGAATTTTCATTTTTTTTTAATAATTCTTGCAAATTGCACATGATCGGTCGAATGGTCAAATGAAAAACAAAAAAGATTCTCCCTGGCACTACAATGCGGTTGTGGATTGTAGATTAATTGACATGTCCAACGGATTTAGATATGGAACAAAACCTTAAATACTACAATTAATTGGTCGGATTTTGTCATACGAAGCTCAGAATTAGTTATTAGTTTATTTCTGGCATTAATAATTATTTCCAAGTCTCTTAAATTCTATCTAAAACTGTGCAATAAATATTTAATAATAATAACAATATATATATTTACCATGCTTTGCGGCACACCCTGCATGTTGAAAATACCCGTCGTCTCTTGAAATGTCTCTGGACTTTCTGCCGTCGCTGTGCCACCTTCCACAAGTACTTTTAACTGCTTTATATACATCGTCGCTAAACGTAGTGTGTCCAATTTGGATAGCTTCGTATCCGGCGGAATGTTTGGTAGCTTCGTTTTGAGTCGTCCAAAAGCGCTGGAAAGCACACGCATGCGTGCGCGCTCTCTTGCATTGGCAGCATTACGTTGTATGGGTGGATTGCCGTTTTTGGAACCTAATAATTATTTATTATATTTATTATTTATTTATTTAAGATATTACTAAGAAAATCATGATTATTTAATTAAAAAAAATGGTATCCGTTTTGAAGAGCTACATTAAGATATTTCACTAATATCTTTTAATCTTTTGTAATATCATGGGAAAGATCGGAAAGTGTAATATTGAGTGAATATGTCTGGATCTTTATTGTTGCTCGTTTTATCTATTGTAAAGTTGATTTAAAATTTTATATTTGCTAATGGGCGTGCGTGGTTCCCTGTGTTTGTAGTGGGATTGGGTACAGATATAACGTTTTATTATATTATTTTTAAATAACACTGTTTTGTGAGTATGAAAATGGTTCAACATCGCGCATTTGCAATGACTAATTAGATGGAATGACAAGGTACACGTGAACACAAGGCATGAATATCAAGCCAACCCGTTGAAATCAATTCGTTTTCCTCGTTATTTTTTGTATATACATACATCTCGATTATTTTAACAACCGTACGATAAATAAAACTATTACATTTTCGTATAAAAATCGGAGGTTTTCAAAATGCATTACTCCCAGAGCTCTCATATAATGCTTCATGAGATCCTGAGTTTCCTAGCTATGTTTTTATGTTTTTTGAGTGAGGACGCTTGATAAAGACAGTGGTTTCATCCTCGAGAAGGCATTTGTCAACATTTAAGACTCCTTCTTGATTAAAACACGTTTATTCACAGCGTGAACTGTATCAACTGAGGTTATGTTGACTTCTCCGAACAGATCATGTATTATTGAGACAAAAATTAATAAAAGTGCTGGACCTTTGTTAGAAAATACTATTCCCAGGGGCGAACGCAGGGGTTTTAACACCCCAAAAGCCCCCCCCCCCCCCCCCCAAAGTAATTGTATTTTTAAATAATAAAATTTTATTCTACATAGTCATTTGAAAAATTGTAATTTGTTGTTTTCAAAGCAATCTTTCTGCCGACGATGTATGAATATGTAAAATAAATGAATACGTTAGTCACTAACAGCGTTGCCGTTTTGATACATTTGTATCTTTTTTGATACTTTTTTTTATAAATTTTGTGATTTGATAATTTTTTTGTTCACAAACGGCCTATTTTGATACTTTTCTGCGGATAGAATTTAATTTTTTGAAACTATGAAAATGTTAAACGAAAAACAAACCTATTGAGAATTTAATTTTTTGAAACTATGAAAATGTTAAACTAAAAACAAACCTATTGTATCTGGATAGTATTAAAAAGTTTTGGGAATGTAGACCAATTAAAAAACCCAGAAAAATATAAACTGGACAGAGAAATTTTTTTAATTTGCTTCAAAGTAATGAGTTTGCCTTATAACTCTGTGGCTACTGAACTGGATTTTTTTAGATTTAAGGGGAATTGTGAGTCAAAAATGGACTACTTTTGAAAATTAGTTCTGAACTGAAAAGTCACCAATAAGGTTTCTATTATTTTTTTTAGAGTTTATTGTTAATCATAACACATGAAAACTAAAAACTCATTTATTATGACTTTCAGTTTTCGTTCCATGAGCAAACTGTTGTGAAATAAATTTAAATTAAAAAAAAATTATGCTATTTGCAAAAAAATACTTGAGCGCCCTAACTAAAATGTCTATATTTTTAATAAAAACAACCAGAAAAAACTGGTCTGAATTAGATACACAACTTTACTTATTATTTGTTTTTCAAATGAAAATTTTCAAAACAGTGCAGCGTTTTTTAAAGATTGGAGCAACAATCCCTATATCTGTCGCTTCAAGTGAACGCTCGTTTTCCTCACTTCACAGGCTTAAAACATATTTAAGAAATAAAACTGGAGAAGCACGCCTGAAAGGAATGGCTCTCTTGAATATCCATAGAGATATAGACGTGACGGAGGAAGAGATTTAAAATGTTATGGCCCAAAATAAAAGAAGATTAGACTTCAATTTGTAAATAAAATAATGAAACATTGTCTTTTTACCTAAAACCCCCCCCCCCCCCCAAATTTTTTTCCTGCGTTCGCCACTGACTATTCCCAAAGTTTTAATTTGTGATAAAGGCATGTTTCTTATCCAAAGAGCGAGATTTCGAATACTATCAAATTAGCAAAGGAGGTTTCAACGAAAATCTGGTAGCGGAAAGGGCGAACCCAAAAATACTAAAGGATAATAATTTGAAATGTCGGTAGAACAATGATCGTCAGTGATTAGAAAGAACTTTGAGTTACTCATAGTATTTCTTAATATTTATTATAAATCAAAATTGGGCTCGAAGAGTATTTTTAATAAGAGTATTTAAATAAGTCTTTCTCACATAGAAACGTTTTTAATTTAATTTAATGTTTTAGTAGGACTTCTACAAAATTAATTAGAAATGTGTTATACTTTTAATAAGAGTTTCCACTTTATAACGTAACGTAACGTAGCTTCAACACTTACTTTGAGAACTGGCATCCTCATCAAAATCATCATCGAAAGCATCAAATGGACTTGAAGCTCGTTTTCTTCTGGGCATTGTTGTTTCTTTGTTTTCTTTTAGGATTTTATTTATTCTCCATATATTTTTTCTACAATTATTTAAATATATATCAACTTTATAAATTTCACTTGAATGCACTTTCACGGTGTTTAGTTTAATTTCATAACAATTTCGTTTAATGGTTTTCAAATGCTATCACAGCTCTTTCAATAATCACAGCACGAATACACCAAACCAAAAAAAGTTGTCGAACAATTCTTTAAGCGCGTCAACCGACCGTAACGAACCATATACAATGCGTTTCTGGTATAAGATCTTAGAACATCTTAGTATTTACGCGCATCTATGCGCCCGAGTGCCATTGAAACGACCAAAGGACTATTTTTAGACCATTGTGGGTGGAGCATATGTTCTATATACATATGTATATATATACTAGCAGTTCTTTAACTAGTAGATCTTAAGACAATCTCATTGGTAGGCATCTAGCCGAGGAATAGACAAATAGAAGACAGCTCTTCACATATGAATGAGCAAGTAAGTGGAAACATATGTGCGGGCATGTAAATAAATAAACGAATCGAAATGCGACCATGTGAAAAGTAGCTGAACGAATTGCTAAAGATGTGGTCCAGCCGTGTTTTGATACCAAGATTTGTTTACATGAAATGTTTGAGTTGTTACAATGAAGTACTTAGGATTAGGAGATATTTCATATAGATTTGATAGATAGATACATGTTTGTCATGTAAGGGTATTCTTAATTTTCAAAACTACCGACATTTTTTCAAATGTTTATAGTCCTATAAATATATAACTATTGAAATTACATAAGAGCTCAGATCTAAATTCGCATTTACAATTTCCATATATACGCAGAGAGAAAGAGAGGGCTCAGCATTTGTTATCAACGTCTAAATCATTTCATAATTAAAATTTGATGAAAGATCATGTTTCTTCGTCGAGAAATACCTTTACTGTATTTACTGTTAGTTAAGAAGAGGGTAAGAAATTACTGTTGGGTTTCAATTTATGTTGGTTCTCTTCCAAGCTTTTTGTGTTTACTGACATTAACATCAGGTCCATATCCATAGCCAATTTCATCGATATCCTTAATTTGAACTATTTTCTCCAACAAGAGATTACAAAAATATTCAACAGTCTATCAACGAGAGATTTGCTACCATGTTTTACATGTCTACAACATAATAAGATACAATCAATTGTTCGACGATAATCTTTAATTGTTCCCATGGTCCTTAAAAAATACTTTATTTATGTTATGTTAAGCGAATTTCAATCGGATGTTAGCTATCGTCCGACCATATTCTACATTAGACGATATTGAGAAAGCGCTCATCAAAGTCTTTGAACAGCTGATCCAGTAATCTTGGTGAGGCAATATTCACGGAGTTGAAAAAAATCTATACTGAATTTTGCCTCAAACGAGTTCTCAACACATTATTCAACGTGGAAACCCAGTTCCTCTTAATAAGAAACATATTTTTGAGACACTTTATAGTAGAATCTACTGTGTTTTCAATCTGTACCTTAGAATAAAATTAATTATATTTTGTTAGCATTTAATGTATTCTTATCTCTGCATTCGTTGCCTCCAATTAAGCACTAAGCATTTGACGAAACAAGTGAAGCTTCTAAGTATGAACTTGTTATCAAAGCTTTTGCCCAAGAGCGCAATAAATATTTACTTCGCTGATAATATACATATATATATATATAATATATGCAAATTTAGCATATGTACTATATAATAACAATAAAATTAAAATATAAAATTACTAACAACTAAAATTTGTAAAAGTTCATTAGCACCTGACCGTTCATAGTTTACTGGGAAAACATAACCTTATTATATAATATACATATAAGATATTAAATTTTTCCCAAAGTACATGCATTATAATTATTTATACAATTATTTTTAATTTCAGCTTCTGCAAATCATATATTTATAGAAATAAATCACGCAAGCAATAATTCTTAACGGGTAAGTGATAATGTTTATAAATTTTAATTTATATTTTGTAAACTAAATTTTCATGAATTTAAATTGATTACATCGCGTTTGTGTACGTACTTATATACGATTTTTACCATACATACACATGTTTCTTCGAAAAAAGTGTCTTAAAATGCGTCATTAGCCCATAAAAATTGTGCGAATACTGTTCATAGTGAATATAGTCCCATGCGATACATTATTGAGCAAATACAATAAAATAAAGTTCTGATTGAATCATCGGGTATTCGAGTGTCAGGTTCGGAGTGTTTTGAGTGTTCAAACTCGGTTCTTATATATTCAAATTAAATTATACACTTCATTATCAAAAAACCAAGTACTCTAAAAAATCGTGATAATTCGTAGCAGATTAAGGCAGTAGTCTGCTTTAGAAGCCGAAAAAAAGCGTTTTTAGCAATTTTTTTTTTTTTGAAATGGAAGGAAATGATAGCGGTAAACGGAATTTTAAGACGATAGTGTATATAGTAAGGCTTAAAAACAATATTTATTATTAAGAAATATTGAAATTTTTTCAAAGTTGTAAGTATTTTTCTGGAGCACCTGGAGTCTGCACTTGTAAATCGGTGCGGTGATGCAGGTCGTGCGATGCATCTGAAACAGTCGAACCAATTTTTTTTTTAATTTTTATAAGTTTCTTTTCTTTATGAACTAAAAAAATACCGAAGAAGTTAAAAAATTCCAAATTTTTTCGAAGTTTGAAAAAAAATCACTTTTTTAAGAAAAAAGATTGGCTTTAAGTTGCAAAACAAGTAGTTTAAATAATACATTTGTCCAACTTTTTCAAAGTTCAAATAAAAGATAATTTAATACTGAAGCTAGATCACTTTGGTTTTTTTCGATCGGACATATATTCTTTTTTGCTATCGCCGGTACCGTTTTCTAATACTTGTGAAAATGAAAACTCGAGAAAACGCGCTTTAAAGTCTGCCTGAGCATTCGCATCTGCTCGACGCTCGGCCATTAAAACTGCTCTAGCTTCGAAAATATGTCGAATTGGCCTCTGGACATATTCTTGGATAGTTTTGGAAGAGATTTAAAACAAAAAATCGATTTTTTGAAGCCTGTAAAGCAGACTACTGCTTTAACGAAACATTACTTATAAGGAAGAAGAAAACGCAAAGAAACCTCATGAGAAGCCTGTGATATTGTAAATAATTTTCTGGAAAGGATATATATTTTTATTTCCATCAACTATTGTAGAAAATGTTGAACATTGTTTCAATATTACTTAAACTCACAACTCCCTGAAGCTTTAAAGCTTTATTTACGATTTATTTTTATTTTAAAGCTGTAAACATTAAAAATAGTATTTTTAAAAACTTACATACTTGCTTCGAAATGATATATCGTTGATATAAATATTTACTATTTTATTTATTAACGCTTCTGATGAATCCAATGCTTTCTAAAGCGTTGATTTATAATAAGTAAAACCGTATCAGACACCGTGGAAATTTCGTCAAATGAATACCAGAGTTATTTTTGATACTTATTTTATAATATTTAATATTAATTTTGACATCAGTATTGTGAACCATTAACCATTTACCTCTCTCTCTCTCTCGGTCTTATAAATCCTTAATATGTGTTTTCAATCGTTACATGAATCGATTGACCTTACAATAGAATTATATAGGTGATTCCTAATAGGAATTTCCTATACGATTATACCATACGGAGACCTCGATCACAAATTTAATGTCACATTTTCAGTAATTGTAGTCAACATTTTTAGTTTTTGTAGGTGAAAATGTGTTAAATGAAACAAACATTATATTAATTAATAAAATGATAACATGAAAGATACATCTTTGACAATACTTTTAAAGTTTTCCAAAATGATCGACTATAGTGATCACTGGGACGATTTTATTCCAAAATTCGAAGTCAGGGTGCATTTAAGAGACATCGATAAAATAAAGGTCTTCCTAACTGCTGTTTCTAGCAACAAGCTCCAACCAAGAATTTTCTCGAATATGTATATTTCTCAAATAAAATACCTTAAAAAATCGTTAGATCATTAAATCTAGTTCAAAACTTAATATACATATATTAAAGCATAATCTTATAATTACCATTTCCATTAGACCCCCATTCGTGCTTTTATTTTTAATACTCCAACGTGAACTCATTCATAAATTTTTAATCACCATCTCATCGTACTTTTCTGCTGGGCTACGTAACAAATACTGTTTATCTCCTTCCTTTATCAGCTGTGTATGACCTCCCGTTGGTAATTAGCCGTTATAACTTTTGACATCACAGCAATCGGGCTTTTGGTATAAAATTCTGATTTAAGCTCGAATTTAGAATGAAATTGAAATTATTTGTGTTCAGTCGTGATACAAAACTTCAATGTGGAAGATTAGCAGAAAAACCTTATTGCAAGGCAAGACGAGCCTCACGTCAAAGACAACAGCAGCACCAGCATCAGCAGCACTATGCCGCCATAGCAGTGTCAAGGCAGAGAGTGCGGTGCCACCGCAAATACCCTCAACGGCAGATGTGGTTATCATTGGTGGCGGTTCGGCAGGATGTCATACGTTGTATCACTTGGCTAAGCGCGGGGTGAAAGCGGTGCTGTTGGAGCGTGCTAAACTAACAGCCGGCACCACCTGGCATACGGCGGGCTTAATATGGCGTTTACGACCCAACGATGTGGACATACAATTGCTGAACAACTCACGACATATGCTGAGACAGTTGGAAGAGGATACCGGATGCGATCCGGGTTGGATACAGAATGGCGGCATATTCATAGCACATACAGAAGTAAGATTACATAGAATATAGTAGTGTATATTTTTAAATCCAATATGGACATTTGTGTTTTGTGTATGTACACGAATTATGTGTCAATAACATATTGCATATAATTAGACGATAACACAACGGAATTCGAAAACAGAAAATGTTTGGTAATGTTTCTAAAAGAAGTTGGGTCACCTATCGTAAAAAATGTCTGTAATTTCATCATATAATATAGTTGCGATATAATCATTATAGCGGATTTTTCGATACCATTCTGAAGTTCGAATTGATTTTTGCTTCCAAATAGGCCTCAGTCTCGTCGATTTCTCTCCACCGACATTGTTTTGGGTCTGAGAACAAACAAATGCCGATGGAGTCAGTTCTGGAGAATACGGTGAATGTAGAAAGGGTTCGAAGGGTTTTTACATGAAGGAAGGTTAGGTTCAACTACAGAAATGTGGATTAATTTTTTTGTGGACGCAGAATTTGGCAGCTCCAAGGATATTGTGTACCACAATTTATTCCACTAACCATGTAAACATATGTACATATTTCGCTCATGCATAAGAAAATCGAATCATCCTCATCCATCATCAGTTTTTCGTCAGTTACCATGATCAATTCTAGCTTATATTAAAAAAAAATATTTCTTTAAAATTGCCCTGTTAGAAACGTTTGGACGAATATAGACGTCTCGCCACTGTCGGTGATGCTTTAGGCATTGAAAATCATATACTCGGACCAGAAGAGACACAAAAGCTATTTCCACTACTTGATCCGAAATCATTCATTGGCGCGCTCTACTCACCAGGCGATGGAGTTATTGATCCGGCCATGTTGTGCACTGCCTTGACACGTGGCGCAGTTAAGAATGGAGCCAGAGTTATTGAGAATTGTGATGTCACCAATCTGGTAGTCGAGGACACCTCGAAGGGCAAACAACTGATCGGTGTGGCCACACCATATGGCAATATAAAAACAAAGACCGTAGTGAATGCAACAGGCGTTTGGGGACGTGATTTGGTGCAGAAGCATGGCTCGTATTTGCCACTTATACCCATGAAGCACTCGTACATTATTTCGGAGACCATACCCGGCGTTCGCGGTATACCGAATATACGTGATCACGACTACTCCACTTACTTTCGAATACAAGGCGATGCAATTTGTATGGGTGGTTATGAACCGAACCCTGTTATATTGGAACCGGTGGCGAAAGATTTTCACTTCGGTCTCTACGACTTGGATTGGTCCGTATTTGATGTGCATCTGAATGGTGCCATTAAATTGTGTCCTTCATACGGGAATTACGGCGTGAAGAGTACAATATGTGGTCCAGAATCATTTACGCCCGATCACAAGCCACTCATGGGTCCCGATACAGTTATAAATGGTTTGTATCATAATTGTGGTTTCAATTCGGCTGGCATGATGTTTGGTGGTGGTTGCGGTGAACAAACAGCACTTTGGATAATTAACGGTAAACCCGATTTGTCAATGTTTAGCTTCGATTTGCGTCGTTTTACGGTCGCACAGAATCGTGGTACACAATGGATACGCGAACGTTCGCATGAGAGTTATGCTAAAAATTATAGTATGGTCTTTAAATATGATCAGCCACTTTCCGGACGTAATTTCCAAAAAGATCCGCTGCATAAGGATATGTTGGCGCAAAATGCCTTCATGGAAGAGAAGCAAGGTTGGGAGCGACCCGGCTTTTTTATGAAACAAAAAGCGGAGGTGCTCCCTTACGATTGGTATGGTAGTTATGGCCACACGAGGCATGCCGAACGTGCTTACGAAGACGTGCTTGAGGGTGATTTAAAGTACTCGGAGTTTTCGGATCATCATAAATTGGTATGTCGTAAATAATTGTGGTAGTGCAAAAGTTTTTCGTACTATGTGTGTGTTTGTGTGCATATATTGCAGATAGGCGAAGAGGCACTGGCTTGCCGAAACGCCGCCGCCATCTTTAATATGAGCTATTTTTGCAAATTGGTTATGTCTGGGCCGGATGCACAAAAGGCCGCTGACTGGATCTTTAGCGCGAATACTAATCGTGATGCTAATAAGTGAGTAAAATTCGCATGAGAGGATATAGAGACTGCGCCTCCCGCCAAACAGTTTCTGTTGTTTCGCTGACGTCACAGTAACAATGGTTAATTGAGATGACAGGTGAACAGTTTTTAAATGTGAGCATATCACTAGTTGACAATACCCGCTCAGTTCTCTTTCCTCTCTGTTGCGCTCTTAAATTGAGTGACAGCATTAAATGTACATACTTCTTACTCTAGAACCGTTTACACCTGCGTGCTCAACAACAGTGGCGGTGTGGAAGCTGATGTTACCGTATCACGTCTCAGTTCTGGCACTGGCGCAGTGCATGATCCGAAATTTACCGGTCAAGGATATTACATTGTGGCTGGTGGTGCCTCCGCTTATTACACCTACTCTACGCTACTCGCTGAGATACGCGAAAAGGGCTTCAATGTCACATTACGTGACGTAACCAGTGATTTGGGTGTTATATCCATACAGGGTCCACGTAGTCGCGATATACTTCAACGCATAATTGACTGTGATCTCTCGAATGAGAGCATACCACCGAATGGCACACAAGTGACAAGTGTGAAATGTCCAACAAGTAAGGACGCACAAGTGGGTGTGCGCGTTTTGCGTGTGAGTTTCGTGGGTGAGCTTGGCTATGAGCTGCATGTGCCCAAAGAACATTGTTCTGCTGTCTATCAATCACTCTTGGCTGTGGGTAAGCCCGATGGCGTACGTAATGCTGGCTATCGTGCACTCTACTCGTTGAGCAGCGAGAAGGGCTATCATTTGTGGAGTTTCGATTTAAGACCCGACGATACACCCATTGAAGCGGGCCTTTCGTTTACGTGCCGCAAAAATGGTGACTACAAAGGCAAAGCGGCCATTGAGCGACAACGTAAGGAGGGTATTAGACGCCGTTTAGTTTATTTAACGTTGAACGAACAAGTACCCATTTGGGGTTTGGAAGGTGTGTATCGTAATGGTGAAGCGGTCGGCTTTCTCCGACGTGCGGAATATGGTTATGCTTTGGAAAAATCAATTGGTCAGGCGTATATCAGTCGCAAGGATGGCGAAATCATAGATAATGATTACGTAACACAGGGCACGTATGAGGTGGATATTTTGGGGAAACGATATAAGGCTGAGTGTCATTTGAGAAGTCCCTTCGATCCAGAAAGTAATCGCGTATTGGGCATTTATTAAATGTGTACGAAGTACTTAGTACTTTGATTTTTAAGAAAAAAGTGGATAAATTGTAATTTATGAATGTTGGTTATGTCGAAATGAGAGTTGAAGAAATTTTATTAAATATTTTTTATATTAATCTTTGGAAGTATATAAATCTTGAAGGGCTGTTCTGTGTTGTGATACATACTTTAAAAAAAGAGTCTGTACTTACGGGTTAAGCTTCTCAAAAACACTTTGAAAAAACTTTCGCTCGAAAAAGAGATCTTCGGATAAAAAATATTTTCTCTGTTCAGAACATTCTAAAACTATTTTCTTCATATTTTTTAATTTATTCGCAATTAATTTGGTTGGATATTTTTAAAGTAAGAACACATATATCTCGTTTTTGAAAAAAAAAACTATGTTCTACAATGCCTTTTTGACTGTAATAGTGGCCCCCGAACTCTTACATCTGGAACAGCTGGGTTTGAGTACCAAAATTAAATTCCAAAACATCTTCGCAACTTTTCTAATGTTCAAGCTACAATCGCCAATCTCTCAATTTTGAATAGCGTAAAGGAAGTGGACCAGTTATAGGAACATACATATATAGAGAATAATACTCCAATGACCTAAGAATTTTAGAATTTTAACAAAAGACTAATTATTCCTACTTCTTTATTTATTCTTCAAAAGCATGAAGAAAATAATATTTTAATGATGAATTGGCTGGTATTACAGAATAGATATTTTCAGTTCTACTGCTCGAATTATTGTCCACATTAGTGCTTAACTCCCGCTAGTTTTCTGGTTGAGCTTCTCTTCACATTTGTAATGTACATCTCTGCGATAAGCACTCTTTAATCCAACAAGTTTTACGAAAGACTGATCGATTTTTATAATTAGGTACGGGCGAGCACCGGGGGTTTCGCCTCTAGGCGGGTAGTGGCGTGGGTGTTTTTTACTCGCAAGTACTGAGGTTATACCGCCCTTACTCGGTACCGCGCGAAGGTGAGTTTCACGTTTAGGAGGGATAGGCTGTTTTCGCATCTGTTACGCCATTTGTCCAGTTTTTCGTATTAGCTGAATGGGCCCCCCGTTCTCGTTTACTCACGAAGGTTTGAATCTTATCACATTTTAAAGGATTTTTAACATATTTTATGGGATTATCAAAGTTACTTTCATTTATCACTACACTACATATTTACAAATGTAAATACATAAAATCTACATATACTTATGTCTCAAGTACGTGTACACAAAACAATAAAAACCAATGTCCGTCCGTCCAACGCAGCAGGAGCACTTTCAAATTAACTCATTGTCTACTACGGCAATGGCTTACGCTGGCAAAGTAATAAATTAGGTGCTATGGCAGGGACAACTGTTTGGAAGTCAATTGCTTGCGCAATATTAACCAAAACTTAGCTCACATACACATATATAGATGTAATTTCCCACTAGCCTAGAATCTGAGTTTTCCTACGCATTCAGAGGTGTTTCATTACTTTCTTTGAAGTGGCGCAATTTATTAACAATTTACATACATACTTCCTTATCCTAGTATTCATATACATACATACAAACAAACATATAGAAGATATAGACATCAACATACAACGACTCAAGTGCTTCAGCTATCGGACCCACCGCACTCGAAGAGTTTTGACACATTTGCGGTCACCAAAAAATTATAACTCAATTAATATTAATGCGCGATTATGAGCGTTTGAGTGTTTTTCGTAGAAGGCTTGCAATTCATGCAACTTGCAATACACATGCATACATTCCTACGTAAATATGTATGCTGAGGCTGCCCAGACGTGTCTACTGAATATGTCTGTATCTTTTAGGTATTTTATAGCAGACGTTGTGTCGCCAAGCGCACATATTGAGTGTATAGTCAGAAGAGTAAGTATATCAAGTATCTAAAGATATGAGTATGTAGGTGTGTTGTACATTAGGTCGGTTCTAATACAATCCAATTAATGATGTGTATAACATCTCATACTATAGTAACGCTCTTAAGACAAGACTTCTTGAAATAATGCTGCTAATAAAACTATTGTTAAATGCATAATTTTGTAAAAACGAAAAGAGTCAATTAAGATTGTGAGTGACTGCTTATGGCCGTATAAAAATCAGGGTCTGATTCTATTACACTTACATAGGTCAAAGATGGTTTAGGTGAAATGCTAATAGGATTCTATGCTGCATGTAGATCGGTAAGGTTAATCTGGATTCTCTCTGGTAAGACAGGAAGAGTGCGAGTGAGAAATAATATCTAATCAAACTCTTAATGCGTTTCAAATAAATAAATATTTTTTTTTATTTTTTTACTCTGCATTATTATAGCTTTGTGATTTTTTTCGGAAAAATACAAATTAAAACTTATTAATCAAAATATTAATAAAAAATTTACAAATTTGTTAAAATCAACCGAAAAATATATGGTTTCCACCATATTTGCTAAAATTGTTTTATTGGTCAGTTGCGATGGCCTTCTTTAAAGGTACCGCCAAGCTTTTTTTCAACGCGCACTGCTCTGCCCACTCTTTAGCGTGTTTCTTCTTTCGATGAGAATACATATTGGCATTCGATTTGAAAGTTTGTGGACAAAAACTACAGGTATATAAAGCTTCTCCGGTATGTGTGGCCATGTGCTCCTTTAATTTGAATTACGGAAAATAATTATATTAATTATTTGATCACACAATATATATGTAATATTGAGTAACTCACTTTGAAATCGGTAAGCCGTTTAAAAGCTTTGTCACATAGTTTGCACACATGTTTCCTTTGTAAGGAGTGCATATATTTTATGTGGTTATTATGCGCCTGCAGAGATGGTGACAATTTAGAGCAGATCGGACAGACTTGCGGCGTTTGATACTCCTCGGTGTGCATAGTTTTCATATGACGTGCTAAGCCATATTTCGTAGTGAGCCCAGCATCACATAGATCACATTTTATTAGTTTTCGTGGCACGCCTGCATGTTCAGCCTGATGTCGTTCGAGCGCATCGCGCCCCTTTATCGATATACCGCAAATATCACATATTTTTGCATAAACATTCAAATGTGTTAGACGCATGTGTTTTCTTAATTCAACGTCATCGGGGAAGCTGAAAGAAATATATATGTATATAAATATATTTATAAATGCTTAAAAATATATACATATATAAGTAACTTACGTTTTACCACACTCTAAGCACGGTACTGTTTTTTGATCTTCTGTAACATGCGTATTATAATGCTGTTTCAAGCAAGAGGCGCGGAAAAATCCTTTCGAACAAATGGAGCAACGATGTACTCGTTCCCGATTGCCATGCGCATACTGAAGATGCAGATCGAGGCTACGTTGTTCCGACATTCGCTTTCCGCAATGTTTACATTTAAAGTAGTCGGGATCTTCATGAAAATGAATATGATCAATTAATAAACGACGCTCTGGTAATTTTTTACCACAACAGAGCACATAACCACTCGTTTGATGCTCTTTACGAAAATGACTTTTCAAATGTTTAAAATGTTGTAATGGAATTTGACAAATGCAACAGGTAAATTTAAAATTTTTCTTTGCAATATATTCATCCGATTCCGCAGTTTTTTTATTTACGCCTTTACTTTTGTTTTTTATTTTACGTGACCTTCTTTGTGACGGTTGATCTTCATCCTCACTGTCTTTTTCATCAGAGTCTGAACTCTCGGCTGATATAGAATTATCCATAAAGTCTTCGGGTAGAGACTCATCTTTAACCTCTAATGCTTCAGAAATAATCTCAGTTGAATTATAGATATCTTTGGAATCAATTGTGGGGGGTAATATTAATTCTTCAATTTTAACTTGACATTCTTTAAGCGGTATGGCAGGCTCACAAAGTACTTCCACAGTTTCAGGCGCCTTTTGGCGTCTAGGACGTCCCCTACGACGTTTGGGTTCAATTTGTGCGTCATCATTCTGAATGATTTCTTCTTTTATTTCAAAGTTATCCTTTTCCAAAGTGACACTTTTCAATGTGTTCGCCGCTTCCTTATGCACTTGCTTGACATGTTCATAAAATTTATGAAATGTTTCTACTAAATCCCAACATTTTCGACAAATGAATTTTATTTCAATCTGTGTCATCATATCCAACTGCATAAAATAATTACTAAATTATTAAAGAAAAAAATATGTACATAAAATATACGCACCTCTTCCTTAAAATGCAATTCAATTACTTCTCTTCCATTCAAACCGAATCCATCTTTGCAGTCCAAATCTATTTGATCCTTTGAACTTTCTAAGCATAGTAAACAGCATGTCTCATTAAACATTTTAACAACTTACTACAATAAAACATTAAAATTGTACAAAATAATTTGTTTACAACATGCCAGTGATGCCACTGACTTAAAAATTAATTTCATTGTTGAACAGGGTGTTGCACCCTTTTCGATAAGTTATCAAATAAGATTGAAGAATTGTGTTACTTTCTTATTGGAATGGGTTTGGATATACAGACTGTAATGAAATGCACTTGAAACCGGATTGTACCTGGATTTTTATCATCTATTTGCCTGGATGTCAACTCGGTAGAATTTGCTCAAAATAATAGGAGGAATTTTTTCTGACTCTACAACAACAACAACAATAATAACGGACAGTATACATCCTCTAGTTAAAACGATTTCCACTTTAAACTACTCAAATAGTTTTGAACTCGAGCTGATTACCATTTTGAGTTTACTAAAAAATATCAGGCATGTGAAAAATTGATTAGATATGAATTTTATCGATAAATAACTTTTGTTTGACCCTTATCAGCTGTTCGTAAACTTGTTTACAAATTTCGTTTGTTTACAAATGCAAATATAAATATATATAAATTTATTTCGAAAACAACCAAAAGTATTTTTTACATTCTATGTACAATTGTATACTTATATATATGCTAACGGACAGTATACTTGTTATATATACTTATTCTATATTTTATTCACGTTCCTTTCTTTTTATAATTAACCTTATATGTTCATATTTCATTTAAATATCTATTTCGCCATAGGCATTAACTCGTTTTGCGCCTGTTGCACCATTCCAGTCGAAATAATTCGCTT
This sequence comes from Zeugodacus cucurbitae, assembly GCF_028554725.1. Lineage (NCBI taxonomy): Eukaryota > Metazoa > Arthropoda > Insecta > Diptera > Tephritidae > Zeugodacus > Zeugodacus cucurbitae. The sequence goes on from NC_071671.1 coordinate 50,122,977, forward strand.
TGAACATTTTTCAGACCACTCCTTCGGATGTTTTCGCTTGCGATGAGCATACATATTCGACTTGGAATTGAAAGTTTGAGGACAGAATGTACAAGTATACAATGTTTCGCCGGTGTGCGTGGCCATATGTTCCTAAAACAAAAAGATAGATATGTATATATATAAATACTGGAATATATGTATTTTACTCAATTCTAATGTTATTTATTTACCCTTAAACATTTGGGTAGTTTAAATGTTTTGTCGCATACATTGCAAATGTGTTTTTTCCCGCTGTGCATATATTCCATGTGACTTTTATGCGCCCGTAGTGTGGGCGATACTTTAGAGCAAACTGTGCAAACCTGCGGCGTTTGATATTGTTCGGTGTGCATCGTTTTCATATGTCTCGCCAGACCATATTTCGTCTTTAACTCTATATTACATAATTTGCACCTCTCTAATGTCCTTTGCACACCAGCATGCTCTTCCTGATGCCGTTGAAAGGCGTCTTTGCCGTTCAGTGATTTGCCACAAATATCACAAATTTTAGCGTATAAATTGAGATGGCTGAGATTTAGATGTTGCTTCATAGTGTACTGGTTGCAGAATCTAAATGCATAAATGTATATAGGTTTTTATATAAAATATTCTATCATTTTTTATTAAAAACTTACGTTTTCTCACACTGTGTGCATTTAACATTTCTCTCTTCTTCGGGTGCATGTATAAGGTTATGTCGTGCCAGTACTTTGCGTCGATAAAAACATTTAGAACATATTTCGCATTTATATGTGGTACGTTCTTTGGAATCATGAAAATGCTGTAAATGTGATTCGAGATTACTACGATCGCATAAGACTTTCTCACAAAGTTGACATTTGAAATATTCAGGATTATTGTGAAAGTGTATGTGGTCAACTAGAACGCCGCGATTGTACAATTTTTTACCACAACACTTTGCATAGCCATTGGTTTGATGAACCTGGCGATAATGAATTTTCAATTCTCGAAAATCGTTTATAGTTTTTTCACAGAGAGAGCAAGTCAATTTAAAATGTTGTGCTATAAACTCATCGTGGTCCGATGTTTTGTGCCGTTTTTTGTTATACGGTTTTGTAGATTTTTTTGTTTTTAATTTCCGTCTTTTTGGTTTTTCATCATCCTCTTGACTCTCAGAGTTTACAGAAGTTGAGCTCACCGACCTACTATTCTCACCATCAAAACAATTGAAATTATCCACAAAGTCCTCAGGGGAAGTCTCATCTTTAACCTCTAATGGTTCAGAAACAATCTCAGCTGAATTATAGATATCTTTGGAATCAATTGTGGGGGGTAATATTAATTCTTCAATTTTAACTTGACATTCTTTAAGCGGTATGGCAGGCTCACAAAGTACTTCCACAGTTTCAGGCGCCTTTTGGCGTCTAGGACGTCCCCTACGACGTTTGAGTTCAATTTGTGCGTCATCATTCTGATTGATTTCTTCTTTTATTTCAAAGTTATCCTTTTCCAAAGTGACACTTTTCAATGTGTTCGCCGCTTCCTTATGTACTTGCTTGACATGTTCATAAAATTTATGAAATGTTTCTACTAAATCCCAACATTTCCGACAAATGAATTTTATTTCAATTTGTGTCATCATATCCAACTACATAAAATAATTATCAAATTAATAAATAAAAAACCCAAATGCAAAAAAATTACGCACCTCCTCCTTAAAATGCAATTCAATCACTTCTCGTCCATTCAAATCGAATCCATCTGTGCAATCCAAATCTATTTGATCCTTTGAACTTTCTAAGCATAATAAACAGCATGTCTCATTAAACATTTTAATAACTTACTACAATGGCATTGAAATAGAACACTAAAATTCTACAAAATAATTTGTTTACAACATGCCAGTGATATGGATGCAGAAAAAACATCGGAAGAAAACCGATGTTTTTGACCTTCCGATATACATCGATATATTTTCTATACATTTTTAATGTTTAATAAACTTTTTGTAAAAGGAAATTATAATTTCTATAGGCTTTCAAATGATACAAGTGTTTGTTTATTTATCGGAATATCGATACTTTTTTCTATGTTATCGGTTTGAGTAGATTTTTTTACAGGAAAGTAATAATTAACAGCTCGATTTGTTTATCTACATTGATTGTAAGAACGTATATAATTAAAAAAAACTAAACTAATCGTGGTGGCTTTATGAACAATTGTTTTTACCCCTGCACATTTGAATAATAAAACCTATATTACATTTACTTCTCCATTTATTTTGTAACATCCGCATCTTCCACAGATTCAATTATAGATTCTAACTGTTTTTGTATCTGTTGTCCCATGCCCATGGAAGTATTTTTCTTTACACATTTTTCTGCCCATTCTTTAGGATGCTTTCGCTTACGATGTGCATACATATTGGCGTTCGAATTGAATGTTTGTGGACAAAATGTGCAAGTATACAGAACTTCCCCGGTATGTGTTGTCATATGTTCCTAAAAAAAATGTGAATGTTATTTTAAATATAAAGTTCAACGAAATCATATAATTATATATACTCGTAAGTCTTTGGGTCGTTTGAAAGCTTTGTCACACATATTGCAGACATGTTTACGCTCCGCCACATGCATGAATTTAAAATGAGTATGATGCGCACGTAGCGATGGTGATACTTTTGAGCAGATTGGACAAACTTGTGGCGTTTGATATTCCACGGTGTGCATTACTTTCATATGCCGTGATAGTCCGTACTTTGTCGTCAATTCAGTATTACATAATTCACACTTAATGAGTGGTCGTGGCAAACCAGTGTGCTCCTGCTGATGCCGGCGGAATGCTTCACCTCCGTGAAAAGATTTGCCACAAATGTCACATATCTTCGCATACGAATGTAGATGAACTATTTTCAAATGTTGACGCATTTTATATTCGCTGCAGAATCTGTAATTATTTGAATTGATTCACACTTATCATGCTATAAAGCGTTTAATACTTACGTCTTTTCACATTCAGGGCACTTGACATTCTTCTGTTCTTCAGTTGCATGTATAGCATAGTGTCGTGAGAGTAACTCACGGCGAAAGAATCCTTTCGAACAAATTTCACAATGATAAACACGTTCTCTAGAACCGTGAAAGAATTGTAGATGTGTCTCTAGGCCACGCGCATCGGAAAATGTTTTCCCACAAGGTTGACACTTGAAGTATTCTGGGTCGTTATGAAATTTTATATGGTCCACAAGTACACCGCGTTTGAGTAGTTTTTTACCACAACATTTAACATATCCATTAGTTTTATGTTTTTCACGATAATGCATTTTAAGCTCTCTAAAGTTTTCAAGCTCAGTTTGACAAAGAAAGCAAGTTAATGTAAAATGTTTTGCAATAAATTCGTCATAATCCGACGTTTTATGTCGTGGCTTATTCAAACGCTTAATCTCCCGTTTTGGTTCGTTTCGCTTCCGTTTATATCGCTTTCTGGTACGGACCGTTTTTTTTCTTTGTGGTGCACACAACTCCTTTACAGGACTGGCAGGCGCTACATCCAAAGTGTCGCTCTCATCGCCAGTCATTTGTGGTGTGTAAATTGGATCAACACTTTCGTCTTTCTCCGGCATTATTTCACTCTTAACATCCAAACAGTCTGAGTTTAATTCTTGTGTTTTGTTAATGTTATCGTTATAAGGAAAAATCAATGGTTCAATTCGCACACTGCACTCTTTTAATATAATTGTTGGTTGTAAAACCGAAGCTTCTTCGTCCGGCTTTTGGCGCCGCGGTCGTCCCCGTCGACGCTTGGGAGGAGTAGCCAACTCGTCTATTGCATCGGGTTCAGTTTTTATTTCAGTAACGGCTATCTCCAATTCTTGCAAGGATTTGAGCGTGTTACTTGCCGCCAAATGTGCATTTTGTACGCGCACATAGAACTCATGAAATGATTGTAACAGTTCCCAGCATTGTTGACATACAACTTTGTTTGAAAGATAGGGCATCATGCTGAGCTTTAATTGGGAATTAGCACATAAGATTTAATGATTCCTTTAGCCTAAAGTTTACTTACCTCTTCCTTGAAATGTTGTTCCACCATTGCACGAGCATTTACTGATTGTTGATCATCAGTATCAATATTGATTTGACCATTTGATACATCGTTTTTTTCCAAACATAATAAACATGACAATTTATCAAACATCCTCTCTTTTTATAAAAACAAACTTAATTATTGTTTTATGAAATGTAATTCTTTTTCTTAATTTATTTATTACAAAAACTATCGTTTATATGGTAAAAACAGATGTTGCCACCTGCGATCATTTGTTACAATTAATAGAAAATAAAACATTTATGGGAAGTACAAATTTATGGAATGAATTATGGCACAAGCAACCTGTTGAAACACCAAATCCTGCTGATAAATCGCTTATTGTAAATTAAACAAAAATTGTGGAATCTACACCAAATGCATACACGATTTTGAATAGCTCTAATATGTAATTTCTTGCATACTTTTAGTCGTCCATTAATTAAATCGGACGAAATTTGAACAGATGGGTGATGGGAACAATTGGGTGTTTGGAAAGCAAAAGATGGTTAAAATTCAGGAATATGTTTTTGAACTTTGTTTATTGCCATTATTTATGTTTAATGATATTCATAGATGCTATTATAAAAATATGTTATTACGTTATTTCTAATAAATTGTTTGTAGCAATTTTGCTTTGCAATAGCAAAGACTTTTACACGTTTTTCAGCACTTTCCAAACATTCAGATAACAGCTGTTTGCTGTTTGAGTATTTTGTACAGTGTTAAATTATGTACACATTTTTAAAGTAAAAAATATATAAAACAAATATTACAAAAATGGATGATTGCGCTGATAATTCTAAGGCAGAACACTTGAGATTGGCAGCGATAATCAAGGATTGTCATGACAATTTGAGATCTCAATGCAAATTGAAAGGCATGAAAGAGGCTTGGAGTGAGCATTTACAAAACACTGCACTTTTGGAGCAATATTCGACAGCTATGCACCGTTTAGCTTCCATTTGGGAAACAAACACTACAAATCCCAATTTATATGCGCGCAGTCGTGTGAAATGGATTATTGACTATTGCAATTCATACTTTTTTACAAATAAAGTTTTTCTCGAAAAACGTGAACGGGAACAACGACTGGCGGCATCATACACTGATATGCCAACATTTGCTGCAAGTGAATTGAAAACATCTTTTACGAATACTGTAAATGTACTTGATGTAGGCAGTTGTTTTAATCCGTTTGCTGGCGAAAGCAAATTTAATGTTACAGCAATTGATCTATGTCCAGCCACAAGTGATGTGCTAAAAGCAGATTTCTTAAAGATTATGCTAAATAAAAATGACAAAATAGTCACCGAAGATGCAGAAGTGCAAAGCTTACCAAGTGCATATTTTGATTGTGTTATATTTAGCCTACTATTGGAGTATATACCCTCCCCAGAGGAACGTCTACATTGTTGTCAGAAAGCGTATGAGCTTTTGCGTGCGGAAGGCATATTGATAATCATAACACCCGATTCACAACATGTTGGCAAAAATGCTAAATTAATGAAAAACTGGCGTTATACGCTGGGTACATTGGGATTTTACCGAATCTGTTTCGAAAAATTGCCACACATCACATGTATGGTATTTAGAAAAACGCTTATGCCAGTCGTAGCACAACGTTGGGCTGAATTGCATCGTGAGGATTACATGACAACGACCATAAACATACCACAAGATAAAGTGTGATTGCAAGCATTAGCATGATTTGATTGCAGGTTTTCGCAATACTGAAAAGAAGTGTATTTTTTTATCTAAAAAAATGGAAAATATAAATTATGTAAAACTCTTTAAAGCATGCCTTTATTTGTAAATACATACTTATACAGTTTTTGTTTATAACTATTCAAATACTAGTTATTGTGAGGACTTATATTTAACTTAATAAATAACTGTGTTTATGATTTTATGTATCTGTATACATATATTTCGCTTTAATCTCAATGCATCTTATTGTATAGTCATTTCTAAATGTTGTTGCACTGCTTCCGGATTGGCATTGACACTGTCTGCACTCACCGTACTGCCACTCGTGTTGATCTTTTGTGCGAAAAAAGCCGTTGCTGCACCAACAGCCTGTTTTGCTTTCAAAGCGGCTGTCGCACCCATAGCCTGTGCCATAATATTTGCTATATGCCGCGGCTTTTTTCTATCCGCCTCCCATTCGGCACGATGCAAACGCTGTCGATGTTTATACATATTAGCATTCGAGAAGAAAGTCATTGGACAATTAGGACAGGTGTATAACACTTCACCGGTATGTGTTGAGGTATGTTCCTAAAAGTAAAAAAAATCGAATGTGAATATAAATTTACGTTTTTTTACACTGGCTACTGTACCCTAAGATCTTGTGGGCGTTTGAATGCCTTCTCGCACATTGTACATTTGAATTTCCGTTCGCATTCATGATTGAGGTAAACGTGGCGCCTGAGGGCACGTGATGTCGTCGAGACTTTATTACAAATCTGACAGCGATGCTCACCGCCCGGATCTTCATGAATCGATTTCATATGCTGTTTAAGCCCGGACATGTGTCGCAACCAAGTGCCGCATATCTGACACTGCATTGGCTGTGGAACAGGGCGTGGCACTTCGGAATGCTCCAGTTGATGGTGCTTCTTCAGGTATTGCGTGCGCACCTGTTTGCCGCATTTGTCACAAATAATTGTGCTCTCCGGATCGTGATTGTATTTTATATGGTCCTTGAGTTTACGTTGTGTTGGTAATCTAGTAAAGACAAAATTTATATGTATATTTTTAACAACACTGCAATTAACTCACTTTTTATTGCACTGCGTGCATGAGAATTTGAATTCTGACTTGGGCACATGCTTTGAAAAGGAGTGATGTTCAAATGCCGCCTTTGTTGTGAAAACTTTCGGACACTTGTCACACTGGAACATTTTGCGCTCTTTCGGCTCGGGCGGATTAACATGCGCCTCTTCATGCTGCTCCAGATTACGACTGTCGGTGAATAGTCTACCGCACGTGGTGCACTTGAAGTGCTCTGGATTCCAATGTAGATATATGTGCTCGGCCAATGCTTTTCGCTGTGGGAATTTGCGTCCGCAACACATCATATAACCGGGATCTTCATTATGTGAAGCACGAAAATGACCACGTATTTCGGCAAAATTTTGTACCAACAACTCACATTTCGGGCAGGCAAAACGTCCGAAAAATTGCCGTATTACTCGATCGTATTCATCTTGTTGTGCACGTTTCGCCTCAATCTCCTCACGTGACATACGTTTAGGTGCCACAAGTGGTTTCGGCCGTTTACGATACTTTTTCGGCTTGACAATCTTTCTTTTCGGTATGACTGCATATTGTGGCTTAGGTTCGAAGTCGGGTAAACTTTCATCGGAATCCGTATGCTCGCTGCTGGAGTCACCGCTGTCATCGGTGCCAGATAAACCGCCATGAACAGCATCGAAATCTTGATCATTGTCTAAAAATTCATCATCGCTTTGCAAAGCGCCACATTCATTTTTTATGTCACCTTTTGTGTCATTTTTATTATTAGATTTCTCTTCGTCATTTCGTACTTTTCTAGGTCTACCACGTCTTCTTTTCTCTGGTTCCACAGTTGCTGTAGTTGTAATTTCTTTATCAGCAGTTACTTCGTCTGGTGTGGTTACATCAATGGAGGATTTTGGATCTTCCTTGGTATCAGTTTTGATACTAGTATTCAGTAAGACAGATAAAGGCAATTCGGTTTCTGAATCATCGTCATCATGATTTTCTACACTCGGCTGTGGTGTTTCTTGCTTAACACGTTTAGAAGTTGCTGATATTTTGGCATTCGCATCTTTTGGCGGACGACCGCGACGCTTTGCGCGCTGTGCTCTTTCACTTATCGGTGTGCTCTCTTCGATGATTTCGATTTGTGGTAATAAATCTAAATCATACACTTCCAATTTTACTTCTAAAATTGTTTTGTTTACAAATTTATTACCTTTTACGATATTATTCAGTACATTTGCACAAACCTGAGTCAAATATGTTCTCTTCCTCATTTATGGAGTTTTGTAACTTTTCCTCGGTGTCGACCGCGTCTTCCGATTTAAGATGAATTTCCTGTGGCAATGGATCATCTTCCTGCTCAATATGAGCAAATGGTGTCTTCCAATCTGCACGATTATGTACTTCAGCTATACGTTGATAAAATATATGGAAATCACGTAAAGCCTCCCAACATGTCCAGCAAATGCGTTGCCCCGTACATATATCTCGTTCGGGCTGAAAACAGCATCGCTATTAACATTAAATCTTATTTTGTTTACAATCAAGTACTTACTTTCAACCAAAGATGTTTAGCTATAATGCTGCAGACTGTCATTTGGCAACCTTCTTCAGAGAAAATATCAATGAAACGTTGTGCCGGCGTTGTGGCATCCTCCATGCAAAGCAAACAAGCCATTGCACAAGTTGTAAAATACTATCTTTTTTATAGTAAACACAATTATTCGTCGTACATTTACTTTAAATAACTTTCTAAAGTATAAAAAGGACACAAAAACACAACTAAAATCAGCATCTGCTGAAAATACACAAAACTGCAACAAAAGCGTACGCACAACCACAAACAAGCTGTGCAAAAAAAAGATACAAGAAATGTCAAATTGACATACGAAATGTCAGTTCTATTCAAATTCGACTGCAATGTGTGGGGAAGGAATAATTTTTTTTATTGTTAACAAACTATTAAAGTTGAGATTTTATTTTATTATTTTTAGAAATTTATTTTGCTTTTTTTGTTTGAAATATCACTTAAAATATGTAACTCAAAAGCACGTAATCAAACTGGCAACTCTATTTACATTTTGTATTGTAAGCCAGTGTTGGTTAAGTTAAAATTTTATAGTGTTGTTGTGGTATAATGAGATGCAGAGTGGTTTAAGAGATTTATTTATTTTTCAAAAATACTTTTATAACATTTTTTATTTCGTTTTTATTATAATTTATTTTTATTTGCGTCATAAAAATTTAAAACTTTTTTGCCTAAAAATAAGTTAATGAAAATCACACATTTTTAAAACAAGATATAAATTAAAATTATGTTTAAGTTGCGTGGAGTGTTAAATTCCAAACTTAGTAAGAAATCTTAAAATATAAATTCTAAGCAGTGTTATACTTAATACTAGTAGTTTGAAAAATATTTTTTATAAATCATTTTTTTCATAAACATATATTTTCTGCCTTCGTATATTTTTTGTTTCTTCTTGTCTTTCATCTTTTTTTATTATATTTACCGTTTCATTTCGAAATCGTTGCAAATATATTTAAAAACTTTACCAGCGCATATTTTGCTTTTCCACATTATTGGAGTAGTGCGGTGTTTGACTAGAATTTTTTTGAAAGATTCATTACTTTATCACTATACACTCATATAAAGGTAATAGCTACACAGTAATGTAAGACAAATATACTTGTTGACTATATTATTTCAACATCCTCGATAGTATAGTGGTCAGTATCCCCGCCTGTCACGCGGGAGACCGGGGTTCAATTCCCCGTCGGGGAGATTTAATTTTTTTTATTTTATTTTAAAATATTTTTGTTTTTAAATTATAAATATAATACTACATGCATCATTTGTTGTATAATTTTTGAATTGCACGTAAGAAATAAAATATAACAGCAGAATCTTATAGAAATGTCATTTCTAAAAGTTGTGGCACGGAATCCGATTTTGCACTGCCACCTTCTGTACTAAGCGTACTGTCACATGCCTCAATCTTCTGTGCGAAAAAATCCCTTGTTGCCCCTATTGTTTCAGGACATGTGTAGAACACTTCACCGGTATGTGTTGAGGTATGTTCCTAGAATTAAAAAAAAATCCGAATGTGAAAATAAATTTGAGTTATTTTATACTGGCTACTGTTATTACTTTAAGATACTGTGGGTGCTGGAATGCTTTCTCGTACATTGTGGACGGATTGGCATTGTCACATTCCGCACTAATCGTACTGTCACTTGCGTTAATCCTTGGCGCGATAAAATCTCTTGTTGCACTTGCCGTATCGGTACACGTGTATAACACTTCACCGGTATGTGTTGTGGTGTGTTCCTATAATTACACAAATTTTGATTATCGAAACCAATTTGAGTTAGCTACTGATATTACCTTAAGTTCCTTTGGGCGCTTGAATGTCTTCTCGCACATTGTACATTTGAATTTGCCTTCGCTTTCATGATTGAGGTAAACGTGGCGCTTAAGTGCTCGTGCCGACGTCAAAACTTGTTTACAATTCTGACAAGGATGTTCACCGCACGGACCTGCATGAATTGTTTTCATATGCTGTTTAAGGGCAGACATGTGTCGCAACCAAGTGCCACATAACTGACACTGCCTTGGCTTAGGTGGAATAGGTCGCGGCACTTTGGAATGCTCCAGTTTATTGTGTTCCTTCATGTCCTGCGCGGGCACTTGCTTGCCACATTTGTCACAAATAATTGTGCTCTCCGGATCGTGTTTGTTTTTAATGTGATCTTTGTGTTTACGTTGTGTTGGTAATCTAGTAAAGAAATTTTTTCATATAACAAATATAAATATTATATAAAGTTTTTTCATATAAAAATTAGAAATGTTGCAACTCACTTTTTAACACCTTTAGTAGTTGCTGATAGTTTCGCATTTGCATCTTTTGGTGGACGACCTCGACGCTTCGCGGATTGCACTTTTTCACTTATTGGTTTGCTCCCCTCGATAATTTCGACTTGCGGTAATAAATCTGTAGGTGTGTATGCCACTTCCAATATTGCTTCTAAATATTTTTTGTTTACAACATTGTAATTTTAATTATTTTTTTACAAAACAATATTGTTCAGTACATTTACACAAACCTGACTCGAACATGTTCTCTCCCACATTTATGGAATTCTGCAGTTTTTCTTCGGCATCATCCGTAACTTCCGATTTTATATGAATTTCCTGTGGCAATGGATCGTCTTCATGCTCAATATGAACAAATGGAGTCTTCCAATCAGCATGATTATGTATCGCAGCTATACGTTGATAAAATTTATGAAAATCACGTAAAGCCTCCCAACATGTCCAGCAAATGCGTTGCCCCGTACATATATCTCGTTCCGGCTAAATACAGCATCGCTATTAACATTAAATCTTATTTTGTTTACAATCAAGTACTTACTTTCAACCAAAGATGTTTAGCTATAATGCTGCAGACTGTCATTTGGCAACCTTCTTCAGAGAAAATATCAATGAAACGTTGTGCCGGCGTTGTGGCATCCTCCATGCAAAGCAAACAAGTCATTGCAAACGTTGTAAAATACTCTCTTTTTTATAGTAAACACAATAATTCCTCCTAGATTTACTTTAAATACCTTTCAAAAACACAAAAACAACTAAAATCAGCATCAGCTGAAAATACACAAAAGTGTACACACAACAATAAACAAGCTATGCGAAAAATAAATACAAGAAATGTCAAACTGACAGCAATGAATAGTCAGCTGTGTTCAAATTATACTGCAAATTTTAGGAAAGCACTTAAGTTTCTATATATACAAATAATTAAAGTTCAGTTTTTAGTTTTGGATTAGTTTTATTTTTTACAACATCACTTAAAATACCTAACTCAAAATAGGTACTAGAACTGGCAACTCTATTTACATATTTGTAACGAAGGCAAGTATTTGTTTTGTAGTGTTGTTGTGGTTTTATGACTTACAGAGTGGTTGTAATAGATTTTTTTTTAAATACTTTTAAAATTTTTTGAATTCTTTTTATTTCTTTAATTTTTATTTGCGCCATAAGCATTTTAAACTTTTTTCTCTTAAATATAATTTAATAAAAATCACAAGTTTTTAAAATAAAAAATAAATTAAAATATGTTAAATAAAATAATATTTTAGTTACGTGTAATATAAAATTTCAGAAAAAGTATTAAATTATAGTTGCTAAACTTTTTATGTTTTCTACCTACGTTTTATTTTCATAGAGAAACCAGATGCTGGTTGCTTGGAATGTTTTTTGTCTTGATTTTCATATAAAAGCTATGTACATGATTAAATCCATACATACATGTATAAAAGTGTTATCATATATAATTAATATAAAATATACAATTATATTCAACTTTTAAAGTGAATCAAAATAATATTAGGATTTCCGCGATTAACTGCTGTTTCCCAAAAGCGTCAAGTTATCAATAATAACGGTTGAGTGATACGCAACTATTTATTGCATTCCGACTGACGCACACCATATTTGCTCCAGAATGTGACAGGACATTTTATACGCTTGCCAGAGTTTTTGTGAAAGACCGAACACTCATTAAAAGGTGGACAATACAAATGCAGCGAAACTGCGGTCTCAATGTGACTCGGATTCTCCACGCGATGCAAGCCGAGATTATCTGAAAATTAAAAAAAAAATTATTATGTTTAATAAATATTTCACCGCTAAAATATTTCTGTCTGACACGCCTACCATTTATGTACGCGACATCGTTAACGCCTATTGTGGTGTCGCCCACAGCTGTCAGCTGTTCACTATCGAATTCTCGTTCGCCATCGCTATCGCACACCATTTGTCCAATGTCCACGTTGGGCAGCTCTATGGCCTTGGTGCCTGGCATTTTGTACCGTGTCTCCTTCAGATCACCCTTAAGCATCTTCATGAAACAATGCGAATCAGCGTGATCATGTATGGCCGAGCCCTGTCCTTCACCCCAGCATAAGATCATCAAATTGAATTTACCATTGCCGGCATCGACCAGATTGCGCGTGTACTTGAAACGATCGAATTTGGCGAAACGCTTCCATTCGCGAGCATTCGATTTGTATGTCAACATTATGTGATTGACCATCTCGATATTTACAAAATTCGTATCGAACTCTTTATGCAGTGCCGTGATCAAATCATTTAAGCTATCGATGCTGGGTCCATATTTAAGTGGCTTATCGATGCCGGAAAAATGACGTGTGGCCTCACGTAAATAACGTTCCTGCTCCAAATCCATATTGCCGCTGTCGACTTTGGAAAGCGCCATGTTGCTGCAAGTTTTATTAACCTGTGGATGAGGAGATAGATTATAGATTAATATTGTTTTCTTTATTAAAACTTAGAATAAAATCTACCGTTAAAAGAACTTTCATAAAAGAGGAAGGATAAAGGGATGGAGTTAAGATATCGCCTTAAATGTCAAGGAAACATGATCAATAATAAGAAATACTTTGATATATGTACATCATTTGTTCGATGGTTCTTATGTCCTACTGGTTTTACCATGGCTCTATGAGTACCCAACAGAGTCCATCGCAATAGAATTAAACGCAACTGAATTAAAGCCCTTCTCCGTTTGGTCTTTCCAAAACAGAGAATGTTACCCACCTTTCAATTACATTTTTTCAAAGCTGGACCCACATTTTTTCAAGTAATTAAAAAAAAAATAAATCTGTTCTGAAATGTTCGCTTTAGTTGTCAGAGTTTATCTCTAATTCATGTTTAAATTGTTGTTATGACATTTAAAACAGATTGACTCCATTGACTTACTGTATAAGTATATTTTAACGGGGAATTTATATATACATACATACATATTTGATAACAGCTTGTTCAAAATATTTTTGTGTGCAAGTATAATATATCAGTATGTATGTACAAAAGTGTAGACCTAATTTTAAGTGTGGGGAGCAAGTTATTTAAGCTATAAACATTTATGCTTCCTTAACATCTGTCCTAGGCACCTAAAATAGTCGCTACTCATGACTATTTCGTTTCGCCATATGTTTGTATGTATGCAAATAAGCTTTGATTTGTGAGTGTTTCCGGTTTCAGAAATTTCTTTAAAATATATTTATACACATATACATACATATTTTAAAAGAACAGTTTAATCGTCATATTGATTAGAACTGTCATGTGAGTCCCACTAAACTCATTACTTAAGTGTAAGAAAACAAATTAATATTTTTAAATTACCTACATATTTCTTATTTAAAATTCAAACAAAAGTGTAAACGCCATATTACTATTGGCATTGCCCATCATACTATGTAAATATGTAGCTTGACATCCTTTTGACATTTTGCTATTATTTTGGCTTATTTGAAAGATATACAAAAAATAAATTATTTATTTTTAATTTATATGAAGAGAGTACAATTTACAATATAAATGTTTAGTTTAAATATTATTTTGTTGTAATATAGTACAATACTACAAATGGCTTGTTTGAAAAGTTTAGTGATTCAAATGACAGCCAATTGTTTGAAATAAAAGCGGTTAAACGAATATTAAGTTTAAAATGGTTCTGAAAATTTTAGACCTAAGGCACTAATTTACTGTTTACGTCATTCCAATGAAATACATAGTAAACTATTCCTTACAGCGCAATTATTTAATTTAGGCAATTGAGATAATCAGAAGTCAAATATGATAATATTAGTTTATATAAGCTTGGATTTGGATTATACAGAATAGAGGTTATGTCAACACGATTGTGAGATTAGGCTAAAAGAACTTTTATTTTCGGTGTAGTTATACATATATAAATAATGTACACAAATAGTTTGAACTTGAATTTTTGAAAATATTAAAGCCGGTATTCTTTAAAATGAAAAATTAAACAGATTTGCTTCGAAAAATATTTAGCGCTTTGGCCAATAACTTTCGACAAGTTTAAAGACTTATAAAAAATTCTAAACAAAACTCACATCGACTATGAAAACATTTTTGTTTTAATTGACAGGTGTTTTTTATACTCATACTCGTATACTCATACTCAAAACTGATATGCTTGATTCACCATTTGCACACTTTTTCAAAATAACTGTTAATTAGTGACACGTGAATTATTGTAAATTCCTATAAAACGATAAGCAGTTGTGGTGTGTGTGTATATACGTATTAAAGATGAACTTAGAATATATTTTTTTTATTTAAGTGCTGTGAAATCATATATATTTTGTTTTAAGCAACATAAATGTCTGCGGTTATCGCTTTTATGAAAATACGCAATTGATTGTGCGATTATGTGTGTGTAATTTATTGTGTTGCTGTAAGCAAAGCTTGTATAGCTTAGAAATTGTAAGGAAAATCCGTGTGTTTAAATCACTTATAACGGTGTTAGTCGACTTTAAGCCGTGTTCAAACAACAACAGTTGGTGCTACGCAATCGAATGCGTTTAAATTCGGTTAATGATTATGTTTTCAATAAAACTTATGTATTTTGCGAATGTTGAAAATTAAAAAAAGAACACCATCAACAATAAGTGATTATAAAAATAAATGTAACACATACATTTGAGGATGCGCTCATTGGCTTATCTCCCGACTAAATTGATACATTTGAAACGTAATTGAAATGTGTGCTTATTTAATTTCGCATATTTATATGACGGATGGTATATGTTAAGGTCAATATTCACTAATTAACAGCTAATTACGGCATCAAAAAATATATTTTTTGCTAATGTCGTAAATATAGTTATTTACTTATGAAAAATTGCTGACCACAATAATAATATTTTATACAAAAAAGTTTAACCTAAAAATGCAAATGTTATTTCAACAAATATCCGCGAGTTGTGCCCTTCAAACTTACACTTGTCTGTGATTTTATCCACTTAAATATCAAAAATTACACTGTTTGCTTAAAATAAAAATATTTTTCGTTTATTTTTTTAAGAAATATTAACTTTTTTTTTTTAAATCGCTGCTATAGGCTCGACACGCACGTTTCGAATAAGTGTATCTGAATGAATCGAGCATCACAATGCTGCTTTGAGCTAAGATTGTAGCTCAAGATAGCGTCCTATAATCTTATATTATTTTGTTTATATATAAATTGAATTATATGTATGTATTTACAAATACATACACATTAATTGATGAACCAATGCAGAGTCACATGTGATTATAAGCATATATGTAAATATTTCATTATTTTTGTCAATATGTATGTATGTATTTATATGCAAAATATTTGTTTGAGTTGAGATTTTTCATTTGCTCTTTTGCATTAGATTATTTTATAATTTTATTTTTATAACTATATACATACAAATACATATATTATGAGTATTATTTATTAAAAATCTACTAGTTCTTGCGTTTGTTTACTACTTTTTTTTAGAAAATCTGGCAATTGCAAATTTATAAAAAACATATGTTGCATTAAATTTTTTTATTAAAGTGGAAATGTTATATAAAAACGGGCAGAGAGCATAAGATTTAAGCGATAATTAGACAAATTAAAAACAAAAAAAAATGTATTTCGTGTCCGAGTATGTATGTATGTTTAGTTGGGAAAATTTGTTATGATTTTACAAGTAATAATGATTTTAAAAGTAATTATGTATTTATTTGTAATCAGTTTGCTATGAATAGTTATTTCTACGAAATTATGTAGTGAATTTCCCATAACGTCATACTTAGTAGAAAAAATTAATGAATATCAGTGAATTTTTTTTGATATTTTTTAATTGTTATGGTTTATTTATTTTTCTATTTTTATTATTTATTTATTTTTCTATTTTTATTATTTATTTATTTTTATTAAATCAAATTTTTTTATTAATTTAAAAATTATGAAGTTATTTTATATCTTTTTAAATTGTTGTTGTACAATATTTATCATATTTTTCAGCCTTAAAACATTTATTTATTCAAATATAATTAAGACGTTTGAAGCTTTGCTCCCAAATGTAGGCAATATTTTACGTTTTAGCTTTTTATTGCTGTTACAAACAACCGTTAGTTGAATGAAATTACTGAAATACTATGTGTAACTCATTGCTAGTGACAACGAGCCCACATAAGAGCGATGCAAATATTTTCACTCTCATTCACTAAAAATAATTTTTGATTGACCAGCTGGTTTTTATTTTTGCAAACACTTTCAAACTCAAACCACGTACATACGTTTTGTTAATTTTCACCACACGATTTCTATGATTTTCGAAATCACTGTTAAACTCAGTATTTGTGACAACTATGGCTTAGTGACGAAATATCTGAGGCCCTTTGTGGCGAATTTCTAGCAAGTTCCGCAAATTAAGACGATGTGAGTCTCTACTCGTACTCATACTCATTATGGCGCTTGTTCTATTGGTATAATAAGTACTAAGGTGTACTTTAAAACATATGCATATGTACCCCTCCTGCTCTTATCGCTTACAAATACACAGTTAACTGCATAATTTGTAGATAATTGTTTTCATTGGTGTAAAGCAGTGGTTACAGATTAGTGTTTGTAACACATCTACTCCTACACTTGCATCACTTATAACGGCATCAGCATTTTTTTGAGTTGTCAGTGCAAACATATGTAAGAATAATCATTTGAGGCGGTCTTACGTCTTATCTCTGAGTTATAAATTGGTACTTTTAAAACGTAATTGAAATGTATGCTTTTTATTTCATATGTTTGTATGTGGTGTTAAGGTCAATACTCATTAATTGATCAGCTGATTATGGCATCAAAAAATCATTTTCGCTAATATAATCAATCTACAGATGTACAAATATATTTATGGAAAATTCCTGACCGCAACTAACATAGTTTTGTATTGCTAAAAAAGTACCGCAACTATTAATTTCTTTTTATTAAAAAATAAACCCATGAGTTGTTTCAAACTTACACTTAAATTTGTGTGTTATCCTCTGTATTTGGTTATCCTTGTTTTTTTTTAATTTCTTCTCTTGCCGCGTATAAATTAAACTGAAAATTTACTTCGTTTAGTTTTTAAAACGTTTTTATATTTTCAAAATTTTTTTTTCGCTTGACGCGCACGTTTCGAATAAGAGAATCTGAATGATTCGAGAAACACAACTGTTCGCTAAGCTGAGATTGAAGCTCGAGATAGCTTCCTTTAATCATATATATAGAGGTTCAGAGATTATATATAAGCTTAATACATGCATAAATTAAAATAAATGAGTCAATTAATATATACAATTTTATATAGTATATAAAGGGTGTGTTTCTTGGAGTTATAAAATATTTTTTATTTCGAATAAATTACAAAAAGAAAATGAAAATACCAAAATTATGGTTAAAAAGAGCGGTCTAATAGTGTCAAAACACATGATCTGCACTAAATTACAGCCGCACTTCTTGATTTGAATGCAACAACTAAAGGGCGTTTACTTTGACAGCTGGTAATGACAGCACTCTTTCTTTGAAAGTCTGAACCTATAAAAAACACCGTATATTTAATACTTATTTTCCTACAATAGGGGGTTTTCATTAGATCACTTGGATCACAAGTTGTTTACTTCTTTCTAAAAATATGGCGATTAAAACACATGATGTTTTAAGCAATTTCGAAATAAGTGTGATATAAGAGCTTAAGATTCAAGCGATAATTAGATCATATTTTTCATGTCGTATTCATATGTTTTTATATTTTTTAAGTGATGAAATTGTAAAACCTTTCAAAAAAAAATATTTATTTGTAATGAGCATAGTTATTTTATATAAGTTTATACGTCAACTTAAGTCATATACGTCACGCTAAGCCGGAAATAGTGGAAAGAAATGAACATAGCTTCAAGAAAATAATAAATAAATAATACAAGTAAGGAAGGGCTAAGTTCGGGTGTAACCGAACATTTTATACTCTCGCAATTTATTTATTTAACTATATTTATATTATATAATACACGATTTTACCCACATATTCGTCATATATATTGTATAAAGTCCATTGAAAGTTGGAAACCAAAATATTAGGTTAGAAGCACCGAGGTCCTCGTGTTCGATATATGGGGCCTTAAAAACCTATGGTCCGATTTCGGCGATTTTTAGAATGGGGCTGCCACACTATTAACATAGTATTTGTGCAAAGTTCTGCACCGATATCTTCACTAGTACTTACTTTATATATTGTAAAGTAAACGATTCAGATTGCCTTCAAAGTTTTGGTATATAGGAAGTAGGCGTAGTTGTGAAGCGAGTTGGCCTATTTTCACAACATATCATTGGGATGTAAGGAAACTATTACAAACCAAGTTTCATTGAAATCGGTCAAGTAGTTCCTGAGATATGGTTTTTGACCCATAAGTGGGCGATGCCAAGCCCATTTTCCATTTTGTAAAAAAATCTGAGTGCAGCTTTCATCTGCCATTTCTTATGTGAAATTTAGTGTTTCTGACGTTTTTCGTTAATGAGTTAACCCACTTTTAGTAATTTTCAACCTAACTTTTGTATGGGAGGTGGGCGTGGTTATGATCCGATTTCTTTCATTTTTGGATTGTATTAGAAAGTGGCTAAAAAAAATGACTGCGGAAAGTTTGGTTTATATAGCTCGATTGGTTTGCGAGATATGTACAAAAAACTTAAACGGGGCCACGCCCACTTCCCCAAAAAAATTACATCCAAATATGCCCCTTCATAGTATGATCCTTCATACCAAATTTTATTTCCATAGCTTTATTTATGGCTTAGTTATGGCACTTTATGTGTTTTCGGTCATTTTCGAAAGCAACCTTGCTATGGTGCCAAGAAATAAGTGTGCCAAGTTTCATCAAGATATCTTAATTTTTACTCAAGTTACAGCTTGCACAGACGGACGGACGGACGGACAGACAGACATTCGGATTTGAACTCCACTCTTCACCCTGATCACTTTGGTATATATAACCCTATATCTAACTCGTTTAGTTTTGGGTGTTACAAACAACCGTTATGTGAACAAAACTATAATACTCTCTTTAGCAACATTTGTTGCGAGAGTATAAAAATGTATGTACGTCAATTAGTCTTCTTTGTGATCCCTACTCAGGAGGCTTTTGGCATTACAATAGACCGGCACCTTTAGGTGTCCAAGCGGGATCCACCGGAACAACTAAAACGAGGGTCAACCTTTGAAGGGTCAGAAATGTAAAGATAACAACTTTTAAATTGATCCAGAAAATCATTCTTCAGAGGAAACCTCGAGTTTGACTTGCTTTCGGCCCATTAGAGCTTTAGACCTTGATCTTTACTAGAATTTTATTTAAAATATCTCAGTTATTTCGAAGCGTCTGAAACAGCTACGCTCCAACTCCAAAAAGAAAAATATCAATAAATAACGTCTAAGAGCCAGCGGATAAAGTTTGTAACCAGTTGAAGGTTGAGATGGTCAAGTGGTGTGGAATTTGGATTGACTTGGTGTTTCGATTTCATGGCAGCTTGCCGAAAAAGACAAATTATTACATCTCTGTTAAATCTTATATTGGAACCCTACACAATTTGAACTTAAAAAGTCACTAGCACCTCTTTCAACACTCTCTAACCTCACTTTCCATTTAAATGTTAGTTACGACTCACCATGTTGGCACTGTTGATCTCTGCAGTCCTTCGATTATCACTATTACAGCTGTTAATCCGGTTCGTTGACTCGTCAGTATTGACTTCCTTATCAGTAGTATTTGCTGAATGTTGTAAACGCTTGCCGCGACACATTAGTGGTAACTCGCATCGATCGCACACACTTTAAAAGCCAAACAATTTAACGCGGGTGCGACTTTAGTAGACTCAACGAAGACTTATAACGCTTATTGCAATCAGCAAACCGATACCGATGATGGTGCTCGCTTCAATGCCGATGAAAGTTTGAGCGCCAACACAATAACAACAACAATGTGAACTTCACTTCACTTCACTTGATGTATAGCGTTTGTATTAGTAACTTGTTGTTGCACAGACGTTGGCGTGTTGCATGAATATTCACCAATTGATAATGTTTTCTCAATGCACTTGTTGTAACATTTGGTTTTTCACTAATTACTGAATTTGCTTGTTGTTGTTGTTGTTTACATGAATTGTTTGCATGATTTAGTGGCATTTGTTAATCGGCGAAGCGAACAGCACGTTGTAACTTCGAATGGCTCTGAAGTGTTTGTGTGGCGCAGCTGCACGAATGTGTGGCTTTTATCCGCAGCTCAGCAGAAACACCGCAAAAGTAATACAACAACAACAACAACAACAACAACAAAATAATTTACTCAATTTCATTGGTCCTAATGCCAGCAGACACGGTTTTTGCTGGCTTTCTTTGTGTTGTTGTTGTTGATTTTTGTTGTTGTTGTCTTACTACCTTTGCTATCTTATGCTCTATGCTGTTTTCTGTTATTTTAATATGTATTTTCTCTTTGAGTGTCGGTAATCAGCAGTCTGTGGCACAACAACAACAACAACAACAAACCTTCTCGAGGTCGCATCGATCTAATTAGTGGCAGTTAAGTGTGTTGACATGTGTGTTCTTTGAGTGTTTTTCTTTCAAAAATTAATGCCTTCCACCAACAGTAGCATTTCGGCAGCAGTTTTCGGGTCATTAACATAAACAACGGTAAGTTAGGGCACCACCTGTGTGTTGTTGTATGTTTGTATCGAAGATCTACATAATTATGTGGCTTCTGTTGTTTCTACGCGCACGTCAACATTGCTTATGCGCGTCTGTGGTTATTATTGTTATTGTTGTTGTAGTGTTATTGTTATTATATTTATTTATTTTTTTGTTTTTGTTTTGTTATTGTTGTTTTTGCCATCTTTCACCTAATCTAATAAAGCTATTGAACTCTTGTTTTTGTTTTTGTGCATTTTAATATTTGCCAAAGAGAAATGTTACGTGTTCTTCTGTTACTAGTGGGTCTTAGCTGGAAGACTCCTCTTAGGCAAATAGTTCATGAAGTCGAGGTTGCAGCTGTTGCTCAGCTGATAATTTGTTTCCAAGCAATTTCATCAGCAATTTGGTGCTGCTGTAGGTCATGTTGTTGCGCTGGAGTTTGAGTATTATGAGAAATGAATTAAGAATAAGCAGGGGATTGGAGATACATATTGTGTGTCTCTTCAAGATTTATGCATTATTGGAAAGTAGTGAACTTTGTTACACTTACGTGGTTTTTGGTGAATAAAATAATGTTTTTTTTTACCGAATGTAATTGAAATATAACTGTAAATAAATGCATTACAGCTTTGTGGCATAATTAAAATTATGAAAATTATCAAGAAAAAAATTATAAAAATAATGAAAAAAAAATTAAATAATTAAATAAAAATAAAAATTTAGTCAAGTGTAACTGTAAATTTTATTTGCATTACAGTTTTATGGCCTAATTAAAATTATAAAAATCGTCAAAAAATATAGCTAAATGTAATATAAATATCATATAAATTAATAATTTAATCAAATATAACGACAAATGTATACATTACAGCTATATGGTATAATTAATGTAGTAAAAACATTAAAAAATATATAATTACTAAAATGATAATAAAAAAATAATAAATAATTAAATAAATAAATAAAAAATAATAACTTATTTTTAATTTTTTTTATAAATTATAAAATAATTAAAATGCTAAAAAAAATTAAAAATATATACATAGAATAATTTATATAAATGTAAAAAATTCTTAAATAAAAAAATAAATTAAAACTGTAAAAAAATGATAAAATTTGCATTAAATTTTGTGTTACTGAAAATTATAATTATATCAATTGTTCTACTTAATGTATTAATAATTTTCAAATTGCAAAAAGCAAGCAACTTGGGTAGAAGAGATTTCTTTGGGGCTTTTGAAAGCTCAACATATTAGTCTCGAGGGCTATACACCGATTATGGCGATCTTACAACTTTTCTTTACGCTCTGGCCTCAATTAGAGTAATTGCCGGATAATTTCATTTTAACGATCAATATCTGAGCGGTCTAAAAACAGAATGACGAAGGATACGATGGTTGCGGAAGTAGTTGTAATAATAAGTATTTAATAACGGTTAATCGTTCGTTTATAAGATGCCTACTTTGCTTTCGTAAACCCAAGTTTGCATGAACGACATGTCCAAATTATTATTTTGCTAGCTTTGAGTGCCAGTTCTCATCCCTTATTTGGACATTTACTGGGATTATCGTATTCGGTATTCACATAAATTAAGAAGAAACTCTATGCATATTTTTTCGAATTGCATTTTGGGGGTCATCCCATGTGACGGACTGTTTTTAGTGATTTATTTGGAATTTTTTTACGACCAGTAAATAGGTAGAGTATTAAGTTTATTTATTATACTTTACTAATATATATTTCGACAATATATATATATAAATTTTACGTTAAAAATATTGTGTCGAAAATAAGTTACAGCATACTGGACACCCCCAACTCGAAATGGAAATGGAACGCACTACGATGAAGTGAATATACCATAAATTGAACTTTTGGTAGATATTTTTTTGCTATAAAAAAACGAAGTTTTTGGAATTTTTGATTAACAAATATGTACGTCAGGCCGTTTTTGAGATACGATGGAGAATAGTTTGAAAAACACAGTTTTGAGAAAAACGCGTGGAAACCGTTTAGCCGGTTATAGTCGAATCGATGATAGCGCGCCACTCCTATCTTTCCTTCGCAGTTCGGCGCCAGTTGGAGATTCCAAGTGTAACCAGATCGCTCTCCACTTGGTCCCTCCAACGGAGTGGAGGCCCTCCCCTTCCTCCGGCGGGTACTGCATCGAACACTTTCAGAGCTGGAGTATTTTCGTACATTCGGACAACATGACCTAGCCAGCGTAGCCGCTGTCTTTTTATTCGCTGAACTATGTCAATGTCGTCGTATAACTCGTACAGCTCATCGTTCCATCGTCTGCGGTATTCGCCGTTGCCAATGTTCTGAGGACCATAAATCTTACGCAAAATTTTCCTCTCGAAAACTCCTAGTGTCGTCTCATCTGATGTTGACATCGTCTACGCTTCTGCACCATAAAACAGGACGAGAATGATAAGCGACGTAACTTATATACCGACCACCATATATACGACTTACCATATATTATAGATGTGTTAAGAAAGCAATTCATGATATAATTTAGAATTTCGAATACAATAATTTTATTGACCTGTGTATGAAGAAACAATTTAATTGCCCGTGTGGAGTCTGAGTAATGACTGGAAGTCTGAACTAATACTATATCATGACATAACGCTCAATTGAGTGATTAGTCCTGCGGGTCTTCACAAAAAGGGTTTTGTCGTTAAATTTAATTTTTTTGTATGGCTTCATCCACACTTTTTCCACATATACTATATGCAATATAATTTTGTATTTATTACCACTTTGTGAATTGAGTGCCTACGTGACAACCAGCTCATTTCTTTTAGATTTAATTTCTACCATTTTACTGAACATGCCACTGAATAGAGTTTTTGTTAATACTATTTCCCCGAAGGTCATCAGGTATCAGACGAGTTTTCTGCTTTTTTGCTTTCTACAACTCTTCGCTCCGAATAGAAAGGAATGCTTGATTTGTCGGAAAATCCAAGCTAGGTAATATTTTGAATTTATTTAGAGTAGACATGCATACATATTTATAAATATTTATGTATATTTATTTCTTTTGCAAAATTTAAAGCATTATTTATTCGTCCTACCAACCTTTATATACATTTGAACTTTTTTCTATAATTATTTGTTATTGCTAACATTTCTTTTGTCGTTAATCTGCACACTTAGTAAATAGGTATGTACTATATATAAAACGAAGTATATACATTTGCTGTATAAGGTACATATGTATGTTTATACCATTTTATATTTATTAGCACATTGATAATAAAATATCATTATAAACAAATTAAAAATTAAGCTGAAGTCATGTTTATGTAACAATGGGCTTGGTCAGATGTCAATGGGCAGAGATTCTTTTGATACAGAAAGTAATTGGAGGCAAATTTTTAAAAATTTTGATGATTAAAATGAATTGAGGGAATATGAGTAAAGTAAAAATATATTATTTTTTAAATGTAAAATTAAATTATTAAATTCAAATTTAACATCTCGGATCTATTGTTAAATGTATTACAATTTTATATTCAGGTATTTATGTATGTACTTAAAACTCGTAATTAGAAACATAAATATTTTAATAATAATAATATATTTTTTATATTCACCTTTTGTATTCTATTTTCTAATTTCTTTGAAAATCATTGTAAATTCATTTCAAAAACCTATTCTCCAACGCATATTTTAATTTTCCACTTTAGTAGAGTAGTGCCGCTGTTTGATTCGAATTTTCCAAAAAGCTTTTGGCTTGTCAATACGCTCATATAAAGCTTTGAAAGCAATCCAATTGCTTGCTAACAGATAATTATACGCAGCCTTGTAACATAAATACGCTTATTGGCGGACATATTTCAACATCCTCGATAGTATAGTGGTCAGTATCCCCGCCTGTCACGCGGGAGACCGGGGTTCAATTCCCCGTCGGGGAGATGTGAATTCAGTTTTTTTTTTTAATTTTTCTTCGAATATTTTTATTTTCTTTTACATTAATATATCTTTTTAATTATTCGCCCCTATTCCCGTTGTCGTTATCTTTTTAAATCGAAATAAGAACGCCTATTTGGCATTCAAGTTGGCGTTATCGACGTTTATCGAAAATAAATTGAGAAAGAGTTCTTTGTCGTTGCTATAATTGAGAGCGAGAGCGTCGCGGCTGTTTGAAGGAATATTTGAAGTGAATATGAAAATTCCAAATCGGAAACAGTTTGAAATTTTAATTTCGGAAATGGAAAAATATTCAGCATATGCCAAAGATTTGAGAAAAGGGATAAAACCTTAAAACTTCGATTTTTGCAGAGATATTTCCATTCGCACTGCCATCTCGCGTCGGACATGGTCGGCATAAAGTTAATAAAATTGCATTTCTATATCTAAGACTATATTTAAGATATGAAAGGATTTTAAATTCAAAACGAAGAAAAATATGGTACACAACAAGTCCGAAGCTTGAGCACCAAGGGGAGGATTTAATAAACAGATACCAGTGTCTCCTTTGGAAGAGCGAATTTGATGCAGCTCGCTAATTACCTGGTCCACCAGGTATAGTAGTCGGATAAGAAAGAAACGAGGAGCAAGAGACGCTGGAAGTGTCACATATTTTAGAAGAAAGTTTGGAGGACGCACGCCAGCACTCATATAACCATCTTACCAACATAACTCCAATTAAACAGATATCAAATAAAGATGGGAGACTAAAATTGTTGGGCAGATAAACGTAAGTGCAATAGAGGATGTCATAAAATCCACTAAGAACTGCTTTAAAGATGAGTCTCGTTGCATAAGAAACAAGTTCTTATTTAAAAATGAACGCCTCAAAGTATTCTATATAAAATATGTATACAAATTTCGATAAATTTTCTTTGGTGTTACGAAATACTTCAAGAATACGAATTTAGGAACGAAACGATGATAAGAACGTCAACGAGTCAACAATTGAAAGGACGACGACAACCGATTACATTTATACCCTGAACAGGCTATATTAAGTTTGTCACGAAGTTTCTAACACCCAGAAGGAAGCGTCGGAGGCCCTATAAAGTATATATATAAATGATCAGTATGTTGAACTGAGTCGATTTAGCCATGTCCGTCCGTCCGTCTGTCTGTCTGTATATATACGAACTAGTGCTTCAGTTTTTAAGATATCGTTTTGAAATTTTGCAGATGTTATTTTCTCTTCAAGAAGCTGCTCATTTGTCGGAACTACCGATATCGGACCACTATATCATATAGCTGCCATACAACCTGAACGATCGGAATCAATGGCTTGTATGGAAAACTTCCGCATTTTACTACATATCTTCACGAAATTTGGTGTGAGTTATTGCTCATAGAAATAATTTAATCTCCGAAAAAATTGTTCAGATCGGTTCACTATAGCATATAGCTGCCATACAAACTGAACGATCGGAATCAATGGCTTGTATGGAAAACTTTCGCATTTTACTACATATCTACACGAAATTTGGTGTGAGTTATTTTTCATAGAAATAATTTAATCTCCGAAAAAATTGTTCAGATCGGTTCACTATAGCATATAGCTGCCATACAAACCAAACGATCGGATTCAATGGCTTGTATGGAAAATCTTCGCATTTGACGTGGTATCTTCACGAAATTTGACATGGATTACTGCTTAAGGTAATAATATAATCTCCGAAGAAATTGTTCAGATAGGTTAACTATATAACCTTAATGTTTCTAGCAAACAACCCGGCTAAAAAGAATTAGTAAAATGTTTTCTTTTTTTACTTACTTTTTCTTAGGTCTATAGATTTGCATAAACACATAGTTACTAAAAGAAATGCACCTGTGTGCAAGGGTATTTTAGCTTCGGTACAGCCGAAGTTAACGTTTTTTCTTGTTTTTTTTTAATATATTTTGGATTATTCAAAAAAATATTTATTTTGAATGACATTAAATCTTATTAAAAACAAATTTTTTTAATATTGTATGGATTTAAATAAAGTGAAATCAATAAAGAATAATTAATGAAAAATGTTAAGTATCGAGAACTTCATTAAGACAATTTTTCCTTATACAAATTTAATAACCTTACTCTTACCCATATAAATCTAAGGAAGGTCTAGACAGACAAATAGCTTAAATCGAATATGAGAGAAAATAACTTCTTTTAAATTTAAAGCTAATCTGTGCTGGTAGTGAAATTTTCTTCGAAAGACAAACTTAAAAAAACATATTACAATATTTTTGAAAATGTTCTAGAATTTCAGTCATTAACATTCTAGTAGCTCATTGATCTTTACGCACGATATAATCTGTTCTCCCATATCATTACATAGCAATGAAAATTCAAAAATATAAAAATCATTGAAAATTGGTGATTCTTGATTTAGTGTTTTTATACTCACAATATATGTATAAAATTAATATTTGTATCAATTTCCTAAAATACAATCGAGTTACAATAACTAATTTATTAAAGCATTTTGAAATTTTCGTATCTTAATATAATTATTTGATTGTGTGTAAGATGAAAAAACAATTAAGAAAATAAATTCATTTAGTTTTTCGTCATAAATTTTTTATTAAGCATATTTACATAAACACCCATAAATAATTTAAAATATTTTTTTTTTTTTTTGCAGATTTCACCTGTCAAATATATCTCCATATAATAGTATATCTATAATTATAATAGATAATGGTCATATAAACGTAAATTTACACAGGTAAGTTCTTTATATAAAATTATTTGCTATATAAAACTGCAACAGCGCTCAAATCCTTCAAAACATAATTAAAATTTTTTAAATACAGAAATTTAAAAATTTCAATATTACATATATATTAATTATGATAATAATTGTTATAATTTTTACTATAAAACCCTACATAAAATACTTCATTGTTTCAAATTGCTCTAATTTATTTAAAAAAAACAACCTCGGTCCACATATTAATCCCCGCGCTTGTAAAAAATAATTTTTGGCATTTTTAGTTCTGTTTTTTAATCAATTTATTTTTTTACTTTTATATATGAATACACGTATAAATCTAGTATACAAAGAACTAAACATAAAACACATAAGCCTACAACGCACTAGTATATATACATATACATATACATAGATATCTATGTACATATGTAATATACATTCTCAAAATTAATCTAAAATCTTTAGGCTTAAAATATAAGGAAATTATGTGTTATAAAATCATAGTTAAACATAATAATTTCAGTATTTTTTATAAATGCTATAAAATCGAATTTAAAATATATATGCTTTATCTGTTTGTTAAAACATGCAATTAATTGACTTTTACGAATATATGTATGCCGTTGGGTAATGCTCACAACAATTAACTTATGCTAAAAAGCAAGTAGATTCAGGCTTTTGGAGAACAATTATAAAAAATTGCGTTGGTCAAAATTACATATCCTCCGTTTCAGACATTTCCAAGTCGGAGTCATCGAAGTCGATAATCTAAAAAAAAATAAAACATTTATTTTTATTATATATTAATATTTTTTGAAATGATCATTTTTTTATTATTTTTTATTTTTTTTTTTCAATATTATTTTTTTATTTAATTTAATTTTATTTTACACTCACCGTGCTATCCAGCGCCTTAAAATCAGAGATACCAGTCAAGTCTTCTAGATATTTAGCCGTTTCGAAAGCTTTGAACAAGAATGCATTGCCTTGCGCGCGATATTCCGCAATTATTTTCTGTGAACAACAAAAATGTTTATTACATACAACAACAAAACAATTAAATATTCAAGCAATTACTTACCTCCGAACATGCAATACACTGCGAGAATTTCTGGGTCGCCGGCAAAATATTTTCAAAATTACTCAGTTGCCCGCGTATCGAGTGCGGTATGATGCCGAGCAGTCCCTCCGGTTCTTTGCTCTCCGATTGACCGTTAGCACAGTAATAGGCGGGCGCGCGGTCGCGTAGTGGATGCTGCAGCAATGAGACCAATAACTCAACTGCATAGCCAGCGGCAATACACGATACACCTGGCCGTGTAACGGTACATTGCTGATCCAATGTGCGATCTTTGAGCGACTGGTGTGTGAAAAATGTTTAAAATGATTATTTGGTATAATATATTCCTTTAAATATATATAGCTTTTGTCACATTTACATGGAATAATTATATATAACAGTTATAGACGATAATCGTCTATAAAACAAATTCAGTTTCTTTATTTTCGGTGAAATTTTTCTTTTTCTTTGTTATTTAATAAAATAAGCTCAATTAATAATTGTCAAATTTTCATTAGTATTTTTGCAATTTATCCACCATTTGGTGAGCTTAACATTTGTGACAGCTGTAAACACCATGTTATTAAATATTGCCTTCTGTTTTTGGTTAACAGTTAAACAGAATGACGTTTCAAACATTTGGCTAATATTTTTGTAACAAAATAATATGAAATGAGGAAAAATTAAAAATAAAAAATACAATTATTAATGCTGCGGCTATTAATAAATGCATACATACATATGTATGTACAAAAAACACACACTCATACATATGTACATGTGAATGCAATTTGCAATGTTTAGTATGAGTGACTATTATTTGTTTATTTTGAGTGCAAAAGTGCTTGCTGCACACAACGCAAATGTATAAATTAAAGACGAAATAGAAATAAAAGAGCGAGAGAGAGCATCATGGCATTAATATAAAATTGTAGGCAAACTATCAATGAGCTAATAAATTGCTGAGCTGCGTGACAATTGTTAAATGTGACGTAAGAAACAAGTTTCAAGCGCACAAAAAAACAAAAATAAAAAACAAGAAAGTGAATTATTTAGATATGTTACAATTGGCGGGCACGCACACAACGCTGGCAGCAGCAGACAAATGCGATTATTTTGGTATGTAGAAATGGCAAAAACTGCTTGTTGTGTATTTTTGTGTAAATAAAAGTAGTAGTAGTAAATACGCAAAAAATATTAAACGCCAACGAAAGTAATAATGTAAATTTCGGCGACTGTCGTTTTGGGTCAAGCAAAACTCACGGCGACTCGGAACACATTGACTAGCGTGCTTGTGTTGACTGCAGACGCTATCGTGGAGACGCTACGTGGAATTCGCAAGCACGAGAATGAGCGGCGAATGCCGGTGGGAAAATGTTAACAAAATAACAAATAAAACGTGTGCATAAATATCTGTTTTGTGAAAAAGTATGTAAATAAATAAAGCTGTTGAAACAGCTGAGTATTTTTATGGGTACAGAGTATAACAACTGCTAAGCAACAGTTGTGTGTGTGTGTGTGTGTGAAGCTTGGCAGAAACAGAGTTAATAGCAGTCCTAAGGTGGGAGAGCAAAACAAAGCAATAATTTTAATAAAGAATAACAAAAAAGTAAAAGAGTAATGTTAAAAATAAGTTAAAAGTTAAATAACAAAACTAAAATAAAGTATAATACAAACAAAAATACAACAATTGATACTAAAAAAGTCGAATATTAGTGAAAAAATACAACTCATACAAAAACATTTTGTGCAGCACCCAAGAATATCAACAATTATTTATTTAATGATTAGATAAAAAGCCAAAAACAACAACACCAACTGCTATAAGTCGGAGCGCAAAAGTTACACATACGCCGAGTGGCGACTAACACATACTGCGATAACAGCAAGTGAAACATTATCCACCTTAACGTAGATACTTAGATACATACGTACACATGTACATATGTGCTTATTAAAACTTTAAAATATCTAGCAAATGTGCTGATAACATACGGGGCTTTTACCTTTTGCAGTTGATTTTTGTCATTTGTCAAGTGCGGCCGAGAACGTTTTGTGTTGTGAAAACGTGCGGGTTTATAATAAAAATTAATATAAATTATTTAAAAGATAATCAAAAAAAAATTGATTTGAAATATACTACAAGCTAGTTTCAAATACAAACAAAAATGTTAACAGAATATGCGGGCAATCTGGCAAATCATCTGGAATTTGGACATGCCTTAGAGATTGTGGCGAAGACCATTGATAGCGCCTCAAGGTAAGCAGGCGAGTGTGTGCTTTTGCTCCAGTTCAATATATGTATGTGTAAACAATCGACTTTTCAATGCGCTGACGGGCATTAATTTGCTAGAATCTATAAGTGTACTCAAGTGTATTTCGTTTTTCGATTTTTTGTAAATATAATACAAATAATTGTTTTAATTAGACGTGCTTTCGAAATTTCGTAAACTTAGCGTTAAGGCATTCACTAACGGCGATGAGCAATGCGCTGCGTGACGTGTTAGTTAACTACATACAAACATTTGTGAGCGTTTAACAAAAATACTGATAGTGTAATCTACTTTCAAAAATAATCTAACCAATTATGCCTACACGCATATAAGATTTGATAGATAACAAATATTTGAATATAACTATTAACAAATTTTGTGGCTGTTGAGTTTTTGATGGTGTGAGTAATGTTTGGGTATTCATTAAATAAGTTTTGTTTCAAATATATTTACTCACATATCGAATACAAATCTTATAAATAAAATAATCATAAAAGAGAACTAAAAAATTGAGACCATCAATTCATTTATTAATTTGCATAAAATCAGAGTTTAACCCTTTTTTTAACCATTGAAACCTCAAAAGTATCTAATGAGCTCTAAATAGTCCTCTACACCATGACAGATAGTATTATGAGAGTTTAAGACTGTATTAGTGGCAGGAGATGACCAGTGCCGGATAAAGCGTACGGCCTGTAGCAAATACTGTCAAAAGACCCTTGGTTTGCTATAGGTTCCCAAGTTAAGGTTATTAAATTACTGCAGTTCCAGAGGCTTGTTATCAACAACATCTGTTTTCATCAGTTCAGCGAACTCCAATCTCCAGCGAAGTCGAATCTTTCCATTTTACAATTAAATTTTTTGGTAAATTCCTCTATTATTTATTTTGAGCGCTATATTCACTCATAAAATTAAAAAAAAAATTATAACAAAAACAAACAACTACAGATCGTGAATGAATTAAAAAATAAACAGTCGATTAACGCGTCCTTAAAATATTTGCGCTTGTTTATATAGTAATCGATTATAATTATACCGAAAAATAATGAAATTCAATTTCCAAAGGGCTTTGCTCAAGAAAATTATGAATAATAATAAAACAAGAAAGGAAAGGCTGAGTTCCTGTGACTTTGGTTGAATACAAAAAACTTAGTAGTGGGTGGGGCCACGCTCACTTTCCCAGGCAGACACCCGGATTTCAACTTGTCTCGTCATACTGATCATTTTGATATACATATATAACCCTATATCTAACTCGTTTAGTTTTCCGACTTACAGACAATCGTCATGTTAACAAAACTATAATACTCTCTTAGCAATTTTGTTGCAAGAGTTTAAAAAGGATAACCGTAAGGACCACTCAAATTTGCTTTTAGATAATTATAAGACACAAAAAATTAGGTTGAAGGGGCCTCTCTATAAGTTAAAGTCACATAGAAATCCGAATTCGAGGTTTAAATTCCATATTTTGTAGTATACATTTAGGCGCATTTATAAAAAAAATGTAAAACTAAATGGCATAGCATAGCATACTATATATAACCGTTAGAACATTGAAAAGTCGATTGTTTATCTACAAACATACATATATGAAAGTACATACAACGTGCCAAACGCTAAGCTTTGTATAATTATTAACAAAACACATTTTCTTGAAGATTTCAAATCAGTCTATCAACGGCCAAATCTGTGATAGATCCAAATGCAGATATCGGTTTGCGTTTCGCTTGCTACTTTCGCAAGGATATAATTGTGCGCAATGCACGTATCGCTGGCGTATGGGGTGAAGAGGAGATACATGACATTGAAGGCCACTCATTGCAGAATCCCATTGAGTCGGGCGAGTTCTTCGTCATTTACATACTCGCTTGTGAGGATAAATTTCACATTGCCATCAATAATCGGCCATTTTGTACATTCCGTTATCGCATGCCAGTGCAAGCGTTACGCAGCATCGAGATCAGCGAACAAATACAGGTGATTAAGCAAGTGGATCATCGCGCTGTCTTCCCATATCCCTGGCCAGCTATACAATCATCCGATATTGGTAAGGCATTCAGCAATGATTCACCGATAATGTTCAGCCCAGGGCATTTGATTGTGATAACGGCACGTTGTTTCGACAATAAGAAGGGACAATTTATAATTAAGTTTATGGACAGTGACACGAAACGTGAGGAATTGCATTTCAGCGTGCGTTTCGATCAGAAAGCCGTTGTACGCAATTCAATGAACAAAGCATTTGAGTGAGTCTACTAATACAGTTACACTTTTTGAGAGATTTCTATTAAAAATATATGCAAATTGTAATTTCACAGATTTGGACAGGAGGAACGTCACGGTGGCTTTCCATTCGTCTTTAATCAGCAATTCAAGCTTGCTTTCGCCTTTACAGAGCGTGAATTTCTCACCGCCGTGGATGGCTACAACTTCTGCAGCTTTGCCTATCGCACAACAAATGTATTTCAAAATCTGGTCGGTTTCAAAGTGACCTGCATAAATGGGTTGCATATGCATGTGACGGGTGTGGACCATTTGCAAATGGGTGACCCCTCTTGTACGGGTTTCGAAAAGTATTCAAAGCATGACTTTGAATGCGCTTAACACTTGACAACAGTCCGTATGCCAAACTAGCTTGTCTTATATAAGTTTACAATTGTTTTTGTATAAAACTGTTATTTTTACTAGTATTTCATATGCAAAATAAACATAACCTTAAAAATAAAAATATTTTTTTTTTTTTATAAATTTTACTCACATTTCCTGGCGCTGTGACATCATTGCAGAAGTAACAGCCCAAATTGCCACCACCAATGCACTTCAGATCACCTATATCTATTGGTTGCGCAGCATCGCCAGCTGCTTCGTCGACTTTCGTACCAGCGCCGTGACGCATCACCAAGTAGCTATCGAAACCTAAAGCTGCATTGATAACGATCTGTAAAAAGTAAAAAAGAAATGAATCAGCAAAAATTAAATAAAACAAGTAAGGAAGGGATAAGTTCGGGTGTAATCGAACATTTTATATTCTCGCAATTTTATGATATAGTTTTATTAAGATTTCAACCATATGTTCGACATTAAGTCCACTAAAATAACGAAAATCACTAATTTAATCACCAATTTTAACCGATTTTTGAGGTATAAAGCCCACCGTATTTTTGAAAAACATCTGAATTACATTAAAATATCTGAGATATTTACCGATATTTTCGGTGCAAAATTACCCTTAGGCAATGACTTCTTCATGTTCGATAACAGGGGCATTGAAAAGTTATAAACAAATTTCGAAAATTTTTCTGTCAAGTTTTATTCAGCTATCTTCAGTGGTTCCTAATGTATATATTACTCGTATAAAGTGAGGGAATCAGATGGAATACAAAATTAAGTCATATGAGAAGTAGACGTGGTTGTCATGATAATATTATATACCGAATTTCGTTGAAATCGGTCGAGTAGTTTCGGAGATATGGTTTTTGACACATAGGTGGGCGAAGCCACCCCCATTTTCCATTTTTTTTTTAATCTGAGTGAATACTGTAATATTTAGTGTTTCTAATGCATTTCGTTAGTGAGTTAACGCACTTTTAGTAATTTTCAATATAACCTTTCTATGGGAGGTGGGCCTGGTTATTATACGATTTCACCTTTTTTTATGACATTACACATAAGGGAGGTGACTGCAAAAAAATTGTTTTATTTAGCTTCATTAGTTTACGAGAAATGTACAAAAAAATTATTAGAGGCAGGGCCACGCCCACTTTTCAAAAATAATTACATCGAAATATGGCCCCTCAAGATATCTTAATTTTTACTCAAGTTATCTGTTGCACGGACGCACAGACAGACATCCGGATTTATACTCGTTTAGTTTTATGACTTACAAACAACCGTTATGTGAACTAAACTATAATAAAATCTCTCTTAGCAACATTGTTGCGAGAGTATACAACTTACATATATTAAAACACTATACACACCTTCTGGAAAGTAGTGCCCAGCAATGTGGGCAACCAACGGCTCTCACGTGAATCGGTTAGCAAGAAAATAACATCATGCTCTTCCACTAAACGTTTGATGGTGTTTAAATCCTCATCGGTTTGTTGCACCATCGATGCGCCTATGGTGTGACCAGGCATGGGTATTTGCATGACATGCCCCGTGGAGTTCTGAAAGTGAAATATAAAGTTATACAATTTTAAACCAACACAATATAACCACACTATAATTTTAACGCACAGCTGTTGGATTAATCTCCTTCACACGTTTGGCCGCCGTTTCCGCCTTCATTGCATTGCCGGCAATAGCATCTGCATGCGTGTAGAGTGTTTGTCGCAATGGATTTGAATAGCTAACACGACCATTATCCAGAAATGTTATGTGCTTAAAGCCCCAAGCGAGTAAATTGCGCGCCACATTACAACCGAGTGTGCCGGCGCCAAAGAGTAAACATTTCGTATTCGCTATTACATCTAAATCCAAATCGGGCACTAAACGCCATTTCATCAGTTTCAAATTCAAGTTTATGGCACTTTCGACTAGTCTAAAATCGAAAAAAAATTAAAAAATAAATATTTCGTTTTTTTTTGTTATAAGTTAAACTTACATTGTGGGATCCATGCTGTCTCGCATTGAAACCATACGTGGACCCATTTTGTTATTGCGATTGGGTTCCCAACCTACAAATGGCGTGTCATCGTCGAAATTCACTGGTTCCGTTTGTTTCACAGTCCAAACGAGGCTTTTACCACATTCGTTTTTGTTGTCAAAGCGCAAACCCAAAAATTTTACCGTTTTACCAACTAAGTCAGGACTGTATATATAAAATAAATAAAATTGAAAAATCTGAAATTTATAAATAATTATATAAAAATAAATGTAACTAACCATTTGAAAAAAATATACGCTGCATAAACACGCATCAACCATGAGGGATGCTCGTATTCACTGGGGTCAGCAAAACCAAAATAAAGTTCATCGCTTTGTTCTGCTAATGACGCGCTATTTACTAATAAATCTTTTAATGTATAGATAGTATCCGTCTCCTTGCTTTTGACTATAAAGAAATCGGGCTTTTGTACTTGAGTTTTTAGTAACCGTTCTAAATGCTCCAATTCTGGAATGTCAGACAAAGACTGTGGTGAGGAACCACTTTCCATTTTTATTGTTGGTGTAAGTGGACAGGGAAATGCGAACCAATAGTAGTAATTGTATGTTGTTAGATCCTGTAAAAAATATTATAAATATAAAAAGATTTCAACAAATATTATTTAAGCATAAGAATATGCAATTCAGTAAAGGTCAATAACTTAATTACACAAATAAATACTACGTTTGAGGAAATCCACCCCGACATGTATGTACAAAAACAAGTGACGTCATAATTAGTAAAATATATATATATTACCGCAAAGGAAAGAACAAAGAATCGCGCAAGTAACTTGGGGTCATCCAGAACACGGTCACTTCGAAAATCATCCACCAATTTACGCCCCTCTAACCGCAGCAATTCATTTTTATCACAAGCTTTGAAGTCTTCAATTGTATTTTTGTTGTAGAGCGTACCGACTGCAGGGTAATAAAGTCTTGGCGCCGTAAAGTCGCTGGAATTTGCCAAATGGTTTATTTACATTAGTAATTAGCGCACGGCTATATGAGATTAATTTTGATTAACTCATCTCTTACGACGAACTCACCCGTTGAAAGCAGAATAATCTGTTTCTAGTAAACATGATTTGGCGTTGAAATTGGTGTAGTAACCAAAAATGGGCTTTGGAGCATCCGATAGACGATCATGGTTCAACTTTATATCCGATAATTTATGCCAAAAATTTGGATTCACAAATGATTGCAATGGTGCGTATTGTAGTACGGCCGTGTCTGACATCTCGTACTAATTTTATAATTAACTATCACTCTTAGATAAGACTTATTTGTTAAACTTGTGTGCTGTTACTGATCCAGCCGTCGTCGTGGTTGATTTTATCTCAAATATAGGTTTATCTCAAGCTAGTATAGCATTGACTGCAAAAATATAATTCTTTGTGTTTACACACGCAAGCGTATTTTTGCTTTTTGTTTATTTCACGTCGTGCCACTTGTGTTTTTGTGTATACAATGGCCAAAATCTAGACGCGGAGCTACTAAAATCGATATGCTATAGATAAAAACAAAAATATGTATTGTAATCAATGGTCGCAAATAAAAACACAAACATTTGGACGACGTATAAAAACTCAGCACGCCAGCTGATTGAAACAAAGACAAAATGTGTTGCCACTTATTTTTAATTTCTTGATTTAACCCTAAAAAATACCGCACAGTGTGCATATTGACTTGATGACATGAAGAAAGGTAATAATTTTTATAAAAATTATATGAAATTTTTTTGTTGTTTTTATTATTGTTAATATTATTATTTTTTAGAGTAATATTAAATATAAAATTCATTATTTTAGTTATTCCTGCAGTTATTGTGCTAGAAAATGCTGTAAATTGTTTTTAGTTCAAATAATAATTTAAAATTTTCTTTCCTTGTTATTGTTGTTGTAAAGTAACATATATTAATCGTAAATAATTTATAAACTCTGCTGAGTAAGGATTCCTTTTTCTTTTGAAACATCGGAACGTTCCGGCTCCGCAAACATTTTCATTCTGAAAACCATGTTATGTTGACCCATGTTCATTTACCATGACAACACCTAATACATATTTTATTAAGCACCTTTTCTAATTATCTACATTGCATGAAATTATTTAAAACATTTTTTATAAATCATTGTATAGAAATGTATGAGTTTATTTTAAAATCTTTCACTATAAATAAATACACATATTCATATAATACAATTATTAATAAAATTAGTGCGCAGAATAATTAATTAAATACTTAACGCAATATAAAAAATTAAAAAAACAGTCTTGTACAAACTGTGTAACATGAAATCCGTATGAAAATCATGCTATTCTCTTTTAAAACCTTAATTTTATAAGCTAAAGTGTAAATTTATTTTTTATCACCACATCTTTACCATCAAATGTAATCTCATCCACAAACTGTTTTCTATTCACACGACACTGTACGCCACAGCGTGTGGAGCCACAGTTTTTGCATTCAAACCAACAACCAGGACACCTTTCGTCCAGGCAGTCGCATATATCCATGCCATTATGGCGCATATGACCGTACTCATCGTAAACAGAGGAACGTGGGTTGGTTAGCTTTCGTTTCAACTTGCGCTTCTCACGATTTGATTTTTCCGGATCAAAATCTTCTAGGAACTTGAGATCTTCCGAACGCTCGCGCAGACGACGGTCTGACTGTTGTTTGCGTGGTCGTTCACGCAACGACATACGCAGTGCGCCGACACCTTCGGTTAGTTCGCTATCAGCATCCATAATATTGGGTAGTTTTACTATTTTCTCTTAATATGTTTTTTAAATAATTCACTTGTAGAAATTACAAATATTTTAAGCGCTAGTCTTGTAATATTAAACAATTTTGACAGTCAAGTATTAGAAATCAGCTGTTGAAGACCTTGTGTGGTTGCCGGACATTGCATTTATTTTTTTGGAATAATTGAGGAATTTACGAGTAAGCAATATAAGGGGTGGATAAATAGAAGCTAGATTAAATGTGGGACTGGTTTGAAGTTAAGAAACAAAATGGCAACAAAGTAAATAATAGTTTTTTTTTTAATTTTTAATCACCTGCACTATGCCAATTTTTATACATATAGTGACAGTGTAGTATTCGCTTAAGCTTTCTTAAGACCCAGTTTCTAAACACTTACATACATATATTTTTCAATACCTCCTTCTTTATAACTTAATTTCATCTAATAACTTTTACTTTCGCTTAACAACAAGCATTTTTTTGGCGACCAATGACTAAATCAGTTTGTAGGTGGTCTTTGATTTGGCACGAGGCAACTTACCACTTTCTATATGACAAATACACTTCGATTATTGGCGGAATTTCTTCATTGCTTACATTTTTGGCTCATTTTATGGTATTTATCGTTTCTCAATTGCTTTTGTGTAAGTGTATATAAATTTATTATGCACACCCATGCACTCATATGCGCTTGCGTGTGTGTGTAGTGATTTAATGGCCAGCACCAATTTAGCGGCTAAGGTGAATATAAAAATTCCAACACGTTCACGCACATTATGAAAGCAATGCAGTGGTTCGATATAACAAAATGTTGCTGCAAAAATCACATAACTCAAAAATAGAAAATCGTTTTTTTAATAGCAATTAAATATTCCAAATAACCGGAAGTGATTTATTTCAATATTATATGCAGTAATTTATTATTATAACTTAGTACAGGCTAATAAATTAAAAACTTAGCTTTTAATAAATTGAAATAAATATGAACGTGGCGACTTCTGCATTACAAATTTTATATTTATATAATATACACTTATGAGTTTTGATAGTCAATAACCTAAAAAGTAATATTTTGAGCAAAGATTGTGCAAATATATTCATAAATCTGACAAACAGAAAATTCTACACGAATTGTTTTTTTGTGCTATGATTGTGGCGATACTATTATTATTGATCCTCCGATATGGGGAAGTCGTTGAGTCGCGCAAACTGTTGTTAAGAGTAGAGATTGTAATAGAAGTACCAACAACGATAACGATAATCAATAATATTACATGGACGTTCCGGTTTCTTGGACCCGGCTAGACGTAGACCATTGTCGTACATCCATCGTGCTTAATTTTGCAATTTGAAAATGGATTCGAATAGATCAGTTCTCTCATTCTACTCGGTTGACCTTCATGATACAATACCTACATATCGATAATCTCGCCTTTTAGATTTCGTAGAATTCCCTTGGAAATATTATTTAGTATGTCGATCTTGATGACCAGAATTGCCTTTACTCATATATCTTGGTTCTCGTTTCTGTTTAAGATAATTATCCAGTTAATTTTTATTTAATCCTGGAAAGACAAGTAGTTTAATAAAAATAATTACTTAGTCTTGTATGAAAGTTGGATTTTTTTTTAATTTAAATTGAAATTAAGATGAATATTCTCTCACGTACGCTATACAAACCTTAATCAACCTATCCACACAGTCGTTCTACATTGTTTACTTAGGAAAGTTCTTAAATTGTTTGTTATTGTAGTTAAGCGGGCTTCGCAAAAAAGTACATACGTATATCGTCATATACCACAAACGAATAGCAGAGAGCATGTTTTGAACCTGATAGCCCGTGTTTTCAAAATTTATACGAAATATAAGAGTTTTTTCTAATGTCTCACCCTATAGAATTTGGAATTAGATTTTGAATTAATTTTTGATTTCTAAAAGCTTCTAAATTGTTTGGTAGGAGTCACAATTCCTTTCGGGTTTCCAAATTGTTGGATACCATTAAAAGCAATACTTCAAATAGGTAGGAAAATCAAACAAAACCAAGTTAGCAAAATTTATATATTAATTTAAAAACAATTGAGAACAACGACGCCTATCCGACGTATAAGACTCATTTCATGTTCAATGAAATTTGCAAAATTAAATTTTTTTTGGCGAAAGCTTTTAGAGATAACTTACATACATCGTCGAATATGTGATAGTGGAACCTCGTAATACTCCCTAACTGCTACAAGCTTCAGAGTAAGTTCTTGAGAGTCAATAGTTATTCCACTGAAATCAGATTGTGCAGATTTCAGAGAATATTCGAGAAAGAGTGATGTTGAAGCCTAGTGAGTCCAAACCATATTTTCTGCCAAGAGTGCTGTTCACATTTTTATTTGTGGTTTGGCTAGCATGGATCTTACGAGCGCTACTGTTTGATATTGCCCAGGAAAGCAATCATTTTCTAGACGGAGACTCGAAAAGGATATCACAAAATATAAGTTTTTTAGATTATCCAATAATGTCGCCAGTTCCATAAGTCAATTTGACAATGGGAAAAAAGTTAATTTTAAATTTGTTTAACTTTAAATGCGCGTCGGGTAAACAAAATTCGAATCATTTGTAGTAATTTTTTAGTATTTTTATTTCTATTATATTTTTATTTTATTTACATTTATTATTAATTATTATTTTTTATTCAATGTTTGCTCTCAAAATTTCTATTTTTTGCACAACACTATTTATTATTATTATTTGTTTAATTTTGCTTGATTTTCACTGGATTTTTCTTTGTGACAAATTCGGTTTCGGACGTAAAATATCTTATAAAATTACTTAAACATTTTTTCCGTTAATCCGTATTGAGTTATTTTACCTTTTTATAATTTACTTTCATAAAATTATTTTTTGTGTATATTCTGTTGCTGTTTCACTCAGTGTTGATTGCACCGTTGAAATAATTGACTAGATGCAGCATAGCCGCTTTCAAATAGAATGGCGCAAAAGCCTAATTTCAGCTATGCCGACATCTTGCCAACTGATCAACAGATTTTTGTTTAAAAAAAGGTCGTTGAGCAATTATGCGGTTTGTAAATTTTTTATATATTAAAGAATTTATTCTGGATATTTTTTATTAGAATTTTTTTTTTATTCAAAATATTTTTTTACTGGATTTTTTTTTAAGTTAAGAGTAGAATCTGGTTAAAAAAAATTTTAATTAAAATATTTTTCAATATTTTTTTTTAATTGAACAATTTTTGTTTTATGGAGAGTATTTTGATTTATAATAATTTGTAAAAAAATATTTTTTTTAAATTTTTTTTTATTTGAAATAATTTTGTTTTTTAATTTTTTTTTCAATTAAAATATTTTTTTATTTTAAATTTTTTATTCGAAGTATGTTTTTATTGTTTATTTTTTATAGAGCAAGATTTGCTTATTTTTCATTATTATTAAAATATTATTTTTATTAAATTTCGTTTTTTTTATTTTATTATATTTTTTATTTTGTTGTCAAGGAGTAAAAATTTATTTCAACTCTTAACACCAGTATTAATCCGTCAGTCGCGGTGACTGATTGGCAACTGATTTGTTAGACCCAGCACGACCTCAGCACCACACCTTCTCGCCGGCTCAAGAAATTCACTGAAAACATAAAGTAAAAAACACACAAATTTATTTATTGAAGAAGTTTACGAAAAATACAAATCGCCGCGTTGTTGTTGTTGTTGTGTGCGTGCGCGATTTGCATGTAGGCGACGTATACGTATCTATGTATGTATCTGTGTGTGAGTATTTTTACAAAAAGTGCGTTTGTAAAATTGGTTAGAACTCGTAGAGATATTCGAAAACGCTGCCGAGTAAATGATTTTTTATACACCAATACAATGACATAGTGCGGGTGTTGCAGCGTGACGCACTAATACCAACAACCTAAAAT
This sequence comes from Zeugodacus cucurbitae, assembly GCF_028554725.1. NCBI lineage: Eukaryota > Metazoa > Arthropoda > Insecta > Diptera > Tephritidae > Zeugodacus > Zeugodacus cucurbitae. The sequence goes on from NC_071671.1 coordinate 50,165,680, forward strand.
ACACATACACACTCAAAGCAATTCCGGTCAACAGGTAAGCCAGCTCAAGCCAACACATACACACTAAGCGCATGTGCGCATGTGTGCGTGCCTTCCACACAATGGCGCCTGAGTTGAATTTTAATTAAGCGCATTTCATTTCGTCTTTAGCCATAAACTAAGTAAGCAAATATCGATGTTTGTTCGTATGTAAGCATATATGTAATTGCTTTATTGTTGTAACAATAAATGTCACATACAAACTGTAGTAAGGCAGGCGTACGAGTATATGCCTATGATTCGTTCCTCAATAGTTGAATGAAAGTGCTGAGCAACAAGTGTCTATGCACGAACACTAGAGTGAGCACAACTGAAAATATTTCACTCTTCGTCAAAAGAAAAGACACACACATACTTGATTTTAAACACATATAAATGAAAATATAAAAAATTAAAAAAAAAACTCTAACCAAGTTGCAGCCGATAATCTGAAGATAAATATATTTACATTTAAATATGCTTATAAACATATTTAATATGTATGTATGTATGCGAGCGTCTCATATCGCATATCCCATCGCCTTCTTCCGGTGGGTGCGTTATAGACCATAATGTTCGTGACATATTTCCAGCCTTACATGCATGTAAAGCCGTATAAAGGGGTTTCCAAGAAGGGCGTTTCGTTGGATTTAAATAAACCATAATTGATGTTGAGTACTTAACCGAGGTTCTTCTCTTATTGGTGGTGTACAGGGTGCTTAAATTGACACCGAAAGATTGATGACATGAATCTGAATGGTTTAATATTGAATTACCAAGATAGTTGGGTCTTTGGGACACGCGTGAGTTGCTATAATATGCCATGGTTAAGTTAGTAATAATTAAAATTGGCGGTTAAAAATGGGGTTAAAAATAATCCCATCTAAACCAAGAAAAAAGTTTCAAAATATTTTGCTCAAAAAAATCATAACAAAAAAAAAAACGATAACAAAAAGGAGGAAAAAGAAAAGCGGAAAGATAAATTAAGGGGTTAGCTGGATTTCAGAGGTTCATATATGTATTTAACATAAGCAACTACTCAGCAATCAAAGATTTAAACAATATTTTATAAAATTCTTATTAAAAATTTCCGAAAACTCAACTTTTGGTAACTCGTCTTTCTTGGGGTCTCAAAAATAAAGTTCTCGCCGTGGACAGCAGAACTCATTATTGGTTCATTCACAATAAAAATAAGGAAGTTCGGGTGTCACCGAAAATTTTATACTCCCGCAATTTATTTATTTAATTTTATTAATATAACAAAAAATTTGACCCACATATTCGTCATATATATGGTATAAAGTCCGTTGAAAGTTGAAAAACCCTAATATTCGGTATAAGGGAGCTAGGGGAAGTTATGAAACGATTTAACTAATTTTTGGCACGGAGACATATTATTAGAAGAAACATATTCCCTCTGAATTTCTTCAAAATATCTGAAAAAATTTGTAGATTTGTTAGAAGCACTGAGGTCCTCATATTCGATATATAGGGTTTTGAAAGCTTATGGACCCATTTCGGCGATTTTTAGAAGGTATATGGGAAGTAAGCGTGGTTGTGAACCGATTTGAACTATTTTCACAGCATATCATTGGGAAGCCAAATAGATATTATGAACCGAATTTCATTAGTCGAGTAATTTCGGAGATATGGTTTTTGACCCATAAGTGGGCGGAACCATGCTCATTTAAAATTTTGTATACTATTTTGAGTGCAGTGCTTTTGTATGGGAGGTGGGCGAGGTTATAATCCGATTTCCTCCAATTTTTGGACTGTATAAGGTAGTATGTAAAAGAAACGACTGTAGATAGTTTGGTTGATATAGCTTTAGTAGTTTACAAGATGTGTACAAAAAACCTATTTTGGGGCGGGGCCACGCCTACTTCCCCGAAAAAATTACATCCGGATCCTAGTGCGATCATTTGTACGAAATTTTACTTTTATAACTTTAGTTATGGCATTTTATATGTTTTCGGTTTCCGCAATTTTGTGGGCGTGGCAATGGTTCAATTTTTCCTATCGGAAGCAACCTTCCTATGGTGCCAGAAAACACGTGTGCCAAGTTCGTCATCAAGATATCTTAATTTTTACTCAAGTTACAGCTTGCACTGACGGACGGATGGACGGACAGACAGAAATTCGGATTTGAACTCCACTCTTCACCCTGATCACTTTGGTATATAACCCTATATCTAAATCGTTTAGTTTTGGGTGACACAAACAACTGTTATGTGAACAAAATTATTATACTCTCTTAGCAACTTTGTTGCGAGAGTAAAATTTGAACGAAATGGCTTCATAACTTTTGGGAAAATCGTGTCCACTGACTTAAAAAAGTGAGTTTTGAGAGAAACCTGTTTAAATTTAAAAATGTAACTGACGAGGCATGATGGGCGAATGTACCAAATGAACTATCTCCTAGAATTTTATTCGGATCGATTTAGAATTTTTAAAGAACATTTTAAACATTATTTAATAAGACAAAAATAAATCGATTTTTGAAATTTTCAAACACATCTTACCACTTAAGTCCTCAAAGTTAATTGTATTTCATTATAATCTCTCAATTAGAAGGTTGTATCGTGCCTAACAATACCAGAAATTTTCCCGACTGGAAATATTGAAATGGATATTATTATATAGAGTTACAACAACAGGATCTAGCTTGTACGAACAGACAAAATTAAAAAAAAATAAATATCTAAAATTAAGCTAAGGTTAAGGATATCCACCAGTTTGGTGTACCAGTTTTTGATGGTGGTTGCATAGGGAGGCGAGATAGTCTGACTACAAGTGGCCGCATATAAACCACAATTAGGCCCTTTGTGCTTCGATGCTAGCTTCTTTGTTTCTCGCGTTTCTGAAAAAATTAAACACTGAGACCAACACAATTTTGAAAGTATTTTGATAGTTAATAAACGTTCACATGAAATAAAAACTCTGTATAAAAACAGCTTGCTGAGTTGGGCTAATCTGTGCGGCTTGAAGTCTTATGCCTTTATTGCAGATCCATGTTACTCCAATGGGAATGGTTTTAAATATTTTGGTTCAAGAACTTTCTCTTTTTCGTAATTTTCATTATAACTTGTTATGCCACCCAAACGACAACATCAAGAGTACCGATTCCTGTTTCCATTGTAATACGAAGATTATCGAACGAAATAGTCGTCTTGATTTTGACCACCTTGGTTCACCATCACATTCGATGTTTTATGACAGATTTTACTTTGTACACTGTCAAGCTTTAGAAGTTTTCGATGTAAAGTAAATTTAGGGGGGTTCTGGTCTAGACGCATGAATTTTAGGCATTTTTCAAACTAAGATAAAAAAAATGAAAAAACATTTTTACTATCCATTTTTGTATATGTTTTTTATTGATATTTTAATAATATAAAAAAAAACTGCAAGAAAAAAAATCAAAATTCGTTCGGACCGGTGGAGTGGGGGCTTCAAAAAAATCGGTGCGTCCTGGATGACGTGATTTCAACCCTTGTAGAGATCTAAAACACAAAAAACAAGAAGATTCTTCATTAGTAAGGATGTCGACCCGCATTTTCAAAAAAAAAAAAATAACTAATTAAATAACAGAATGGCGTCGACTTGAAAAAAAAATTTTGACCCGATTTTTGCGACCTTTTCGATTTTTTTTAAATCAAAAGGCAGACACGATAGAGCATTGTATAAAGAAGATATATACCAAATTTCAAAGGAAACGGTTCAGTAGAACTTGAGATATCATGTCAACCACCTCAGTAGTAGTTTCGAGGAAAACGTGTTTAAAGTTTAGGAGACCGCTCGGCCGGACGCCACCTCACAAAATCGGCTGTATCTCCGAAAATAAGTTGGATTTTGAAAAATCCTTCCAAGGTCATATTTTGAAAGTCTAAACTTTCAAAACATGCAAAAAAAATCGATTTTTTCAAAATCCTAGACCAGAATACCTCCTTAAAATAATGATATAGTGACTTGGGACACTAGGATAGTGTCTTTGAGAAACTGAATTGCTACTTGTTACCATATAGTCGAAAATTGACTCTGGAAAACCATGATCTTTAGGTTGGTAATGGTGGAAGATAAGGGAAGTAATCGTCTTCAGAGTATTACTCATCTTTGGAGAAGGTTTTAGAAACTTCGAGTATATTTCTTTATTTAAATTTTGAAAGTGTAATGGATAAAAGAAAAGTTAGAAGTATTTTTAACAAAAAGAGTACGATTTCTTTCAACATTTGAGATATTTTATCGAATGTAGAGAAACTGAATCACCGACAAGTCGGTTAATGTTTTATTAAACAAGGCTTGTGACTGAAAAGAATAGATGTCGAAACGGGTCATAGACGTTCTAAGATTGGTTTTCATAAGCTAAGGTAGATAACTTACAATTTTCTTTAACTGAACGTTTCTATGAGATAAAAGTAGTAGTTAGCACCTGAGCTTCCTAGCTCCTCAAACTACATACTACAGTTCATTTCAAATTCAATTCTTTTTACTTTTGTATAATACATTTTTGAATACTTTAATATTTACGTCTACAATGCATGTCCTTCTAAAATTTCTTTAGAAATTCTTTATTTTTTTAGTCAATAAATATTTGTTGTAAATGTCTCCTCGTTACCGCTTTGTTGTCTACCAATTGTCCGCTTAGATTCTTCTGCACCGCATGCAGGTCGAAAAAGACAACGACAACGTCGCCGAAGACGTACCAGAAGACAACAACTTGTGTAATACCATACCTGTATCTGAGCTAATTAACACCCCACTCACGTGCCGCTGAGACACTCGTCTCACTGGAAATATTACAGTAGCAACAAAAGCGCTGGGCCATTCTTACGTGTGTGTCGCTTAAGTAGACGCGACTTGGCAGAACTACCAATAAGTAAGTATGTCGGCGTCAGAGATGCGTATGCACACCGCTGAGTTGATTCGTCTACAAGCGGCCGGCGGTGAATCGGTGATGGTACCGTTTCGGCATCGACAGTGGCCAGGGGTCTAACAGTCAATAGATTGGCTGCAGGCTGACTATTTGCTTAGTTCGACTGGCCGTTGTGTGTGCGTTTTGGATCGAAAGTAGACACTGTTGAGAAGTGACTGTTGGGGCTTTGTTACTTGCTCGTTAGTGGCGGGTGTTAGGTGCCTCGAGTCTAAGATTTGGTAGGGTCATATGAGCGGTGCAGTATTTTGATGCGGGTTTTAAAGGATTGGTCGCTGATGGTGGTTGATTCGTCTACAAGCGGCCGGCGGTGAATGGTTGATGGTACCGTTTCGACATGGACTGCGGTGAGGGTCTAACAGTCAACAAGTTGGCTGGCTGACTGACTATTTGTTTAGTTCGACTGGTCGTTGTGCGTGCGGTTTGGATAGAACTTTGACATTGTTGAGAAGTGACTGTTGGGATCTTTGTAACTTGCTCGTTAGTGGCGGGTGTTAGGTGCCTCGATCTTAAGCTTTGTTAGAGTTATATGTGGGTGCAATTTTTTGATGCGTGTTTTGAAGGATTGGGGAGTAATTGAAGGCAAAATTATTTTTTTTTATTATTAATTACAGTTATATGCGCTTACATATATGATATATTTAAGTTTCTTAAGTCCACATAAAGACTTCTTTCCGGGTTTCTTGATTCTAAACATTATATTTAATACACAGCAGACATTTCTTCTCTGTTGTATTGAAAATAAATAAAAACAAGTAAGGAAAGGCTAAGTTCGGGTGTAACCGAACATTTTATACTCTCGCAATTTATTGAGGAAATTTTATTAAGATAACGCACAAATGAATTCGGCATAAAGTTTAATTGAATAACGAAAATCGTCCTATATAGTGTATGAGGGCTGCGGAAATTCCTGAACCGATTTCATTCATTTTCACCAGCAAGGTACACTATATCCAAGACTATACACTCACTTAATTTCGCTAAGATATCTCACATATTAATCAATACATATATGCAGATTGGAGGCCAACGAATTTTTGAAAAACCTATAATTAGGTATATGTTGTGATGTTGTGACCCGATTTTAATAATTTTTGGAACAGAGACACACTATTGGAAGAAAACAATTTCCTCTGAATTACATTAAATTAGCTGAGAGATTTACCCATATGTTCGGTTAAAATTTAACCTTAGGCGCTGAGTTCAACATGTTCGATATCTGGGGCCTTGAAAAGTTATAGTCCGTTTTCGACAATTTTTTCACAAGTGATGCCACAGATCATATACTGTATTTGTGTAAAGTTTTATTTCGTTATCATCATTGGTTCCTAATGTATATATTATAAAGTGAAGGATTTAGATGGAATTCAAAAGTGAGTTATAAAGAAAGCAGTCGTGGTTGTGAACCGATTTCAGCCATTTTCCACACATGTCATCAGGGTGTCAATAAAATATTATATACCGAATTTCATTGAAATCTGTCGAGTAGTTCCTGAGATATGGTTTTTGACCCATAAGTGGGCGATGCCACGCCCATTTTCCATTTTGTAAAACAAAATCTCAGTGCAGCTTCCTTCTGCCATTTCTTATGTAAAATTTGGTGTTTCTGACGTTTCTCGTTAGTGAGTCACGCCCACTTTTACAAAAAAATTACATCCAAATGTGCCCCTCCCTATTGCGATCCTATGTTCCAAATTTTATTTTCATAACTTTATTTATGGCTTAGTTATGGCTCTCTATGTGTTTTTGGTTATCGACATTTTGTGGGCGTGGCAGTGGTCCGTTTCCGCCCATCGAACTTAACCTTCTTATGGTGCCAAGGAACACGTGTTCCAAGTTTCATTAAGATATCTCAATTTTTACTCAAGTTACAGCTTGCACAGACGGACAGACGGACAGACGGACGAACGGACAGACAGACATCCGGATTTGAACTTTACTCGTCACCCTGATCACTTTGGTATATATAACCCTATATCTAACTCGTTTAGTTTTAGGACTTACAAACAACCGTTATGTGGACAAAACTATAATACTCTCTTTAGCAACTTTTGTTGCGAGAGTATAAAAATAAATTAAAAAAATTAAAAAAAGAAAATGTTTTTTTTTTTTGAAAATTTAAAGTTTTCCTTAAATTTTATTTCCGTTTTGTTGTATTTTCTTTAATTTTGTTATTAATATGCCATATATGTATTGTCACATTTAGATACCATTGTCGTGATGAAATTATTTATATATGTATATGTACAAGCTATTACCAATGAACATTAAGCAACAAAAAAAAAATTAATAATAAGCAATAACAGCAAAATCAATAAACAAAAAAAACGATTTTTGTTGTATTTGGTCATGTGTCCAAAAATGTGCAGCCTTATAGATCAGACAGCGATCGAGCGGCAATCAGCCTATTGAAACGAGCCACCGCAATCCTGAACGGCAGTTACACACACGCATATACATATGTGTGCGTAAATATGTACATATGTGTGTATGTGCTGGAGAAAGAACCGCCGTAAGACACCACCCGCCAAAGTGTTGCTGCATATTTTCGTTAACGTGTCTCCAAAGCATTTGAATACACGTTGAGTAATAAACGCTGATAGTTTATATATATGTACATATACATATGTATGTGTATCTATGTGTGTGTATGTGGCAGCATGGTCACATATTTTTATATTAATTAAATATTTTGTATGACAATCACACTTCAACGACTTGCGGGAAATGTGTTTTAGCGGTTTTATTGAAATTCTACCACAAAGGGAATTTGACATTTTTCTTGTTGCTTTCTTTCTGATTTTTTTTTTTTCAACTTTTTTTAATTTTTTCCTTTTTGTTTTTTTTTTCTTATGCTTTTTTTACTTTTTAAATAATTTTTTTCTTGTTTGTAATATTTGTCTTCTTTTGTGTGTTGTAAAAATTCTTTGAATCGCCTGCCTAACTTGTGGATGTCCAAATAAGTGCGTATGTGTGCTCCTTCTATTGTTGGCAGAGGAAGCACTCACCATTTTTATTAAAGTTATAAAATAGATAAAATCTAAGTGCGGGAAAGAAAAAACATATTTAAACCGTCTATAAATATGCATAATACTTTGTTATGGAAATATTGTCGGCTTATTGCTTAGGAAACCGCTATTCGTGCCGGAAGGAGTAGACAGAGCCGTTGTTTATACTAAAAAGGAAAGAGGTTTTGACAGCAGACAAAGTTGAAAAATTATAGAATTTGGCTGTCTGTAACTGAAAAATTTTGTTGGAAACGCATAAGTCGAATTCGACCAATTTATAAAAATTTGTAACGCTTACTGTTTTCAACAATCAATTGCCTATGTATTTCGGAAATTCTATAAACTTGAAGCAGTTGCCTCGAACAAAAACTAAATTCTACAAGTCCCTCATCATTCCCGTCCTACTTTATGGTGCAGAAGCGTCGACGGTGTCAACATCCGATTAGACGGCACTAGAAGTTTTCGAGAGAAAGGTTTTGCGGAAGATTTATGGTCCCTTAAACATTGGCAACGGCGAATACCGCAGACGATGGAACGATGAGCTGTACGAGTTATACGACGACATTGACATAGTTCAGCGAATAAAAAGACAGCGGCTACGTCATGTTGTTCGAATGGACGAAAATGCCCCAGCTCTGAAAGTTTTCGATGCAGTACCCGCTGGTTTAAGCCGAGCAAGAGGTAGACCTCCACTCCGATGGAAGGACCAGGTGGAGATGGACCTGTCTTCACTTGGTATTACTAATTGGCGCCAAACTGCCAAAAGGAGAGATGCGTGGTGCGCTGTTGTGGACTCGGCTATAACCGCGGTATCTACGCCAGTCAAGAAGAAGAAGAAGTTGACTCACGATATCTAAATCTAGAGAATATTATTGCGATATACTAGTCCTTTGGTATATTAAAAAAGAACTTCTAATACGAGTGAATCTGCAGCAAAAATATAGTCAAAAATTGGTCCAGTGCCCGTGTTTCCACTTCAAACGCTGAGCGGAAGAAATTCAGATGAAAATTTCGACGGTCCCGACGGCAATAATTATTAATTCCGATTCACACTGCAACGGTAGTATTATAAAGGATTACAGCTCAACATATAAGTTTGTTGAAGTGGTTCAGCCTATTCTCCTGACCATAATATAATGAAAAACGTTTGGATGTGGATGTCCCGCAAGGTTTATGAGTCAGCAAGTTAATTCGATGATCGGGAATCTCTTATAACAGCGATAAAAGAGCAAAAAGTGAGATATCCATGGACTACTTAAAAAGACTTTATGAGAGCCTTCAGAACAGAATTTTTTCAATTATCCTGAATAAAGGAGGCAGGGCTAAGTACTAAAAGCATTAATTTGTGAAACTATACTAAATCATTTACACTTGTATGGTGAATCTAAATAAATTATTGTGTTAAAACTACTGTACCTATTCAAGTGATGCAAATTTTAAAGCACATTTTTTTACTTGTTCTTGAAAACACCCCATATAAACCAAATTATGAAAGGTATATTACAGCATTTGTTCAAAATAGATCGATCTTTATAACAAAGCTCAGATGAAGCTTCTGCGATGTCTAAATGAAGAGATATAGGCTCGTTACTTAAAAATATAATATGTACCTATTCAAGTGGATCGGGGTGTATGTACATACACATATGAGAATACCTTAGAATAATTCGATTGAATACCAAAAATACTTTTAAATATTTACAAATTTACCTGTGAATATGCATATTGTATAACCCTTTACTTTTGCCACATTGTATATACCTTACTGTTTAAGCGAAGCGAAAATCAGTTTGCATGTCTTAAACTTTGACCTTTGCCGTTAACATTTGTGGTTCTGTCCCTTGTTGTTTTAGTTGCGGTTGGGAAAAAATGAAATTCTCTATATGCCAGTATTATTATTATGCCAGTAAAACAAGTGGGTCAACATTGTTTCTAAATTTGTATGAAAATTCTCATTTATACACAAATATGTATAATATAGTGTATTTATGAAATTTTCCATGAAGAAATCAAGTAGTAATATGGTACTTTATGATAGACTAATCATTAGAATGATTTTTTTATTCATAGTACTTACATGATCGATTCGGCTATAATCGGCTAAACTGTTTCCACGCCAATCACATACATACATACATAGTTACATTTTGATGACCTATGAGAACACAATTGTCAGTTTTTAATATTAAAAATGCAGTATTTATATGAATTTATCTAATTCTGTTCAATGTACATATATTATTAACAAGAATTCCATTTTTTTTGTAAGTAATTTTGACAAAAAAACCCGAAGAAAAACTACTCAGAATTTCAGCTAGAAATTAGGGAAAGGGACTAGATATTATTTTAGATGATAATTACATCGAAAACAGCCAAACAAGTGTATTTTAGTATATAACAAGTAAGGAAGGGCTAAGTTCGGTTGTGACCGAACATTCAATACTCTCTCTCTCCGGCAGACATCCGGATTTGAACTCCACTCTTCACCCCGATCACTTTGGTATATATAACCCAATATCTAACTTGTTTAGTTTTGGATGTTACAAACAACCCTTATGTGAACAAAACTAAAATACTCTCTTAGCAACTTTGTTGCGAGAGTAAAAAATAAAAGATTTAATGCAATTTCTATTGGCCCAATCTCTTAAGGCAGAATATTTGACAATTCTTTAATAAAAATCATATATGTATGTATAAGGCGAACACCAACAAATCTAAACAAATTCTGAGATATTTCCATTGCATACTTTCAGGCGAAGTTAAATCTCGGATTAATTTTATGAAGTAAAGCTTTCGCCTTTTCGCCGTAACTTTGAATACATGTGCGTATAGTTATACATATTTATTTTTGTTTTTCATATTTTTTTTTATCAAAATCGATTCTATTTTAAATAAACTAGAGGAATTAATCAAAATAAAATTATATATGTAGTTTTAAATTTTTAAATAATATATTTGACTTTAAAATTTTTTGCAAAAAATTAAAAACGCAACATATACATTAGTTAAAAAACTATACTTTCCTATCGTTTATCCCAATTATGACTATATCATATCGAATTGCTTCCTAGATTTATCTAATTGAAAAAATTCACAAATATCTAGTGACTGATGAACGGATAAAAAAGTGGAAGGACACACCCATTTCATTTGATATTAATAAAGTCGACAAACATCGAAAAAAATAAAAACAAGTACATATGTATACAGAATTACGTCAGAAAGCGAAAATATCTCCGTTATCTCTACATAGACTACACGAGAACCAATAATTTCATTGATGTTACGTATCCGCCGTGTGGTACGCACATAGACTAGAATCCTCTACATACGTATGTATGTATTTATGTAGAGCAAATATTTATGACTTTATTGTTGCATGACGAAAATGCAATGAACAACAACAACAACAACAACTCGCCTATTATTTGATTTATTGCAATATTTGCTTTATATTCGCTATAGCTTATGCTCGATTCGCAATACCTCTATAACAATTCGCATATTTATTTATTGTCCGCGATAACTTAGTACCGTAAACGAATATTGCCTTTATTATTATTATTATTATTAGTATTGGGTATAGTGAAGAGTGACAGAGCGCTACATAAGGTAGATATAGAATAATTATCGTCCAGAGATATCTGATCTTTGACCTCATTATTATTTACTTCTGGAGAAATAATTGGCATTTGTTAGAATTTTGCATCAGCAATTGGAGCTTAAATTGTTCGGAATACAGTGCAGTGAGAGTGCCCCTTAACTTTAAAATTCTCAATGAAAATGAGATCTAATTTCTATTATTGAAGTGACTTAACTCTTCCTTTTTTTTTGTTTAGTGGCTGATCTGTTTGATGACGGATCTAATTAAGGACATTGCGGTGACCATTGATCTAGCTAAGATTAAGTGATTATGAACGAACACTAAATAGACCAAGGTTAGATCTATGACTTATATAATTCGTGAATGTTCGAAATTTTGAAAGCATTATTGAAGAAATCGAAAATCGAAATACTCTTATTGATTCAAGAATTAGCCGATAAAGCGTATGAGCCTTCTCTTAAAACCAAGCAATATTCATAGAAGTTGAACACTATACTATTGATAGGTCTCATATAGGACTGTAACTCTCCGGTGTTTCGATAAATAATACTGTACAATACCCGACTGGGTATTGGGCCAAACTATTTTTTCCGGAAGATTGAGACATAACATCCCTATTACGAGTGTCGACTGGCAGTAGTTAATCGACTATTGAGCGATTGTCGACTGCAGGTGCTATTGTAAGTGTCGATCAGTCGCTCAACCATCGAATGTGAATGGTTTTCAATCGCTCATTTGTCGACAAAATATTTTCAGCAGCTAGAAATTTGAATTTTTGAATTTTGTCGATCAAGTTACACAATAGCAAAATACAATATAATCGACTGGAGCCTATTCTACAGCCAATCGACACTCGCAATAGAGGGGATAAGGTATAACAAACAACGCTTCTTAGATACATATGGTGAAATTTTAGAGAAATTATCAATTTTTTTGGAACTTCGATTTTTGAGTTTTTAAAATTCTCATGCAATTATGGAACATCATTATGCTCGGGCCCAACATTATATAAAATAAATATATTTCCACGTAACTTCATAGAGATCAACACTCTCAAGAACCAAAAGTTTGTTTTTATACTCTCGCAACAAAAGTTGCTAAGAGAGTATTATAGTTTTGTCCACATAACGGTTGTTTGTAAGTCCTAAAACTAAACGAGTTAGATATAGGGTTATATATACCAAAGTGAGCAGGGTGACGAGTAAAGTTCAAATCCGGATGTCTGTCTGTCCGTCTGTCCGCCTGTCTGTCCGTGCAAGCTGTAACTTGAGTAAAAATTGAGAAACTTGGAACACGTGTTCCTTGGCACCATAAGAAGGTCAAGTTCGAAGATGGGCGGAATCGGACCACTGCCACGCCCACAAAATGGCGATAACCAAAAACACATAAAGAGCTATAACTAAGCCATAAATAAAGTTATGAAAATAAAATTTGGAACATATGATCCCATTAGGGAGGGGCACATTGGATGTAATTTTTATGAAAAAGTGGGCGTGACCCCACCCCCAAATAGGTTTTTTGTATATATCTTGCAAACCAATAAAGCTATATTAACCAAACTTTCTGCAGTCGGGTCTTTTAGCCGTTTTCTTATACAGTCCAAAAATGAAAGAAATCGGATAATAACCACGCCCACCTCCCATACAAAGGTTAGGTTGAAACTGACTAGAAGTGCGTTAACTCACTAACGAGAAACGTCAGAAACACCAAATTTTCCATAAGAAATGGCAGAAGGAAGCTGTACTGAGATTTTTTTACAAACTGTAAAGTGGGCGTGGCGTCGCCCACTTAGGGGTCAAAAACCATATCTCAGGAACTACTAGACAGATTTCAATGAAATTCGGTATATAATATTTTCTTGGCACCCTGATGACACGTGTGAAATATAACTCAATTTTGAATCCTTCTGATTCGTTCACTTTATAATGTATACATAAGGAACCAATGAAGCTAGCGGAATAAAACTTTACAGAAATACTGTATTTGAGCTGTGACATCACTTGTGGAAAAATTGTCAAAATTGAACCATGACTTTTCAAGGCCCCTGATATCAAACATGAAGAACTCAGTGCCTAAGGGTAATTTTTCACCGAAATATAGGTAAATTTCTAAATAAATTGCGAGAGTATAAAATGTTCGGTTGCACCCGAACTTTGCCTTTCCTTACTTGTTAAGTTTTGAAATTAGAATCTGGAGGTATTCCTAAAACTACATCGGATAAGTTCTTGAGATCTGAGCTGTTATAGGATCATTCTTATTTTTGGGTCGAGGAAGTAAATTCTCAATTCACACTAGGTGGCGCTATTGTCAAATTATCTGACTTGTATGAAGTAGAGGGTACTAACCTACAACACTAATACAGATCAAATCAGTTCTAAAATATAGTTTATAAAAAATTATAAAATATTTGTTTACATAATTTTTTCTTTAAAAACAAAAAAAGAAATATTTTTATTTTACACTGATATATACAATTGAATAAAAAATTGTGCGCTTTCAAAAAATATTTTGTTTTATCATTTATTTACTTATTTTTATTAAACAATTTTATTTGATTAATATATCAATTGAAAATATTAAAAAAAAAAATATTCTTTTTTCCGACAGTCGTAGCGCTCAACTGCAATTCATCAATGCCGACAAAAATCAATTCCAACACTTTGGTACCTGCTTTGAATATTTACAATGCTGCCGAACCTGTTGCGTTTCGGCAAACTCCAGCTAAAGACCGAATAAAGCGTTTAGCAAAGCTGAGTGTTAGCAAAATAATGGAAGCTTTTCGCCAGCAATGCGGAGAGTGGCTTGTTGCAATTTTTGGTGTATGTATGTATGCATGCATTTCGGCATATTTCCGAACTCGAAACAAGCATTTAAGAATCGCCCAAACCAAAGTATGACGAACGACAGGTAAGTGCAGTTTTTTATTACTTATACATACATATGTATATACATTGTGTGTTAATAACAACATTTGACAAAAGTGAGTCAAATCAGTGAGACGCCACGGCAGTTGTGAGGTTGATGTGAGTTCGCATCCGTTGCTTGAAAGCGGAGCGTTATAAGAAAACTAAAATGAAAACAAAAATAATTAATAAAAATTGTTTAAAAATAGTATAAAAAATAACAAAAAATTTTAAAATGCGCGACTTAACAACCGGCTCGAATGAGTAGACAGAGCGAAAAATGCAAGCAGAGCATTTTAGAGAGCGCGAAAAGTAGTTGTCAGACAAAAAGTGATGTTTAACTAAGAAAGAATATTTAAAATAAAAGTAGAAAAAATTAAAAAATTTAAAAAATAAAAAGCAGAAATAATAATTTAAATTAAAATAAAAAGAATCAAAAAATAATATTAATGAATAGTTAACAAAAATTATGTCGCATGTTCAAAGCTAAAATATAAATTAAATAAAAAATAGTTGTTTAAACAACTCTAGTGTAGTAAACATACTACATATGTATGTTTACATGCCGAATTCAAGAAATACATATGTATATACAAACATATAATATATACATATGTCAATGTATGCACAAAGTTAGACTTTGTAGCGTGGATTGGTTAGGAGTATTAATAAAGCAATTTTATTAGACATTATGATGGTCATGTTGGTGTTATTGATAGCTTAGTCTATCCACTTAACTATTATTGTTTCATTGTTGCTGTTGTTATTATTTTTTTATTTTATTTTAGTCAGATATGGCAACTAATGCCAACTGTGCGAATACGGCGCTTCATATATACATATGTATATATGTATGTACATCTGTATGTGTGTGAATCTGTTGGCTTCAAACGGGCATTGAGCGCGCGCTTTTCATTTATTTACCTCCATTTTTGCAGAAATGAATCTACATTCATAACTAACGGTTGTGTTGCGAAAGAATCGGGCAGTGATTTGTTGTTACTAGTGTAAAAGGAAATATACGAGTGAAGTGTTAAAATAGAATTAGAGGTTAGTAGTGAATAAAAATAAAAAAGTATTTAAAAAAATTATTAGAGTTAAAAATTAATAATACCAAAAACAAAAATACTTAAATAAAAAAAATATACCTATATAAAAAATTTAAAATTAAATAAAAGCTACAAAATAAACACAAAAAAAACTTAAACTTAAATTTAAAATTAAATTATTAAAAAAAAAATAAATAAAAACCGTATGAATTAAAAGTAATTGAAAAATATTAAAAAATAAATGATTAATATTATATTAAATTAGAGGTAAATATTAATAATATTACAAAAATAAAACCTAAACATTAAAAAAGATGAAAAATAATAAAATTTAAAATAAAATAAAAACTATACAAAATAGATACAAAAAATTTATTTATTTAAACAGCTTTAAATTAAAGTATATTATTATAATAAATAAAAAATAAATAAATAAAAAGAAACTTCATATCAAAGGAAAATAATACAAAATTGATAAAAAATAAAACCTGATCCTTAAAAAAATAAATCAAAATAAATAAAAATATAACTTGAAATTAAATTATAAATTAAAAAAAAAGGTTTATTATTAAAATCAATGAAAAAAATGAAATCTGATTAAATTATTTAAAAAAAAAAAAATAAAAACTTCATATCATATGAAAATAAAAAAAAAAACAAGTGAGGAAGGGCTAAGATTGGTTGTGACCGAACATTTTATAGTCTCGCAATATATTGATATAGTTTTATTAAGATAACACACAACTTGACCCATATACTCGGCATAAAGTCAAATAAAATAACGAAAATCATCATAAATAGTATATGGGGACTGAAGTAATTCCTAAACCGATTTCACTCGTTTTCACCATCAAGATACAATGTATCGAAGACTATCCGCTTCTTAATTTAATATTACTTATAATTAGGTGTATGGGATCTGGGGGAAGTTATGACCCGATTTTTAACATTTCAGGTACAGAGAGAAACTGTTATAAGAAAAAAATCTGAGGGAATGAATTACATTAAGATATCTGAGGGATTTACCTAAGTATATTTTCGGGGAAAAATTACCCTTAGGCACTGAGTTCTTCATGTTCGATATCAGGGGCCTTGAAAAGTCATTTTGACAATTTTTTCACAAGTGATGCAACAGATCATATACAGTGTTTGTGTAAAGTTTTATTTCGCTATCTTCATTGGTTCCTAATGTATACATATATTATAAAGTGAAGGAATAAGATGAAATTCAAAAATGAGTCATATGGGAAGTTGTCGTGGTTGTGAACCAATTTCGTCCATTTTTCACACGTGTCATCAGGGTGTCAAGAAAATATTATATACCGAATTTCATTGAAATCTGTCGAGTAGTTCCTGAGTTATGGTTTTTGACCCAAAAGTGGGCGATGCCACGCCCATTTTTCATTTTGTAAAAAAATCTCAGTGCAGCTTCCTTCTGCCATTTCTTATGTAAAAATTGGTATTTCTGAGTAACGCACTTTTAGTAATTTTCAACCTAACCTTTGTTTGGGAGGTGGGCGTGGTTATTATCCGATTTCTTTCATTTTTGAACTGTATAAGGAAATGGCTAAAATAAATGACTGCAGAAAGTTTGGTTTATATAGCTTTATTGGTTTGCGAGTTATATACAAAAAACCTATTTGGGGGTGGGGTCACGCCCACTTTTCCATAAAAATTACATTCAATGTGCCCCTCCCTAATGGGATCATATGTTCCAAATTTTATTTTCATAACTTTATTTATGGCTTAGTTATGACATTGTATTGGTTTTCGGTTTCCGCCATTTTGTGGGCGTGGCAGTGGACCGATTTTGCCGAAATTTCGAAAGCAACCTCCTCAGGGTGCCAAGGAACATATATTCCAAGTTTCATTAAGATATCTTAATTTTTACTCCAGTTATCGCTTGCACGGACAGAGGGACAGACGGACAGACATCCGGATTTCAAATCCACTCGTCATCCTGATCATTTATGTATATATAACCCCATATGGAACTCTTATATTTCTTGGTGACACAAACAACCGTTAGGTGAACAAAACTATTATACTCTGTGCAACAAGCGAGAGTATAAAAAAATAAACAGAAACTTCATACCAAATGAAAATAAGAAAGAAACATGTGAGGAAGTGCTAAGATTGGTTGTGACCGAACATTTTATAGTCTCGCAATATATTGATATAGTTTTATTAAGATAACACACAACTTGACCCATATATTCGGTATAAGGTCAAATAAAATAACGAAAATCATCATATATAGTGTATGAGGGCTGAGGTAATTCCTGAACCGATTTCACTAATTTTCACCACCAATATACACTATATCCAAGACTATACTCACTTAATTTGGTTAAGATATCTTATACATATATTCACCGATATATGCGGAATAAAGCTCACAGGATATTCCGAATATAAGGTAAATGGGAGCTAGGGGAAGTTATGACACGATTTTAACCATTTTTGGTACAGAGAGACAATATTAGAAGAAAAAGATTCCCTCTGAATTAAATTGAATCTGAGAGATTCACCGATATTTTCTCAGTGTGAGTGAGTGAGATTTTGACAAATGTTCCATAACTTATGCTACAGTTCGATTACAGTACTTTGTGGCTGCTATCATCATTAGTTCCTAATGTATATATTATAAAGTGAAGGAATCACATGGAATTCAAAATTCAAATTTCATTTTTCATCTCTGCCATTTGGATGTCATTAAAACAGTATGTACCAAATTTCATTGAAATGGGTAGAGTAGTTTCTGAGATATATATAATTTGAAAGCAGCTTCTTTCTGCCATTTCTTCTGTAAATTTTAGTGTTTCTGACGTTTTTCGTTAGATAGATAACCCACATTTAGTAATTTGTAATATAACGTTTCTATGGAAGGTTATTATCAGATTTCACCTATTTTTATGGTGTGTGATCGGGTACGTAAGGGAAGTCACTGCAGAAAGTTTGGTTTATATAGCTTTAGTAGTTCACGAGATATGTACAAAAAACTTATTAGGCGGGTCACGCCCACTTTCCCAAAAAAAAAAAATACTTTTAAATATGCCCTTTCCTAATGCGATCCTTTTATAACATTATTTATGGTTTAGTTATGACATTTTATAGGTTTTCTCTTTTGTGGGCGTGGCAATTGCAAAACCCAATTATAACTAATTTAAAATAAATAAAACAATATTTTTTATTTTAAATTAAAATAAAATTTTAAGTTAAATAAAGTTTGAAATAATATATATAAAACACTGAGAATATTAAAATAATATACGATAATTCAAAAGAAAAATATCGAATATAATAAAAAAAATTGTTTAAGTGAATTAACAGTGAACCACATGGCAACTCTGTTACCAAATTTGTGTAGTAAAAACATATAACTTTCAAACTATTTAATTGATTAAAATTAAAAAAAACAATAGAATTAATTATTCAACATCAAATTTAAAATTTGTAAATTTTAATACCATCAAGCAATACGAGTATAAGCGAACCGCAAATAATCGACAGCAAGCTGCAGGTAGTAAAACATAATATAAACATAATTGTAGTGCATGCTCGCACCCAATACGAGTACCAAGCATACATACGCACACACACCTTAATACCTGGAAAAGCGCTGCAATTCAGCAATTTACAAAATGATGTTTGAAAACACGTTGAACCGGTGCCGCACGACGATTGACAGGTAAGTTTATGACTTATTTCTCACTTTGTTTGCATACTGAGTACTCTGAATATTTTTGTTTTTCTTTATTTATTATTATTTTTTATTGAGAAAAAACCGTTAGTGGGACTGTTATAGCTTTTCAACAAATTATGACACTTGTTTAAATTGTTAATATGGGACACTCCAAAAAATTCCAATTCTAAATAATTTTTTATTTTTATTTTTTTCACACCCCACTCATAATACAGGGTGTATTATGTTAATTTTTGAAGTTAACGGTATATTTTTGGGCGGCCTTCAGGCGAGACCGATTTTTAATCTTAAAAGAAAAAATTAAGTAAGCTTAGGAAGCTTTTTCGAATTATAAAAGCTTTCAATCAATTAACCCTTCATTGATTTAAAATTAAAATTAATTATATTTTCAATTGAATTTCTTTTTATTCAAAATTAATTCGCAGCCCTCAATATTAATAAATTTCATTTATAACACGATACTCAATGCTCTGGAACTCAGGTTTTTCCATATGTTTGTCCACACAGCTGCTTCATGAACATATCCACTAGTATATAGCACGTCATTTTAACGGAATGTGTCGCTAATCGTGTATAAGTTGTAATTGTTTATTGTGTTTTGAAGTCTTAATCGCAACAGAAGTCATTTGTATACAAAGAACATATGCAAATATTTGCACTTTATTTGCATATACACTGCGCGAAAAAATGCATGACTTTGAAAGTATATGACATTAATTGCTCACTCACGAAAAGTTACATTACTTTGACGTGATTAAATCAACAAAAACAAGCAAAAATACGTACATATAATTGAAGCCATCGGCAGCTTAAATAAGTCGCAAACAAAAAATTGTCTGTATTTTTTTTTTGTAATTATGTCAAATTCAAAGTTAATTACAGTTGTTAGGGTTAATGCTATAAATTATATATTTGTCCATACTAAATGTGTTTGATTTGTGTGGCATGTGTAAAATGGGTGGGTCAATGGGATGTGCAATAAATTAATTACTGTTTTGTATAAACAATTATACACTTGAGGTATAAACACTAGTTTTAATTTTTACTTCTTAATTATTAAGCTTTCTACACTTTTTATTATAGTAACTCTACAAGAAAATATTTTTCTTCCACATATGCCTTTTTAAATGTTTATATAATAGTTACTGCAGTTTTCATTCTTGGCAACCCTAAACCAGATTTTGATTTTTGATTACAAAACTCAATCACACTATATATTTTCTAGAAAAATAATATTAATTAATTGTCAGTTTGGAACTCTGTTTTCATACGTAACATAATACACATTATAATGAAATGCTTTACATTTTCTGATTTCCGGAATTGTCGATAACCCCCCTAGAATTAGATATTATAGTCGATATTAAATAGGCTAATTCATTGACTGACTTCCTCCCTGCTCTAACCTCACTTAATGCGACTCCTAAACAATTAACGTACTCTTCAAAATATAAATTTTCTACCTCAAGTGAACCCATAAAATGTGAAAAAATCTGAACTGACGTGATCATTCAAAAGGTAAACAAACGTCACCTCAAATTTAAAAAAATAATCGCAAAATCGCAAGAACTTATAAAATGTGTATAAACCTGACCTCACAGGTCCCTTCAAAATATAAATAAAACTTGATATCACGCGTACCCATACAACGTGGACAAACATTACGTGACCGCCCACGATATAAACAAACTTGATCTCATAAAATTTAGGTAATATAATCTTTCAAAATGCCAATGAACCTGGATACAGACCTGACCTTAAGTGACTCCTGAAAATCTAAACTAACCAGCTATCACCTACAACCTACATTTACCCCTCAAAAAGTAAACAAATCCCAACCAAAATGTAGAAAAATCACAGCCAAAGATCATTGACTCCGGTCCAAAATATAAACAAACGCTGGCCAAAGGTCATTGACCTCCACCAAAATGTAAACAAATCCCGCCCAAAAGTCATTGATCTCCACCCAAAATGTATACAAATTCCTATCAAAGGTCATTGACCTCTACCAAAATGTAAACAAACAATTGTCAATGGACAATGACCCCACTCAAAATGTAAATAAACCCCGGCAAAGTTCGTTGATCCCGACCAAAGTACAAACAAACCTTGTTTACATGTAGGGAGGTTATGAGATTTGCTCACATGTTTTGGATTCACGTTTTTGCGAAATCACGTGTAGTCGTTGTTTACTACATTGAAATCAGGTTTGTTGATATTGTGTAGGTTCTCATGGGGTCAGCTTAGTATACTTTTTATATTAAGTAACAAGTTTTCGCAATTTTTGTAAATTTTGTAAAGTATATGCTTTACAAAAGTTGTTTTCGATTTTCCAGTAAGTGTCATATTTTATTTTCATTGAGGAACATGATGTTGGAGATATAAAATGTTTCGGTGTCATAAATTGATGAAATCCATTAATCATTATTTTAAGGTGTTTTCTATAGTTTCCAAAGGTAGATGAATGCTTTGGGTATTTTCCAATTCGTGTTTGTTTACAATTTTATTTTCGATTTGTTTTGGGATTTGAATAGAATAGACTTTGGATAGCTCCAATTTAACAATCATTAATTCAAACGATGTATGCGCTGCTTTCAATATTAATTAATTTTAAACACTTTAATGTGAGAAAATCAATTATTGCTTTTACCCAGGCGACTTTCTTAATGGAATTCAGCAAACCGGAAGAGTCTATCGTGTAGGTTCCCACATAAAATTACATATGTTTAATTTTTATGTATCATCTAATGGGTTGCGGAGCAATAAAAAACACTTAATCAATTTATAAAATTTAGTAAATATTTGCATTTGTATGTATGTATACAATTAATAGCAGCTCATTAACTTCTTCCCTAATTACAAGCTAATTGAGCGTACTCTACAAACATACATACACACACATATATACATACATTAGTAGCTCCAAATGTTAGGCATTTTTTTGCACAAAATAAATACGTTGCGAATTTTCAGAATAGTTGTAAGTTCTGTTTTTAATTTCGAAGTGTTTGGTGGCAATTGCAAAAGGAGGGAGAAAAGGATATTCCATTAATAAGAAGTGATTTCAAAACTTACAAAATGACAGATGATAATAGTACTGCGCATATATTGGAAATCAGGTGAATATATATATTTATTTTCATATGCATATACATAGTATTGTTGTGTGATTAGGGCTAAAATATGGGTGCTTCAAATTCGAACCATAATAAAATACTATATTATAGAAAAGATGGAGCTTTCAATAGAAATCGAGTAGCTATTTAAAGTATGCTATTGTCCTAACAGTTCTTAGGAATGTTGCTGAGTTTACAGTTATTAGTCGTTATATAACCGATACTTTGGATTGTGTACGTGGTCTGTTCAAAAAATAACGGGAATTTTCGTTCCCGTTAACGGGAACGGGAACGAAAATTCCCGTTATTTTTTGAACACACTTCGTAGACCCGAACATTTTGGTTTCAGAAGTACTGTTTTCAGGGAAAGGATCATCTTATTTACCTAGCTTTGGTGTGGTCTTAGGTATGTGTAATATTATATTTTTTGTTTGCCTCCGTACAATATAGAGGGACTCTTTTAAAATTCTGCCTCGATAGTAAAATTTTAAATTTTGTATGTCCTGACGAAAAAGTTCGATTTATGGAAGGAAATTTCTATGAAAGCTGCACTCTATTGTCGCTTCAAGAGTTCGAGTTATGGAGATCTTCGAGTTCTAGAAGTTCGAGTTATGGAAGTTCCACTGTATTTACCTTAAAAAAACGTTAGGCTCGTCAATTTATAGTGCCTAACATTACCTCTAGCGCCCCTATTCAACCATTTACAATAAATACCGAACAGCTTGCAATTTTAAACTAAAGTGAATATCGATTGATGACTCAACCTCCAAAAACAAATGTTTACTATTTAGCCAAGAAATTAACATCGCATTATTATTTTATATCCGTAATAAAATAGTCCACTGTTCTCGATCACACCTGATCAATCAATTTGATATGTAAACAAAAGCGCTGTGCTACTTAAAGTCTAGCGCAGGCGGAGAGCTTTCAAAGCTTAACTTTAAATTGTGTCTGTCTAGAGTGCACTGAAACGTGTCAGCATGTGGAAATATACCCAGCAATGATTGTAGAATGGAATGTTTTTGAAATACTAGTTCGGTTCTGAAACATAAAATGTTGGAAAAAAACTATTCTCAAACTGAGAGACCTTCAAAATATTTAAAAAATGTTATAGTTATTTGCAGATCTCACCTTCTAACACTTAGTACTTACATACAGAACATTAGTAACGTAGAAAGAAAGTAAAGTAGAATGAAAGCGGAAACTTCATCTTCCCCAACTACAGGATCGAGTTTCCTTTTGTGTGATATGACCTCGTACATTTAGTTCCAAATATGGTATTTCTTGTACTAAAATCAGTCGCAAAATTTTACATCAGACCCCTTCTCTGAATCTGCTATGCTTATACACTTGGGTGGTTCTTTTCTAATTCTCTATACAGAGTAAAATCTCAGTTCTAGTGAGCTCTAATTCAAATGATAGTACCAGAGAGAGTCTATATGGGGATTCAGAGTGCTATCAGTGAGGACCGGTATTTTTTAATTGCAAAACATTTATTTTTTAACTGACCTGAGCCATGACAGCTGTGGGATAGTGTTCAGAAACTAGAAGGACCATCTCTAACAATATTAAAAAGGTTTGCTTCCAAAAGTCGCTCCTAGATAAACAATGGCAAGCCCCAGATAAAATTGCTACCATGTAACGCTTCTCATAAAATCTGTTAGCCACTCGGAGATGGCTTGAATATTTTTTTGGGACTTTCTCAAAGCGTATTACTTATCACTTCGTCACTTAATCTTTTTTCTTAGTATGCATACCTTCCAAAAATAATTCATAAAGGACTTGGACTGAATCGGTTTTATTATAAAACTGAGATTTGTATATAAATCTCCATTAAAGAGACAAAATAATATTATTTAATAACAAATACAATCATTATGTTTACTGGGTTGTAATTTTTTAAGTCACATGATTTGAAAACCACAAACCAAAAAAATCAAATAAAAAAGAACTAGTAAAACATGTCTACTAATACCAAGATAATCATTTTCTTAAGTTCAAACATATTTTTTCTCTATTTTGTTTTTATTATTTTTCAATTAAACTGCTCACGTTTAACTACCACTTGCAGTCTATGTTCGATTCGTACATTTGTACTCGTACAACACCACATATATTCATACATACTTAACTCATTTACCGAAGTCGACAGACATGTCTGCAAATTTTCCATCAATCCGCATAAATATTAAAGTGTGTCTCAAAGGTATATATACATATATATGTAAACAAAACCTCAATGAGCGTGTAAATAAAGAAACAAGTAAATTATGCAAATCGGAGTGGAAACGTAAAGCCGGTTTCGCATAAAAAATAAGCGCTTCTTCACCTAAATATACTTTGTTTTAATTTAATTTGATCGTCTTATTCTTATATGTATGTATGTGATTGGCGTTGCAACCGTTTCGCCGGTTATAGCCGAATCGACGATAGTGCGCCACCTCTCTCTCTCCTTCGCAGTTCGGCGCCAGTTGGAGATCCCAAGTTTAACCAGGTCGCTCTCCACCTGGTCCCTCCAACGGAGTGGAGGCCTTCCACTTTCTCGGCTTCCTCCGGCGGGTACTGCATCGAACACTTTCAGTGCTGGAGTGTTTTCGTCCATTCGGACAACATGACCTAGCCAGCGTAGCCGCTGTCTTTTTATTCGCTGAACTATGTCAATGTCGTCGTATAACTCGTACAGCTCATCGTTCCATCGTCTGCGGTATTCGCCGTTGCCAATGTTCTGAGGACCATAAATCTTGCGCAAAATTTTCCTCTCGAAAACTCCTAGTGTCGTCTCATCTGATGTTGACATCGTCCAAGCTTCTGCACCGTAAAGCAGGACGGGAATGATAAGCGACTTGTAGAGCTTGATTTTGGTTCGTCGAGAGAGGACTTTACTGTTCAATTGCCTACTCAGTCCAAAGTAGCACCTGTTGGCAAGAGTTATTCTGCGCTGGATTTCGAGGCTGACATTGTTCGTGTTGTTGATGCTGGTTCCCAGGTATACGAAATTATCTACGACCTCGAAGTTATGACTGTCAACAGTGACGTGGGAGCCAAGACGCGAATGCGCCGACTGTTTGCTTGATGACAGGAGATATTTCGTCTTGTCCTCATTCACCTCCAGACCCATTCGCTTCGCCTCCTTATCCATGCGGGAAAAAGCAGAACAAACGGCGCGGTTGTTGCTTCCAATGATATCGATATCATCGGCGTACGCCAGGAGCTGTACACTCTTGTACAAGATTGTACCTTCTCGGTTTAGCTCTGCAGCTCTTATAATTTTTTCCAGCATCAGGTTAAAGAAGTCGCACGATAGTGAGTCACCTTGTCTGAAACCTCGTTTGGTATCGAACGGCTCGGAGAGG